>NC_063334.1:65319392-65332159 GCF_021869965.1 Rhincodon typus
TACTTCACTCTCGTCCTCCCTCTTGCTTTCTTTCCTTTCTTTCTCTCTTTCTTCTTTTGCCCACTTTTCCTGTCCCTTCTCCTTTTTCTTGAAATTCCAATTTCTACTGCTGGAATTTTAATCTCTCTACCAATACTCTGTCCATTTCACCACCCGCAGTTTGACCATTTTTATTAAAATGTTGGGTTTCATGGCTTTTGGGTGAAATTTGAACCCTGACCACCCAGTTAAATCTTTTAACTGCATGAAGGATAGAATTTCTAAATCCTCAAAACTAACATTCCCTAATCCTGTTCAGAATATGCTAGCATCAAATGTGAACATCTGTGCACTGTAACAATACAAGCTCAAGAAAGTCTTTTGCAGCTTTTCCTGTTAAAAATTGGTTCCAAATTGACAATTTACACATTCCAATTCTTTTGTTTCATCTGAGGATTCAAATCATGCTCAAAAGCACCAACATCTCGCAATCAGGCCACGGGTGAAATTGCCCAATTTGTTACAGTTACAGATGTGCTACCTCAAACTATTAAGCCCCAAAGTTAGAAGGGTGAACAGGTTCCCCTTTGTTATTCACCCATCTCCTCAGTTGGTTACAACAAGATTGGTTTTAAAAGGATCCCTTCCCTTCTAGATAGCTTTCTTTCAGACCCAAATACACATAAGTTTTAAAAGGAGCCAGTTTAACCAGTCTTTCTTGAATTAACGAAAAGAATGAGTTTTTTTTTTAAATTACTAAATACAGGAAATAGTAATGCAGTGCACATGCACACTGAGAAGAAATAATAGGTAAGTCCAAAAAGATAAAAGTACTTATAGTGGAAGCAGTAATAGATAATTAGGTCTTTATTTTGTTCTACTTCAACATCACTCTGAAGGTGTACTTACACAGTAGTAAAGTTAAAATGAAACCCGTGAAAAATGCACTGGTGTATAGAACAGGCCGAAGGGGTAGAAGTTAATGATGATATTCGACAGCTGCATGAGAAAATAGATTGTATAGAATGGGAAAATAGGCTGGGAAAGTTGTTGATGATACTCAACAAGCTGCATGACCTTGGATCAATCTTGTTAACATTCCTTTACAGGCCAAAGATAGCACCTGCAACTTGTTTTTCTCTAGCTATCTTTTCTTTTCTGTATCTGCTTTCTTTGTCCTGGCTATTTGTCACACTGAATAAGAGAGAGAGAGTTTCGTTCCAAATCACTGGACTTCACCTCAGACCAGGATCGTGAACAGAGGCATGAATGAAGTTAAGTTTCCAGACCAGCCATTGGTCGAGGGGCCCCTAATGGGCAGGAGGGCGTGAGACTTGTTGCTTTTTCTAGAAGGGCGCGAGACTTGTTTTTTTTCCCTTTTCTCTTTCATTAAATTATTTATTTATTATTACCACTATAATCATTTATTATTACTTAATAGACATTCAGATTTAAGCAAATTGCTGTTAGACGAGCCTTCTCTTTGTTATATTTACTCGAAGCTGAAAAGATCCGCTTGGATCCAAGACAACTGGTCCCCATGTAAAGGGTAAAGTCTTATGTCTGCTGTTGCCAGGAATTTTTCACATGAATTGTATTATACTCACACATAGTAAACTTCATCATTTAACAGACGCAGAAACTGTGGTGAGGCATAGTAGGAACTGCAGATGCTGGAAAATCTGAGATAACAAGGTGTAGAGCTGGATGAACACAGCAGGCCAAGCAGCATCATAGGAGCAGGAAGGCTGACATTTCGGGCCTAGACCCTTCATCAGAAACTGTGGTGTGGATATTAAAACTATTTTCTGCTTTGAAAATTGTGAACAGATTTAAGTTGAAATATAACTAATAAATCCACATTCCATATATTACTTGGTATCTACAAATATCCAAACTGTCTGCCTTCCCTTTATTACAGAGAAAAAATAGCTTTTTCTTCCCTCGCTGTGAAGATGAAACAAAGTGGCAATTTGTCAAGAACACGTTTTTTTGGCTGCAGCAGTGACAGACTTATGGCTTGCTGTGCCAAAGTCCCTGATAATCAAATACACTTTGTGATACCATACTCTGTGTAATCTGGACTTGTCAGCACAACAAGCGAATTTGTCTAATGGTGTGTCTTTTCATTCCATTTATAACTGAGAAAGTATTTGCTTGGTTTCTGATATTAAGAATATTCATTGCCAAACTAGAATGAATACATACGAAGAAGAATGAATGAATCAGCGAATATTCAAGAAATTGAAAAAGGAAGTGCTTTGCTTAAACTGAATTGCTATTAGTTCAAACAAGTTGAAAAAATATTCGGAAGGTGTCATTTGAAAAATAATGGTATTTTTGAAGTTTTTACCCTATTTTTGGTAATTCTTGGTCACATGTATACAAAATATAGAAGTTAGGTTATGAATATAATAGTTTCATGGCTAAAAGCTAACTCTAAAATCAGTATTCAATCTGAGCATTCTAATTTATTCTTGGTTCTGTATCTCAGGATAAACACATCAGCTAAGTTAGAAAAGCTTTGGCTGTGTTTTTTTTAAAAAAAGCTAAGATCAGCTCGAAATAAATAAGTAAAGGCTCCATCCTCATTAATTTTAGACCTGTACTGACCTAGAAAATCCTTGGACCCCTAGCACTATAACAGTAATCCGTCCATTATTGATCCCTGCCACTGACCTTGTTGGATGATGTGGGGTCAGGAGAAGGTTACTTCATTAGCATTGCAGACACAGTAGTGATGTCTGCCATTACCAAGCTATGAAATCTTGCAACTGTTGCTAGATGCAGGAGCCAGCAGCCCCCACTGACAGACAAAGTGCTGATCCATCCCTCCCATGCACTTTATAAAGCAGGACTGAAACTTTTTATCACTTAGGTTTATGACAACAACTATGTACACTTTTATCTCATTATTTTAAAAAGGACATGATTGCACTAGGAGCAGTTCGGAAAAAGGTTCTCTTGGCTGATTTCTGGAATGAAGGGGTTACCTTTGAGGGAAACAGTGGACATTTTGTGCCTGTATCCCCTTGAAACATATAAGATCCAGCAGGGACTCTACAGGGTGGACGGTGAAAAGATGATTCCTTTTGTGCGAGAGCCTAGAACTGGGGGACACAGTTTAAAGATAAGGGTTAACACAGTGTGGAGCTGGAGGAACACAGCAGGCCAGGCAGCATCAGAGGAGCAGGAAAGTTGATGTTTCGGGTCGGGACCCTTCTTCAGAAATGGGTTTTTGGGGTCACCCATTTAAGCAGAATACAAGGAGATTTCTTTTATTTCTCTCTCAGAGGGTGGTGAGTCTGTGGAACTCCTCTAACGTTCACCAATGAATGGGTCGCTGAATATTTTTAAGGCAGAGGTAGATGAATCTTGACTAATAAAGAAGTCAAAGGGTACGAGGGATAGGTGGGAAAATGGAATTGAGGCCGCAATTAGATCAGCCACAATCTTATTGAATGGCAGATCAGGCTCAAGCCGCTATTCATGCTCCTTATTGTATTTTCATATGTAACTCCTATCTGGTGCACATGTTTACAGAGCTGGTATATGGCCCCTGGGGCTACTTACGGATCCTTTTGATGCCAGAAGTTACAGGAAATCTATTTCTAGGATGTCTCCAATCTTGCCTCTTTTCTTTGCCACAAGCCTTATAAACTGCAAACGAAGGATGTACCTCTTGCAAGGCCCAACAAGGACCATGACTAGGCCAGGACCACACAGGTGGGCTGATGTTTCGGAGTGTAAAATAGGCAAGTTACTTAGAGAGATGCCACAGGTGCTGAGAACAATTTTTGCAGAAAATGTAAGTGAAGCCCAAGGTTTAATTTCAGGCCAAACTTAGGTCCTCCTAGTTGGGATACAAACTGTATACATCACAACACACCATTGGTTATGAGTGAGAAGGTGGACCATAACTGATTTCTGGGTCAATATTCATGAACGCTACAATTAATTCTGTTCAACTTATTTATTCTTCTGAAAAATACTGAAAACCACCATAATAAAACTAAGAACTGCGAATTCTGGAGAACTGCAACATGCAAAATGGAAATTTTTGGAGAAATCCAGCAGGTCTGGCAGCATCTGTGGAGAGAAAACAGAATTAACATTTCGAGTCCTGTGAACTGAAAACCAGAGTTTGGCCCAAGGGTTTGCTGTCAGTGATGATGCAAGAGTGTTTACTGCTGACACTGAAGTAAGGGAGACCAAGTGATCTTCCTGGAGAGAAGTGTTGCTTCCTTAGCTCTACAATGATTCTGCAACAAATTGTGTTTTTCTTTCCTGGACCTTCACAGCATAGAACTGGAAGGATGTTACCAGGTGGTATCAGCTGCCAATCATATTAAAGGATATTCACAGCTCCCCAATACTACCCCATCCACTGCCAGACCTTATAATTAAGAATGCAAAACCTTTAAAACAAAATCACTTCTCATATTTTTAGATGGAACATATTAAATTTGGGATGTACACATGGGGTGAAAGGTAGAAGCTAGAATATTCTGAGTTTTTTTTTAAAGATATTTTTAAAATGTAGCTAAAGACCTACTGATTCATCAGTTTCTACATAGTAACAGTGACTACACTTCAGAAGTATTTCATTGGGTACAAAGTTCTTTGAGAGGCCCTGTGAATGTGGAAAGTGTGATAAAGATGCAAGTCTTTTTTTTTCTTTCATTTAATCAGCTCTCCACAAATACAACATTTTTTTCAGGGCCAGATATCTTCTTCATCATAGTTTATTAATCATATCTCTGTTAAAAACTCCAGTTAAATCTGTTTGAACAAAATGTAACATTATATGGGGTTTCAAGCAACAATGTAAGAGCAGAGAAGTCAAGATTCTTGTTTTTCCAGTGGAGCTAAGGACATGGTGCTTTGTTGGGGTCGATAGAGGTTGGGCACAGTTTGGGGGCATGATGGTGGGGGAAATGGAGGATTTTAGAACCTAGGTGACAGACCACAAATTTTAGGATTTCAATGTCAATCGTCACATGCTGACACTATGAAATTGTGGTCAATTTCAGAGCAGTAATGATGGTGAACATTGATGATCTGCCATAAATCCACTCCTGCACTCCTCTCAAAATTTGAGATATTCAATCGCATAACGGATAAAAGTAAATATTGTTTCTTCAATGATTGAGCATGACATCACCTAAGTTGTCACTAATGGGTCCTTATAATTGGTGACAAATCTAGCATTTAGGGTTGTAAAGTATGTGATTTTCATTCACCTTTTCTTCCTAATTTATTAAGTTTAAACATGAGAACGATGCTGTGGAATGATGCTTGTAATTTGCTTCCAAATATCTTAGTGACATTCATTTTTAAGGGCTTTACTATAAATATCATTGCACAATAGCTGCTGTACTGTACTAAGAAAAGGTTTAGAATTGAGGGCAAACATTCCATAAATGACTAGATGTTGGGATTTTGAGAAACCAGATCTTTTGGTTATAGTGTCAATTATATTAAAGACTATTGAAAATTTTAGTTATCATGTAGGTGGTTAATTTCTCTCATTCCATATGAGCAGAACTGAATGCATAAATTTGCTAGAAAAAGGAAGTTTACAGTTCTGAAGTTGTGAACTTTGAGCAGGATGATTTAGAAGGTGTGCATTGAAAAAATCAGTCTAATTAAGAATTAGTTGAAACAGGCTTCTCATTAAATGGAATGGCCCCTTTTCTTTGGGAGTATATAAATTCAGTTGGCAAATTCAGTGCAGCCTTGAATTGAATGCATGGATTTGCAAATCTAAGTAGTCAAATTTTGATTGTAATTTGTGATTGACATTAAAGGAAAATCTATAATTTAAAATTCTGTAGTTCTGAACTTATAGCAGATTTATTTTCAAGAGATGCATTGAAAAAGTAGCCACATTAAGAACTGAATAAAACTGAGTGAATGAGTGAACCAGGCCCTTCGTATTGGGAAAACATATAAGTAGATAACTTGGTGCAACTTAGCACTTGAGTGTGACTTGTAGTAGAATGCCCAATTTGAATGTCTCAAGGAATGTGGCTTTCAATAGAGAGCCAGAGTTGTCCATCTCAAGGAGAGATGTGTTGCAAAGGGAATGGACTATAAAAATATTAATGTCTTGCTGAAACTATACTAGGCACTAATCAGACCACATCTGGAATACTGTGAACAGTTCTGTTCCCTTACCTAAGAAAAGGGTATACTGGGTACTGGAGGCAGTCCAGATAAGAATCACTAGGTTATTTCTAGGAATCAAGGGATTTTTTTATGGGGAGGGTTTGAGCAGGTTGGGCATTTACTCACTGGAATTTAGATGAATGAGATGAGACCTTATTGTAAAATATAAGATCCTTCTGAGGCTTGACAAGCTGGGTTCAGTACCATTCATGACTCCTCAGATACTGAAACAGTCCGTGTCCAAATGCAACAAGATCTGGACAATATCCAGGCTTGGGCTGACAAGTGGCAAGTAACATTTGCACCATACAAATGCCAGGCTATGACCATCACCAACAAGAGACAATCTAACCACCACCTCTTGACATTCAATGGTGTTGCCACTACTGAATCCCCCACTATCAACATCCTGGGAGTTATTATTGATTAGAAACTCAACTGGACTCACCACATAAATGCAGTGGCTACAAGAGCAGGTCAGAGGCTAGGAATACTGCAGTGAGTAACTCACCTCCTGACTCCTGAAAGCCAGTCCACCATCTACAAGGCGCAAGTCAGGAGTGTGATAGAATACTCCCCACTTGCCTGGATGAGAGCAGCCCCAACACCACTCAAGAAGTTGACACCATTCAGGACAAAGCAGCCTGCTTGGTTGGCACTACATCCACTCCTTCTGCCACCGACGCTCAGTAGCAGCAGTGTGTGCAATCTACAAGATGCACTGCAGAAAATCACCAACGATCCTCAGACAGCACCTTCCAAACCCATGACCACTTCCATCCCGAAGGACAAGTGCAGCAGATACATGGGAACAACACCACTTTCAAGTTCCATCCCAAGCCACTCACATAGAACATAGAACATAGAACAGTACAGCAAAGTACAGACCCTTCGGCCCACGATGTTGTGCTGAACTTTTACCCTAAACCTAAGGTCGATCTAACCTTCACCCCACTCTATACTATCATCCATATGCCTATCTAATAGCTGCTTAAGTGCCCCTAATGAGGCCGACTCCACTACCCTCTCCGGCAATGCATTCCACACCCCTACAACTCTGTGATTAAAGACGCCATCCTGACTTGGAAATATATCGCTATTCCTTCACTGCTGCTGGGTCTAAATCCTGGAATTCTCTCCCTATTAGCATTGTGGGTCAATCCACAGCGAGTGGACTGCAGCGGTTCAAGAAAGCAGCTCACCACCACCTTCTCAAGGACAACTAGGGACAGGCAATAAATGCTGGCCCAGCCAGCAACACCCACATCCTGCAAAATGAATAAGTAAAAAAATTGCAGAGTAGACTCAATGGGCCAAATGGTTTACCTCTGTTTCTACATAACTGGGGAGTCCAGAACTGACGACACAGTCTAAGGATATGGGGTAGGCCGTTTAGGCCTGAGATGAGGAGAAATGTCTTCACCCAGAGAATGGTGAGCCTGTGGAATCCTTTGCAACAGAAAATGATTGAGGCCAAATCATTGAATGTTTCCAAGGAAGAGTTAGGTGCAATTCTTTAGGCTGAAAGGAACAAAGGGTATGGGGAGAAAGCAGGAATTGAATTGGATGATCAGCCATGATAATGTTGAATGGTGGAATGGGCTCAAAGTGCTGAATAGCCTATGCCTACTGATATTTTCTATGTAAATAATAAGTAAGCTCACTACTTAAGCTTTCACTCTTGGATGATTTAACTGTTTATGTGCCATAGATTATATTGCTACTATTAAAATGTTGGATTACTTTTGCATTCCTTCTTAGAACTAACTTGACTTGGAAATGCCAGTCCCCTGAGATATAGCTAGATTACAATAGAATAGCAGTTTATTGTCACTTGTACCTTTACAAAAATTACAGTGAAAACTGTTTAAGTCTTCATACTCTGGCATTTATATTAATAACAGAAATCATCTTTGTTCAAATCACATCTCATGAGTTCCCAAGGTCGAAGAAAAGACGGGAATCACATTCTCCACCATTTTGCAGAAATCCGACATTGAAACTGCCGAATCCCAGGTCGTTGGATTCCGGTGCTGGATCACCATGTTGCCAGATGCTGCCTCAACGAGCCACCTCATCGCTGAAGCAGACCACAACGCCAGGCCATTGGAATCCCGGGCTGGAAGACGCTGCCTCAAGGAATCCTGGGCCATTGGAATTCCGGGTCAAACCCATTTGGCCGCCAAAGCAGGACACACCTCGGCAGGGCTCACTGGCCGTGAAGAACAGATCATATCACCTTCATTGCTGCAGCTGCCTCCTGAAATGTCCTTCCTCCACTGAAACCATTAAAAGAAGGTAAAATGAGATTTGACGTTCAACTTAAATAAATGATAAAAGATATTATAAAAAGAAGGATGCGGCAGACCTGGTGATCAGAAGCAGGCAGGCTCAAGGGCCCCAAAATTTCCTACCTAACCTGATGCCATTTTGAAAGTTATGGAGGGAGCTTTGAAAAGGTTGGCAATTCCATTGTCCTGTGGTAAATTCTTATTTGTCTTTCTTTAAAATAGCATCAAGGCAAAGATTTGCCTGTAGCAGCAGCAGTTAGTGCTATCGAACCTCAGCCAGAATGGCATTTGCAGATCTCTGGTTGAGTTTTCACCTGTAAAAGAACCTACAATTGCTGTCTGCTTGTTTATGATCCTTCTGGATGTCTCTCCAAATGGATGATTATCTGAAGAAAGAAATGCAAGTGACACAATGAGCTCAAATAAAATCTTGCTCTTCATTTGAATGACCTTCATTTTGCTGCAGAAGCAGGCTGCCTGCTTATTTTTGGGGAAAACTTCAGAAATCCTAAAGCAACTGCTTGGAGTCAATGGCATTGCGCTATGGATCTCTCTCTCTTTTGATTATATTTAGTGCTTGGAAGAAGAAGTATTTTTTTAAAAATTATTAATTTGGCTGTTCTTTTAGTAATTATTTCTTAATTGTACCTGCATGTTAATGCTATATTCAAATTTCTCTAATTGTAATAATCCCACTCTAGTATTTACCAGCAAAGTACCACACTTCACTACAGAGGAGGAAATAATGTAGCATTTTATTCCATTGTGCTGGCTCTGGCTAACACAATGAACCACAGGAGGAATCTCTGGTCACCACTCTATGTCACGAAACTCCTCAATGTCACCTTCATGCATTTCAACATCTCCCGCAACTAACCACATAGAGAAAATTTAACATGAGGGATCACCTTCATCCAAAGTATTTGGAATGCCACATTCATTGAATATGGAACTAGTGATGTAGAGTGCTATGAGTAACAAGATAATGATTGGAGACTTATGATGGATTAAAATTATTTTCACAATTATAATTGCATTTCTAAAGATCAATAGTTTGTTATCTTTGTGAATGTGCGCTTAAATTAGCAAGTAGAAGAAATTATATTGCATTTTGCACTTGTAAAGAATTTAGGCATTTCTGTTGAAGATTGTGTGTATTTGATCAAGCTAAGGATTGAATTAAAAATATCTGTCATTACTTCTTCATAAACTACAACTTATAGGCTGCAGGAGATTCTTATATTAGGAAAAGGGTAAGCATGACTTGTTAATGATATTTGTATCTCTTGGCTATCTACAAGTCTTGAAGTACAGTAATTGAACCTCTACCTTATCACTATCAAGTATTCTAATCACTTAGAGCTGTCTGTTAGTCTGAACAATTGAACTCTTGGGATGGATTATGGAGATTGTTTAATTATCTTTGAAGTCCAGGGAATATTTGCTTTATAAAAAGAACTCTTTCACCACAGAAAGTTAAATGGATTGAATAAAATCTACAAAAAAGTGGACCTGGTGGACTTGAGGGGTTGAATGGCCTTTCTCATTCTCCACATTATGACCTGCCATGCTGGGAATACAGAATGATCGTCCATTTTTATGAAAGGACTTCATTTACTCAGGAATCTCCTTTTTGACTTTTTATCTCAAGTGAGTGTACAATGATTGGTCTAGTGGAAAACAACTTGAAAAAATTGCTATTCAATGACTACAATGTACAGCCTGATCTGAGCATTGTGTAACATATCAATACATGTAAAATAATCAAAAGGTATTGGTGTTACATGTTTTATTCCCAACATTGAACTGTCACATATGACGTTGATGACATATCAACAGATCAGTTTTATTTTACACAAAAATAACTGCTAACATTTTTGTAGACCTATTGTCTTTTTGAACCATTTAGCTGTCACTGCAGTATGATGTGATGCATTTCTATTCTTACATCCACTACTGTCAATTTCCTGTTGAACCCATTTTTCATTTCATGAAGGCACTTACTCCCTGTAGTCAATTCTCCTGTATGTCAGTTCTCTGCTAGGTTCATCTCTGTGCCAAACATTCTTTTTCCAATCAAACCTTAAAAACCAACTAATGGTTAAATGGTCTTCTTCCTGAGCATGTCTGCATGTTCAGAATCCTGTCTGAGACTATCATTTAACTGGCAAGCTTATATAACTACTGAGAAAGATTACAACAAGTATTGAAACATTGTGAGTCTTGGTTTGTTGTAGCATACTAGTTAGAACATTAGTGTAAAATTTGTTTGGGTGTTGTTTTAATATTAGTCTGTTTAAAATAAATTAATTAATATCTAATACAAAAGCCTCAACCGAGGAATTTTACACAAATACTTTAACCAGTGCACGTTCAGAGGGAGTAAATCCCCAAAAGCAGACTTATTGGGCAATATAACTAGTGATAAAGCTGCTTACAGACTAATTAGTCCTAGTATTGTGGCTAATTGACTGAAAACCCAATGCTACATATTTGAAACTCTCTTCAAAGTACGTAATTTGAGCATTGAGTGTCACTGAGGGTAAGAACTAAACAATGCCTAGAAACACAGAAACTAGGAATAGGAGAGGGCAATTTGGCCCTTTGGGCCTGCTCCACCACTCACTACGAACATTGCTGAAACTCTATTTCAATGCCATATTCCCACTTTATACCCATAACTGTTTAAAATTTATCTTCTTCTTCAGAAAGTGTGAGGTCATGCACTTTGGTAAGAAGAATAAAAGCATGGACTATTTTCCAAATGGGGAGAAAATTCAGAAGTCTGAAGTGCAAAGAGACTTGCAAGTTCTAGTCCAGGATTCTCTCAAGGTAAACTTACAAACTGAGTGTGTAGTCAGGAAGGCAAATGCAATGTTGGCATTTATTTTGACAGAACTTGAATATAAAGCTTCAGTAGTACATCCCTGCTTTTCTAAGGCTCTGGTCAAGCCACATTTGGAGTATTGCGTGCAGTTTTGGGCCCCATATCTCAGGAAGGATGCACTGGCCCTGGAGCGGGTTCAGAGGAGGTTCACGAGAATGGTCCCAGGAATGGAAAGCTTAACTTATGAGAAACGTTTGAGGACTCTGGGACTATACTCATTGGAGTTTAGACGGATGAGGGGGCATCTAATTGAAACTTTCAGAATACTGAAAGGCCTGGACAAAGCGGATGTTGGGAAGATGCTTCTTTTGGTAGGAAACCCTAGGGCCCGAGGCCACTGCCTTAGAGTAAAGGGAAGACCTTTTAGAACAAAGATAAGGAGAAACTACTTCAGCCATAGAGTGGTGAATCTATGGAATTCACTGCCACAGAAAGCTGTAGAGGCCAGGTCATTTGAATACATTTAAGACTGAGATAGATAAGTTCTTGATTATCAAGGGGATCAAGGGTTATGGGGAGAAAGCAGGAGAATGGGATTGAGGAACTTATCAGCCATGATTGAATGGCGGAGCAGACTCGGTGGGCCGAATGGCCTAATTTCTGCTCCTATGTCTTATAGTCTTATGTATATATAAGGCCTCCACAGCTTTCTGCAGTGGACTATTCTACAGGTTTCACTCTCTTTTTTAGTGAAGAAACTTTTCCTCATCTCAGTCCTAAATGGCCTACTCCATTTCCTCAGACAATCTCCCCTGGTTCTTTACCTCCCAATTAGGGAAAGCCTCCTCCCTGCAGTCCAGTCCTGTCAGAATTTTTTATGTTTCAATCGGACCCCTCACTCATCTTTCCAAACTCTAGTAAATACAGGCCCAGTTAAACCAATCTCTCTTATTGGACAATTTTGCCTTTTCTATGCAGGGAGACCTAAATTGCACAAAATACTCCAAGTGTGGACTCACCAAGGCCTTGTTTAACTGCAGTACAACATCCCTACTTCTGAACTTTAAGGTCAACATACCATTTGCCATCCTGATTTATTTCTGCATCTGATTGTATACTTTCAGTGACTGGTGTACAAGGATGCCTAGATCCCTTTGTACATCCACACTTCCCAACATATCACCATTTAACTAATACTCTTCCTTTCTGTTTTCACATTGAATTGTATAACTTCACATGTAGTCATATTCTTTTGCATTTGCCAAATGTTGGCCCACTCACTCAACTTGTCTAAATTACCTTGAGGCTCCTGCCATCCTCGCCATTACTCATAATCTCATTCTGTTTTAAATCATCAGCAAACGTGCAAGTGTTGCTTTTGGTTCTCTTTTCGAGGTAATTTATACATATCATGAATAGTTGGGTCCCATGCACTGATCAGTGTGGTACTCCATTAGTCAATGCATGCCACTCAGAAAAAAGACCCATTTATTCCTATG
>NC_063334.1:65332559-65383281 GCF_021869965.1 Rhincodon typus
CAGCAGGCCAAGAAGCCTCTCTGCTCCTATGATGCTGCTTGGCCTGCTGTGTTCATCCAGCCCTGCACCTTGTTGTCTCGGATTCTCCAGCATCTGCAGTTCCTGCAATCTCTGATTCCATTTATTCCCATTCTCTGTTTCATATGTATTCAACCAATTCTCTATCCATGCCAATATATTACTCCCAACCTGTGCGTTTTAATTTTGCTGATTAACCCCTTAAAGGATTTGGCCATTTGACTGTAGCACACATGTTTGCTGCATAAATGTACACTTGTGATGCCAGATAATAGTTTTCTGGTTGTTTTTGACTAGCACAGACACAATGGGCTGAAGGACATGTTTTCTGTGCTGTAGATCTCTATGATGCAATAATGTGGTTAATAAGACATAGGGGATATTTTCCTTTATTAGTGAAGGCATTGAATACAAGAGCAAAGAAATTATGCTGACAGATGGAGCTTTAGAAATTGCTAGCACATGCTGTAGGTGTGACATTGATGATTGGGATCAGTGCAGGGAGATAGACATGAGATTTTATCTCTAGATTTAAATCCAATCAAGAGGGAGCAAGAAATGCCTTCCCTGGCTTTGAGAGACCAGTAGAAAATGGGTGATGTGATGTTTTTCTGAGTTTGGGCTGAGGCACATTTTGATATAATGGACAGCAATTAATGAGGTGGAAATTCCTTATAATAATCAAGTCTGAAATAAGAAAAGTTGAATACCCAAATAAGTAAAATTCTTGAGTGTGACCAGCATAAGGTGTTTGTTAGAAGAGAAAGAAAAACACTTAAAATTTAGATCAAAGTTCCAGATAGCTGAATTAATAAAAAAAAATTCAAACTACAAAGTGTAAAGTATTGGTCCATATGGTGTTAACCATTCAGATTTGAGGTTGCACCTGCAGCATATCAATTTGTCAGTGACCCAAACCAAAGATAGCTATTTGAGAAGGTAATGAATAACCAAAAATGTGCATGAAATTTTAGTATAACATTAATCAATGTCATTACCCTTTAGAGTCAACAAAATGTTGGAGCTAGAGGAACACAGCAGATCAGACAGCATCAGAGGAGCAGGAATGTCAACATTTCGGGTTGGGACCCTTCTTCGGGGTGAGGGGTGACCTTATAGAGGTTTATAAAATCATGAGGGGCATGGATAGGCTAAATAGACAAGGTCTTTTCCCCAGGATGGGGAAGTCCAAAACTAGAAGGCATAGGTTTATGGTGAGAGGGGCAAGGTTTAAAAAGAGACCTAAGGGGCAACTTTTTCACACAGAGGGTGGTGTATGTATGGAATGAGCTGCCAGAAAAAGTGGTGGAGGCTGGCACAATTAAAAGACATCTGGATGGTTATATGTACAGGAAGAGTTTAGAGGGATAATGGGACTAGATTTATTTAGGATTTGTGGTCAGCATGGACTAGTTGGACCAAGGGGCCTGTTTCTGTGCTGTATACCTCTATGACTGTATAACTCCTTTACAGTCAATGAAATAACTTTGAAGTATAGTCGTGTAATGCAGAAAATGCAGCAGCCACTTTTCACACAAACAGTAACGTGACGATAACCAGACAATATGTATTAGTGATGTTGTTTAAGGGATAAATCAAATACATTTGGGAGATAAAACTAAATAAAACCATGAATTGCAAACATTGAACTGAACTGAGGGAAGACCTTGTAATTTAAGATTCTGACAATGATAGTCAGTATAATTCCAAAAGGCTGGTAATTAGGGAGGGGATGGCCTAGTGGTAGTACTGCTGGAGTATTAATGTTCTGGTGACCTGGGTTTGAATCTTGCCATGGCAGATGGTGGAATTTGAATTCAATAAATGTTTGGAATTAGGAGTCTAATGATGGCCATGAAAACATTGTTGATTGACAGGAAAAACCCATGTGGTTCACTAATGTCCTTTAGGGAAGGAAACTGCCATCCTTGCGTGGTCTGTCCTACATGTGACTCCAGACCCACAGCAATGTGATTGACAATTAATGGAATTAGAGACAGGTAATAAATGCTGGCTTGACACCTGTGAATGTTTTTTAAAAAATTGGAAATAGGCTACCATGTGTAAATGGTGACAAAATTAAAGAATGTTGACCTAAGAAGTGAATAGTGCCAGTAATCAGGCATGAGGGCTATGATTCATATCCTGGCTCTGCTGGTTCTGGTAGAAGTGGGCAGTGCACAGACCTGAAGCTGGCGTCTCATTTGTATGATTATGGCTTGGGGCCAAGAGGTTCCCATGATGCTATTGCCACTGCATTCAGTAGGGGACCTTGTAATGGTGCAGGAGCCATCTGTTTTAAGGCCCTGCTTCCTACTTCACTGGAATCTGCCCTGAATTACAATAAACTGTGGCTAAATACATCTGCTAACACAGAAAGTAGAACACCAAGACAAGGAGAGGCTCCAGGGTCACTAATATAATAGGATAGTAAGAACTGCAGATGCTGGAGTCAGAGATAACACAGTGTGGAGCTGGAGGAACACAGCAGGCCAGGCAGCATCAGAGGAGCAGGAAAGTTGATGTTTCGGGTCGGGACCCTTCTTCAGAAGTGGGGAGAAGGAAGCAAGCTCAGAAATAAATAGAGAAGGGAGGCGTGGGACTGGAGTAGGTAGGTGGGATGGTACCAGGTGAGTGCAGGTAGGGAGTGGTGGGGATTGGTCAGTGAGGAGCGAATAGGGGGGAGAGAAGATGGACAGGTTGTGTCAGGTCAAGGAGGCAGGGATGAGAGGGAGGGTTGGACAGTGGGGAAGATTTTGAAACTGGTAAAATCCACATTTAGGCCATTGGCCTGTAGGCTCTCAAGGCGAAATATGAGGTGCTGCTCCTCCAGTTTCCGGGTGGCATCTCACTGATATAGAGGAGGCCACCATCCCGCGCTCCCTCCGCTCCAAACCCACCCTCACCATCAAACCCACGGATAAGGGGGACGCAGTAGTAGTATGGCGCACTGACCTTTACATGGCCAAGGCCAGACACCAACTCTCTGACACCTCCTCCTACCACCCCTCAATCATGACCCCATCCCTGACCACCAAAACGTTGTCTCTCGAATCATTCACAACCTCCTCACCTCAGGTGACCTCCCACCCACAGACTCCAACCTCATCATTCCCCAACCCCGCACCGCCAGTTTCTATCCCCTTCCCAAAATCCACAAACCTGACAGTCCCAGCCAACCCATTGTCTCTGCCTGCTCCTGCCCCACTGAACTTATCTCCGCTTACCTTGACTCTGTTTTCTCCCCCAAGTCCAGGAACTCCCCACCTATGTCTGGGACACCACCCACGCCCTCCACCTCCTCCAAGACTTACAATTCCCTGGCCCCCAACACCTCATCTTCACCATGGACGTCCAGTCCCTGTATACTTGCATTCCTCATGTGGATGGCCTAAAAGCCCCCAGCTTCTTCCTCTCCCGCAGGCCCAACCAGTCTCCCTCCAACAACACCCTCATCCACTTAACAGAACTTGTCCTTACTCTGAACAACTTCTCCTTTTACTTCTCCCACTTCCTAAGGCGGTGGCCATGGGAACCTGCCTCTTCACAGGATACATGGAATCCCCTCTCCCACTACTACACTGGCACTATCCCCCACCTCTTGCTCCGCTAAATTGATGACTGTATCGGCGCTGCCTCGTGCTCCAACGAGGAGCTTGAACAGTTCGTCAACTTTACTAACACCTTCCACCCCGACCTTAAGTTCACCTGGATCATCTCTGATACCTCCCTCTCCTTCCTGGACCTCCCTGTCTCCATTTCTGGTGACCGCCTCGAAACCGACATCTATTTCAAGTCCACCGACACCTACAGTGACCTAGACAACACCTCCTCTCACCCCACCTTCCTGCAAGAATGCGATCCCCTACTCCCAAATTCCTCCACCTCCGCCGCGTCTGCTCCCAAAATGGGGCATTCCACTCCTGAACATCCCAGATGTCCTCTTATTTCAAGGACTGCAACTTGCCCCCTTCAGTTGACGAAATGCACTTGACTGCATCTCTTGCGTTTCCCGCACCTCTGCCGTCACATCCCCTCCCCCCCAACAAAAACAAAGACAGAATCCCCCTTGTCCTCACATATAACCCCACCAACCTCCGTATCCAATGTATCATTCTCCGCCACCTACAATCCGATCCCTCAACCAAAGATATATTTCCCTCCCCACCCTTATCTGCCTTCCGTAGGGACCGCTCTCTGTGCAACTCTGTTGTCCACTCCACACTCCCCACTAGCCCCACCACCCCTGGCACCTTTCCCTAAAACCGCAGGAATTGTTACACCTGCCACCCCCTCACCTCCAATCAAGGCACCAAACAAACCTTCCACATTAGACAGAGGTTCACCTGCACATCAATCAATGTGGTCTGTTGCATTCACTGCTCCCGATGTGGCCTCCCCTACATCGGTGAGACCAAGTGTATGCTTGGAGACCCCTTTGTGGAGCATCTGTGCTCTGTTCATGACAAACTATAACATCCTCTGGTCACGAACTATTTCAACTCCCCCTCCCACTCCCTGGGTGACATGTCCATCCTGGGCCTCCTCCAGTGTCACAATGACGCCACCCGGAAACTGCACCTCATATTCCACCTCAGGAGCCTGCAGCCCAATGGCCTAAATGTGGACTTTACCAGTTTCAAAATCTCCCCACCCCCGGCCTCATCCCATGACCAATCCTCCCTCTCATCCCCGCCTCCTTGACCTGACACAACTTGACACAACCTGTCCATCTTCTCTCCCACTATCTGTTCTTCCCACCTCACTGACCAATCCCCTCCACTCCCTACCTGCACTCACTTATCACCATCCCACCTACCTTCCCCAGCCCCACATCTCCTCTCTCTATTTATTTCTGAACTCCCTTTCCTTCCCCCATTTCTGAAGAAGGGTCCCGACCCGAAACATCAACTTTCTTGCTCTTCTGATGCTGCCTGGCCTGCTGTGTTCCTCCAGCTCCACACTGTGTTATCATTAATATGATGGATTGAAGATGGACAGGTGGAGAAAAAAAATTGCTTTGGCAGGAATTATTAGCAAAGGGCCAGGGAGGTCTGAATCCAAGATCCTGATTATAGTGCCACAAGGAATTTAACGACCTCATGAGGTCAAGTTCATCGAATGCATTTTCACATGATGCCACTGACCCATGTCTCGACCTGCCCAATGCACCACACCCACATAACCTATTCAACATTACCCATTAGCACTCAGGATTCTCAAAATACTCTGTCTCACACTCACACACCAACACTACCCGACACGTACTCACCTCTCACTCACTTCATGTAGCTTCATTTATTCAGCTGTGACAGGCACTCCTTTTATTTTGGGACAAGGTGGATCTCAATAGAAAGGAATAGAGTAAACTGTTGGGGAATAAAAGATAATAGCTCTCAGCAGCATATGGGGCAAATGTAATGGAACCGTGTCATTTGGCATCATTGAATTTGGGAATGTTGGTATGTTCCTGCTTTACATCCCCTTTGCAACTCCCAGCCCACCTTCAGCTTGTTATCTTGCATGATTAGAAAGATGCAGATGGTGTGATTGTGGCCTCTTGTCCCACCACAAGCACTTTCCCTCACATCAACCTTCCCTGCTGATCTTGTGCTTCCAAACACACAAGAGTTACCACAGCAGATGCAGGCAGAAAAGAGAGAGAGAGAGAGAGAACAACAGCATAGTCCTGATGCATAAGTCAGATATTGGCATTGTATGTCAGAGACTAGAAAATAGTTAGGATCCACTCCAAGCTTGTATGCAGCCAGGACAGGATTAAAGGATGGTTCATTTACCAAAGGTGAGGTCACAGAACTGTACTGCTACATGGTCAAGGATGAGAAGCTCAAGTTTGAGGTATTACAGGATGACTACTGCTAGGTTTAGACACAAAAGATGTTGGGTGAATTGACCAGGCTTTCAGACAGCTTCCAAAGCTGTAATCATGCAAATAAGGTGTCAGCCTCCTGCGTCAACTCTAAGTTGAAACAGGGCATTGTATAGAGCTTGCCTTCTCCCTAGCCTTTGCTCCATCACCCTGCCATGCTGTACACTGAGGGGAACCGCAAGAGCAATTCCCATACAAATTGCATCTTCTGTGTGGACAGGTTAGCTATCCTTCACCACCGCAGTCAGTATGTAAAGATCCTCGCTACCAAATCCAACAAAATTCAAAAGCGCCAGTAGACATTTTGCAAGAAGTTCTTAAAAATCATTTTATCTGCAAGATAAATGTTTAACTTTTTAAATAAAGCTGGTAAGTTAGTCTTTGCAGCTGAACACCTGATCTTTATGACTGATGTACAAATGTACACAAACAATTAAACATTGTGGTCCATATTTGAGCAACAGGTATCACATCAGCAAGTAGGGCTGGCAAATATTAGAGTAATACTGATTCAGCTGTTTCTGGCATACACAGGGTGTCTGGCTGCATACCGTTCCTTTTGCAGGGTGTGACAGAAGTAGCTGTCAGAGAGGAATTAGCCTCTTGTGCCACTGGAGATGAATTTCATGCCCTTGATATTAGTTATACTCTTAAGAATTGTCAAATATTTCAGATAAATGAGGTCCATTTGTAGGAGTGCAGTAAATTTGACAGTAAATTAAGCCAACTTCTATTAAATTCCACAAACAGGATACATATGTGACAGAGTTTGTGGTTGAATAATGAAGACTGACTGCGAAACATGTTCCTGCAGAACGCAATGTGCATCAAAAGTCCATGAATGTTGTCATTGATTTCAACGTTAACAAGCTTGAGAATATGGCATGCCAACATAAATTGTACTTAATTGAAAAAGTGAACTTGGATCTAAAAGCATCTGCCTTACTCTACTTTCCATAATCATAGCATTCCTTTAAAAAATATATTCATTTACATTGAAGTATGCTTCATGGACTTTTAAATATTTTGATTCTGTAAATCTCTCAAATATGCATTGCAGCGTGAAAATTCTTTGACTTAGTTGTGGTTGCTTTGGTGAGATAGAGGGGCATAAATCTTCAACTTTCATTGGAACAGATGGTTACTCTTATACATCTCTTCGATTTCAGTGGAAACAAAATCTGATGGGGATGGAACTGGCGGGTAATCCGCTATACATGCTCCACAAAAGTTAAAAATAGGCCCCATGGTTTGATGATTGATGTTATTTGTTGAGTCATAATCATAGAGTCATATATCATGGAAACAGACCCTTCAATACTACTTGTCCACACCAACCAGGTTTCCCAAACTGAACTAGTCCCATTTTGCATGAATTTGGCCCATATCCCTCTCAACCTTTCCTATTCATGTAGCTGTCCAAATATCTTTTAAATATTGTAATTGTACTCTTCTACCACTTCCTCTGGCAGTTTGTTCCATAAATGCGCCACCCTCTGTGTGAAAATGTTGCCCCTTAGGTCCCTTTTAAATCTTTCCCCTCTCACTTTAAGCCTATACCCTCTAGCTTTGGACTCACCTATGCTGGGAAAAAGACCTTGGCTATTCACCTATCTATGCCCCTCATGATTTTATAAACCTCTATAAGGTCACCCCTCAATCTCCGATGTACCAGGGGAAAAAGTTCCAGTCTGTCCAGCCTCCTGTCTTGGTAACGTCCTTGTAAACCTTTTCTGCATCCTTTCCATTTAAAAACCTCTTTCCCATAGCAGGGTGATGAGAATTGTATACAGTACTCCAAAAGTAGTCTCACCAATGTCTTGTATAGCCACAACATGACTTCCCAACTCCTAACCTAAATGCTCTGACCAATGAAGGCAAGCGTGCCAAATGCCTTTTTCACTGCTTTGTCTATCTGTCACGCCACTTTCAAGAAACTATGTACCTGCACCCCTAGATCTTCTTGATTGGCCGCACTCCCCAAGACCTTATTATTAATTGTGTAAGTCCTGCCATGGTTTGTCTTGCCAAAATGCAACACCTCGCATTTATTTAAACTAAAATCCATCTGCCACTCCTTGGCCCAGTGGGTCAGCTAATCAAGATGTTGTTGTACTCTTAGAATATTGTCCACTATATTAACAATTTTGGTGTCATCTACAAACTTACTAAACATGCCTCCCATATTCTCATCCAAATTGTTTATATAAATGACAAACAACAGTGGATCCAGCATTGATGCTTACAGCACATCATTGGTCACAGGCCTCCAGTCCAAACAACAACCCTCTACCACCACCCTCTATCTCCTACCATCGAGCCAATTTTGTACCTAATTGACTGCGTTTCCCTGCATCCCATGTGTTCCAACCTTACCAACCAGCCTACCATGTGGAACCTTGTCAAAGGCCTTCCTAAAGTCCATTTGGACAAAATCTATCGCTCTGTCTTCATCTATCGTCTTTGTCACTTAATCTTTTGGACGTAAAGACAACTTTTTCGTTCGTACTGTGAACTAAAACTGGGAAAAGTTACTGCTAACTAACACAGTCACTGTGTTCTTGTATTTAGGGGAAGGACAACGAGAAGATCTAGTGAGGTAATTTAAGATATATGAGGCAATCTGTAGATGTACAATGTCAGCTAGTCATGATGTGGACTGTATGAGACTCAGTGCTGTAAAACAGCATTTTATCAGTTGGCTTGAGGAAAAAAAACATGCTCAGGTGGAAACAGAGATCCTATACACCCTGACTGAGCCTAGCCAAAACAGGTGGGCTGCATTTTGGTGTTAGTTCCTAAGCCAGATGGATAAACTAGATTCTGCATCACCTACAAAAAAGCAAATATAATAACAAAACAGTTTCAAATCCAATTTCTTGGTTAGCGAATTGTATCAATAGAGATAGCAGTGTCTCCTTTCTTTTTAAGACTCATCCATTCAAAGATATTGATAAGTGCTGTTAACACCAAGGTAACTACAGCCTTATATGTCAAAAATACTGCACAAGCATCCTACCCACAAAGAGAAAGCATCCATCCTTCTTTCTCTCCCTTCTGTGTATAAAGAAGTAAAAGAAAATACCTAGCAACTAGTTATTCTTCCACACCTTTCTTCTTTGAGATGCTGCCTTTGCAATCCCATGTTGAAAAGAAAAAAGAATACTTTTAGAGGCACTGAAAAGGCAAATTCTCAAGCAGTGAATGAAATACTGAATTGGGGTTTTTCACATCCTGATTGAAAGAGTCTAAAGGAATCAAAAGGAATGGAAAGTAAACAACTCATGTAGATTCATGTGTAGAACCTGTTAGTTCCTAGTAGGATATACAGCACACATCGTTTAAAACTGGTACCTTATGAATTGGCACTTTCAATAAATTATATATCTGAAATATCGGAAATTTACTGATTATCGAGATCTCCGCAATGTCCGAGTAGTCAGTTGAGGATGAGAGTCAGAAGCCTCTCCATTGTTAAGTTTTATTTAATGCAAAGTTACATTATTATTTAAGTGATTTATGCTGAAAATAAAATATAAAGTGATGTGTATATCCCTGCATTACAGCTATTACTTAGTATGCATTTTTACATTGATTATGTGTGCCTCTTTATTAGCTGGAGTATCTGATCAACTGGCACACATCTCGTCCCGTTGGTGCCGGTTAATAAAAAGTTTGCTGTATATGCATCAAGAGCAGGTCATTACATTGTTTCAGTTGTTCCGAGTACATACCCCAGGCGTCTGCATCAGCAGATACCAAAACAGAAGTTGCTGGAAAAGCTGAGCAGGTCTGGCAGCATCTGTGAAGAAAAAAATCGGAGTTAACGTTTCAGGTCCGGTGACCCTTCCTCAGAACTCAGTTGAGCTGAGTTCAGAACTTGAGTTCTGAGGAAGGGCCACCGGACCCGAAACATTAACTCTGATTTTCTCTTCACAGATGCTGCCAGACCTGCTGAACTTTTCCAGAAACTGCTGTTTTTGTTCCTGATTTCCAGCATCCACAGTTCTTTCGGTTTGCATCAGCCTTGTTCCACTGGAGGTGAAGTTGTGTACTCTTGAACAAGTGTGAAACAACTACATTGTTTATTCTTTCACATGATGCCGGTGTTACTCGCTAGGCCAGCATATATTATCAATCGCTAATTGTCCTTCAGAAGGTGGCTTCTTGAACCACTGTAGATACATCCACAATGCTGTTAGAGAGGGAGATCCAGGATTTTGACTGAGCAGCACTGCAGGTATAACAAAATTGTTTCAAGTCTGGATGCTGAGAGGAGCCTGGAGGGAAACCTACAGGATGTACTATTCCCAGACATCTGCTGCTGTTGTCTTTCCAGGTGGTAAAGGTCACAGGTTTGGAAAGTGCTGTCGAAAGGAGCCTTGGTGAGTTGTTCCAGTCAATACAGAGTGGAACTGGAGGAAAACAGCTGGTCAGGCAGCATCAGAGGAACAGGAAAGTCGACGTTTCAGGTTTACTCCCTTCATCAGGGCTGAGGAGGGGGCAGGGAGCTTGGAAATAAACAGAGGGAGGAGCGGTGTGGTGATAGGCGGATGCAGGTAGGGGGTTGTGGAGATTGGTCAGTGGAAAGGGTGGGACGGATAGGTGGGAAAGAAAATGGACTATTTGAGTCAGGTCAAGGAGGCGAGGATGAGAGGGAGGGTTCGAAATGGAATGAGGTCGGGGGTGGGGAAATTTTGAAACTGGTGAATTCTATGTTGAGACCATCGAGCTGTGAGGTGGAATATGACGTGTTGTTCCTCCAGTTTGCGTGTGGCATCATTGTGACACTGGAGGAGGCCCAGGATGGACATGTCAACAAGGGAATGGGAGGGAGAGTTAAAATGGTTGGCAGCCAGGAGGTGTTGTTGATTATAGCGTACAGAGCACAGGTGCTCCGCAAACCTTTCACCAAGTCTGCACTTGCGATGTAGAGGAGACCACATCGAGAACAACGGATACAGTAGATCAGGTTGGAGGATGTACAGGTGAATCCCTGTTGGATTTGGAAAGATTATTTGAGGCCTTGGACGGAGGTGAGAGGGAAGGTGTAGGGGCAGGTGTAGCACTTCCTGCGGTTGCTGGGAAAGGTGCCGGGGGTGGTGCGGCTAGTGGGGAGTGTGGAGTGGATGAGAGAATTGTGGAGTAAGCAGTCCCTACAGAAGGTGAATAGGGTGGGGAGGGAAATATCTCTGGTGGTAGGGTCAGATTGCAAGTGGCGGAGGATGATGCACTGGATGCTGAGGTTGGGGGGGGTGGAATGTGAGGACAAGGGGTCTCTGTCTTTATTTTTGTTGGGGGAAGGATGTTTGAGGGCAGAATTGCAGGAAATGCAAGAGATGTGGTTAAAGGCATTACGAACCACCGAGCGTGGCGTGGAAGTTACAGTCCTTGAAGTAGGAGGACATCTGGGATGTTCGGGAGTGGAACGCTCCATCTTGGGAGCAGATGTAGTGGAGGCAGAGGAATTGGGAGTATGGGATCGCATCCTTGCAGGAAGGTGGGTGAGACGAGTTGTAAGTCAAGGTAGCTATGGGAGTTGGTGGGTTTGAAATAGACATCGGTGCTGAGATGTTTACTGGAGATGGAGACGAAGACGTCCAGAAAGGAGAGGAAGGTGTCGGAGATGGTCCAGGTGAACTTGAGGTTGGGGTGAAAGTTGTTAGTAAAGTTGATGAATTGTTCGAGCTCCTCATGGGAGCAGGAGGCAGCGCCGATACAGTCATCAATGTAGCAGAGGAAGAGGTGAGGGATGGTGCCAGTGTAAATGCAGAAGAGGGACTGTTCCTATGAAGAGGCAGGCATAGCTTGGACCCATGAGGGTGCCCATAGCCACCCCTTTAGTTTGTAGGAACTAGGAGGAGTTAAAGGAAAAGCTGTTGAGGGTAAGGACAGATTCCGTTAACTGGATAAGAGTGTCATTGGAGGGGGACTCATTTGGCCTGTGGGAGAGGAAGAAGTGGAGGGCTTTTAGGCCGTCCTCATGGGGGACACTGGTGTAGAGAGACTGGATGTACATGGTGAAGATGAGGTGTTGGGTGCCGAGGAATTTAAAGTCTTGGAAGAGGTAGAGGACATGGGCTGTGTCCCGAATGTAAATAGGGAGTTCCTGGACTGGGCTGGGGGGGGGAAAACGGAGTCGAGGTAGGCAGAGAAGAGTTCAGTTGGGCACGAGTAGGAGGAGACAATGGGTACAAATGAACAAATGAACAAGTACAGCACAGAAACAGGCCCTTCGGCCCTCCAAGCCTGTGCCGACCATCATGCCCTAATTAATCTAAAAGCAAACCTGCCATTTTTCGATCCATATTCCTCTATTCCCTCCCTTGTCATGTACCCATCTATGTCTTCAATGTGCCCGCTTCCACCACCTCTTCTGGTAGTGCATTCCAGGCTGCTACCACTCTCTGTGTGAAAAATGTCCCTCGTACATCTCCCTTAAACTTTCCTCCTCTGACCTTGACTGGGGCAAGGTAGACTGGGGCTGTCAGGTTTATGGATTTTGGGAAGGAGATAGAAACGGGCGGTGCAGGGTTAGGGAATGATGAGGGTGAAGGCTGTGGGCGGGAGGTCTTCTGAGGTGATGAGGTTATTGATGGTCTGGGAGATGATGGTTTGGTGATCATGGATGGGGTCATAATCAAGGGACAGTAGAAGGAAGTGTCAGAGAGTTGGCGCCTGGCCTCAGCAATGTAGAGATCAGTATGCTATGCTCCCATCAATGCATAACATCTACAGGATGCCCTGGAGCAACTCAGAGATAGCAAGAATTGTAGATGCTGGAGTCAGAGTCAATACAGAGTGGAGCTGGAGGAACACAACAGGTCAGGGAGCATCAGAGGAGCAGGAGAGTTGATGTTTCAAGTTTACATCCTTCATCAGACCATATTCCGCCTCAGGAGCTTACAGCCCAATGGCCTCAGTATAGAATTCACCAGTTTCAAAATCTCCCCAGGCCTGGCCTCATCCCATGTCCAACCATCCCTCTCACCCCTGCCTCCTTGACTTGACACAACCCGTCCATCTTCTTTCTCACCTAGACGCCCTACCCTTCCCATGGCCTATCTCCACAACCCCCTAACCCGCATGCACCTATCATCATCCCACCTACCTTCTCCCAGCCCCACCTCCCTCCCTCTATTTATTTCCGAACTCCCTTCCCTCTCCCCACTCCTGATGAAGGGTGTAAACCCGAAATGTCAACTTCCCTGCTTCTCTAATGCTGCCTGACCCGCTGTGTTTCTCCTGCTCCACACTGCATTGACTCTGGCTCCAGCATTTGCAGTTCTTGCTATCTCTGAGTTGCTCTAGTGCTTCCTGTGATGTTAAGTATTGATGGAGGTAATGAGTGTTGCAGATGTAGAATGTGGTGCCAATCAAGTGGACTGTTTTGTCTTGAATGGTGTCAAGCTTCTTGAATGGTGTAAGAACGGTGGTGGTGGTATAGCACTATTAAATAAGGAGTCGATTACTGCAAAAAGGAGAGATGATATCTTGGAAGGGTCCTCAAATGAGGCATCATGGGTAGAACTTAGGAGTGTTAAAGGGCCAGCTGCTTTACTGGGAGTGTATTTTAGGCCCCTAAACTGTCAGCAGGAAATAGAGGAGCAAATATGTAGACAGTTCACAGAAGTGTGTAAGAGTAATAATTGGGTAATTATACCAGGGGATTTCAACCTTTCCAACATAAATTAGGATAGTCATGGTGTTAAGGGTTTAGAGAGGGCAGATTTATTGAAATGTATCTAGGGGAGCTTTTTTTGCATCAGAAGGCCCAACAAGGGACAGTGCAGTGCTGGATCTGGTTCCAGGGAAAGAAGCCAGACGAGTGTTCGATGTGGCAGGAGGGCAACATTGAGGTGACTGTGACCAGAACACAGAATGGTTCTATTTGTGCTGGACAATGAAAAGGATGGCCTGCTAAACACAGCTTTGAAAAAGACAGATTTTATTAAAATAAAGCATGATCTGGCCACGGTAGACTGGGAACAGATGCTTGCGGTTAAATCTACAGTAAAGCATTGTGGGCATTCAAAAAGGTGCTGGGGAGAGTACATATCCAACATGTACCCTTCAGTAGCAAATGCAGGAGCAATAAGTTAAGAGAACCCTGGATGTCTAGGACAATTCAGGACCGGATAAAGAAGAAGATTAGGGCCTTTAGCAAGTTCAACTGGAGCAATTCAGCTACAGCCCTAGAGAAATACAGGAAATGCAGAAGGGAACTTATGAAAGCATTAGAAGATCAAAAGGGGGGCATGAGAAAAGACTTATGAACAGGATTAAGGAGAATACTAAGATATTTCATAAGTACATGAAAAGGAAGAGGTTAACCAATGAAAGAATAGGACCCATTAGGCACCAAGGGAGCAAGCTGTGTGTAAAGCTGCATGATATTGGAAGGATGCTGAATGACTATTTCTCTTTGATCTTCTCTTTGGAAAAGAAGAATGTAGGTATGGAATTCAGGACAAGGGACTGTGAGGAACTTGCACAGTTTGATATAGGAGATGGGGAGCCTCTGTCAGCCTTAAAAAACTGACAAATCCCCTGGCCTGGATGACTTGCCTCCCATAGCAGCCTGGGATGTAAGGAAATTGCAGGGGTTCTGACACAAATTTTTAATTCCTCTCTGGCCACAGGGGAAGTGCTAGAGGACTGGAGGACAGCTAATGTGGTTCTATTTTTTAAAAGGGATGGTAGAGACAAACCATGAAATTACAGACTGATGAGTCTCATGTCTGTGGTAGCGAAACTATTGAAGAAAATTCTGAAGGTGCAAATTAATACTGACTTGGAAAGGCATGAGTTAATTAGGGATAGTAAGCATGGCTTTGTCAGAGGGAGGTCATGCCTAACAAATTTGTTAGAATTTTTTGGAAATGTGATCAAGTATGTGTGTGAGGGAAGTTCAGTTGATGTAGATTATATGGATTTTAGCAAAGCTTTTGACAAGGTCCCAAATGGGTGACTGGTTGAGAAGGTTAAAGCACATGGAACTGAAGGAAACTTGGCGAGATGGATCAAAAACTGGTTCAGTAATAGAACACAAAGGATAGTGGTAGAAGGCAGTTGGAGTAACTGGACGCTGGTGTGCAGCAGTGTACTGCAAGGATCAGCGCTGGGGCCCTTGTTGTTTGTTACATACATCAATGATATCGATGAAAATGTTAGGGGAATATTAAGCAAGATTGGTAGAGCAGTTAATAGTGAAGAAGATGATTGTAGGCTGCAGGAAGGTATAGATGGGCTGGTCAGATGAGCAGACTCATGGCAGATGGTATTTAACCGTGATAAGTGCAAGTGAAAGAATAAACAAGATGAGAGAGTATTTAATGAATGACAGGGGACTGGGTAGTTTAAAGGAACAGGGGAATCTTGGGGTAATTATTCATAGATCTCTGAAGTCGGCACAGCACGTGAATAGATTGCTT
Organism: Rhincodon typus; assembly: GCF_021869965.1. Taxonomy (NCBI): domain Eukaryota; kingdom Metazoa; phylum Chordata; class Chondrichthyes; order Orectolobiformes; family Rhincodontidae; genus Rhincodon; species Rhincodon typus. The sequence goes on from NC_063334.1 coordinate 65,347,902, forward strand.
AAGAAGGCATATGAGATACCTCTTTTCATCAGTCGTGGCATAGAATATAAGAGCAAGGAGGTCATGTTGGAGTTGTACGGTGTGTTCATCAAGCTGCAGCTGGAGTGTGCAGTTCTGGTCACCTCATTACAGGAAGTATGTCATATCACTAGAGAGGGTATAGAGGAGGATCACCAGGATGTTGCCTAGGTTGGAGAAATTGAGCTAAAAGGAGAGATTAGATAGGCTTGTATCGTTTTCCTTAGCAGAGAGGACTGAGAGGGTATATGATTGAGATGGATAAGATTATGACGGTATGGACAGAGTGAATACAGCAGCTGTTCCCCATGGTTGAGGGGTCAATCATGAGACGGCATAGTTTTAGGGGAAAGAAGGAGATTCAGAAGGGATGTGGGACAAAGCTTTTTCACTCAGCGGGTGTAGGGAATCTGGAACGGCTACCTAGGAATGTAGTAGAGGCTGGAAACCTTACAGCATTTAAAAAGTATCTGGATGAGTACTTCATTCAAGGATATGAGACAAGTGCAGGAAATTGGGATTAGCGCACTTTTAGTGGTAGTTATGTTGGTGCAGACATGATGGGCTGAAGGACGTTTTCGGCACTGTTTGAATCTATGAATTCATTATATGTTAACTCTTTCTCTCTCCACAGATGCTGCCAGAGTGGCTGAGTATTTCTGTATCTGTTACTGCTCCATGGTCCTTTGTTCTCTGTTGTGTATTCCTGAGTGGTTTGATCATTTTTGTCCTCCTTGTTGTTCTTTCCCCAACTCCTCAGGATACCAAGTTATATTCCAGATGGACATTTGAGAACACAGCGGGGACAGAGATAGCAATAATGGGGTGGAGGGAACAATAGGGATCATTTTGGGCTGAGAACTGGAGTTCATAGAGAGGTGTCTGGAGATTTCAGACAATTCTGCTTGAGTTGATGATGGGCCCTTCAACTCCTCTTGTCCCAAAATTGGAAAACCTTTACCTACTGGATCTTGCAGCTCTGACTTCTGTGTAGCTATTAGGATTTCTAAGCTTCAGAATTGGAACTATATTGCCATTTCCTTTACTGTTAGAGAGTCAAAAACACTGTTTTTAAAAGCACTGTGGGTGTACGCCAGATGGACTGCTGCACTTCAAGAAGGCAGCCTACCACCACTCTCTATAGTTCAATGAACAATGTATAGCAGTGCAAGGGTCTCCCTCAGCAATGACCCTCGGACAGCGCCTATGCTTTCGGCGCTGAGCCCCTGAGAATACCTACCAATATTCGGTAGTCCTCCTCTGAGCATACTTCTGATCCTTGTATGACATATTATTTTCCCCTGCAGAAATAGAGGGTAAGAGATAATGGCTTTTCTTTAGAAAGATGAGATAATTTAGGGATTCTGTATATCGTACATGCATTGAGAACTGGAAGTAAAGTGGGGGAATTTGGATGACACTGCAACAAAGCTAAAACCAAATGGGAAGTGAGGAAGATTTATTTAGATATATGAAGATAGTGCTTTGATTGTGTGGTTTCATCATAAATATTAAAAAGTGAATGTTTTTGGAATGAGAAAGGAAGATTGTCATTTGATTCTATGCAGAAGATGTGATGTAGAAGCAATAATTGTTGTGAATGCCGGTGGTGTGAAACAAATTTCAGGTTTAATGTAAATACACAATATCTTTTTGTATAGTTAGCTTTAGAGTTCAGTTTTTGAATTTGTAGTCATTTTGGAATAATTGTAATTTTGAAATAATGACTTCACATATAGCACACTCACAAATCCTATTAAATTGCTCGTAAGTAATGCTGCACACTGAATCCTATGAGACTGATTCTAACAATGCAAAAAAAAAATCCAAATTGATTTGATGACTCACAAATAATTTTGAACTACTGAACTTGTTGAAGATATGCTACATGCTATTAAATTGGGTTGTCATAGTGCTTTATATATCTACAATGAATCATTCGAAGATTTTAGCTGAAGATTTCTCTCCAAAACAGAAGGCATGAATCCTGGCTTCTCTTTGAGCTGTGTGCCTGGTTGTGGAGGCTGGGGAATTAAACGTTAGGTTCTTTCATCTTTCACAATCAGCTCTACACAGCTGAGTACATCCTCTCAGCTACTGGCAGCAAACATCATATGTGGGGCTGCAAGTCTTTGTTAGTACTCTATTTTTCAGCTGTGCAAAGGTATAATTTTCACCTTTTACTCTGTTCAGCAGTGGATTCTGCAGCTGTACAGGGACATGGAAACATTTTACATGTTAAAATTAGTGCTAATTAGCCTTTGCTTTATCGTTAATTTAACCTATTTAATATGCTCTACATGGAAATGGAATAATAGTTCTCACTTAAAGCAGTAATCCTTTACCCCTTAGATGACTGCAAAACACAAGTTTCTGCTGCATCAGTCTCTGCAGTTAATAGGGTAGTTAACCTGCACTATAGCATTTTATTGGGCAAATTTTACCAGTATGGTATTAAATTCAATGGGAAACATTCATGCATGACCAAGGGTGTAGGGAGGGGCACAATTCAACCAATTTCTTGACTATGAATAAAATGGCAAGGTCACCAAGCCAGTATAGTACTGTGCTCCTTATCCATTTTTAAAAACAGGCATGGGTGTATATACTGAGCTCGGCATAGGATCAAGATGGACAAAGATTACCAATTCAGTGTTTTAATTCACTTCATTGTAATGGCATATTTGCTGACAAAATCACATAAGTTTGAAAGCATTTTTTTGTGCTTAGAATCTGCCTGGACAGATAAGAAGTTAGCATCTAGTTTCCTGCAATACGTAAGGGAAGGAATTGTTTCTATAAACAGGATATGTCAAAGGACTTCAAGGCTTTATTTAGCATTTTTCAATGACCTGCCTTTCGATTTTCTTCCGTTCCCTCCCATAAGTAATTCTTCAAAATTCTTCAAGTGATGCTCCAATAAACTGCAGAAAGTTTTCACTCTCAAGGTAAGTGTATACATATAATTGTTGGAGGATTTTTAATCCCTGGGCCATTATATTATATAATCCACAGCTCTGGCCACAAATTGAATATGGGACAAACTGTAATGGTTGAACACCATATGTCAAATTACTAACTAACCTAAGAAATAGAACTTGCTATATTGGGATTAATTATAGCAACTACTCAATAGAATATGGAACATGGTTTGATGGTAATGTTTTAATATTTATCCATTGTATATTTGTCTCTTACAAAAAAGTAAAAAGGCCAGTTTCTCTTTCCTTCCCTGAAGGGTTTGATCCATATAAGACTGGCTTTCCTGTCCAATTGACCAGCCGCCTTGTATGAATCCAGATAATGAGAGACTGCTCCTATTCACCTGTGGAGAAGTCATTCCTATGTCTGGCCTAGACTTGGTCACACTTTTCCGCAGGATGCATATTTAGGCATTCAAGTGTGAGAAACATGGTTGATTATTTTTCCTTACTCTCTGATCATGATGGAGAGAACCATTTTAGATTTCAACACATGCCAAGAATCAAATACTGTAACTTGCAATAACCTCTTCTCTAAGGTTGAGTTCTACACTGGAATGCAGTTTACCTTCCGAACCGTCAAAGACTAGCTGGTTAATTTGTCTACACATACATCCACTGTCATGCATACAAATACTTGTTAAGTGTCAACATTCATGCATTGAAAATATCACTCAGCCAGAAAAAACAGCAGCAAAAGTATAACTGCAATTGAAACTTTTTGAATTTCAGCCACAATAAGATTTCAAATGTGTTTTGCATTAGATGGTGCTAAATCGTAACAACTAGGAGTATAGCTATTTAAGTGTACATTAGTTATTTTTTTAAAAATGAAAATAATAATGATATTGAAGAAATTTTTAAAAATCAAACCTACTCATACAATAGGCAGCACTTACAGGACACAAAAATGTTTGAAGAGATTTATTGGGTGCTTATTTCCTGTAATACCAAACAATTGCATTCCCCTCTGAAAGATTAAGTAACATCTATGTGGTGTTTTTGTGAGAATACAAGGATTTTAGGCATTGTTTGAAGTGTGGACAAGAAGGGTTATTAAACAAATGGTGTGCGCTATCTTTCATTAATATTTATGGCTGCATCAATATTCATAGGCTACCGTTGTCTGCATTGTTTTTCCAGCACTGACCTGTCCTTAAGCCCCTTGTTATTTGAGTCTGATGCCATTTGCTTCTATTCACAAATCTGCCAGAGGCTTGAAAGTTTTGGCAGTGCTCCAGTTCACTTATGTTTAAATAGACGCTCAAGCTTCAGCGGACATGCAGCTAAATAAAGGCCAATAATTCAATACAGTGTGACTGTACCAGGGATGCTAGTAAATCTATCATACAGTAAATATCATCCCCAGCCAATGCAAGCTTTTATCATTTCAAATTCTGTATATGGAAGATGCAGTGCGTAAGCCTTCAGTGAATCATGTAATTTATTCTGCAGAGATGCTAGGCTGTCTCTTAACATCATAGTGACTTTTTTTCTCCTTTTCTTTATCTGTCAGTTCTGCACTTGTGCACAGTGAATGCTGCATCCTATGAATACATTTGTTTTCCTTTTTCATAGTTATTATGCAGTTGATACTACTCCCAATTCAAATCAGGTAAGAGCAACACTCCATGGTATTGGAAGGCTGGAAATAATTAATACAGCCACGTACAAGAAGCAGAATGAATTATTTAAAAGGAAGTGTTCATGCAATGTTTAACCTAACTGCATGACATCGACTGTCTTTTTTATGTTGTATTTCATTGCACAGTAAAGTTGACCTTGACAATTTCACGGATCGGATACTTAACCCTAAAACCTACTCTCCTTACTAGGGATCAAACCAAGACCTGCTGAGATTGAAGGAGATACGGTGTATAATTTGCTACATTTAAGAAAATTAGGCAAAAATCAGTTCCATTGCAAAAAAAAACCAATGTTTGGTTGAAACAGCTGAGATCCACAACCTTTGATTGTCAAGTTTGTTCGATTTTACCCATTGACTGTCTAGCTTAATCCCTGGTTTGCTGATTTGTCCAGATTACTGCAGAAAATCATTTACTTACTTGCCTAAAAACTGTCAAAGAATATAATGAGAGGCAATTTTAGTGTTAAGACTTCACTCTGAGTCAATCATGGCCACTGCTTGCTTACTTACACAAGAATATATCTTCCAGCTGACTGATCATGGATCCAAGGCTGATGGCTGGTTGTAATTTTTTTTTCTCGGACCATATACTGTTCTTGTTCTGATCATCCAGGCTTGTTACTGTAACTAATTCCACAGTTTCATTTTGTCAATACTTGCCTTGTTTTGTCCTTCTTCCTTTACTAGAAATAAAATGATCCTCTAAAAATCTTGATTACATGATAACTGGAAAGCGTGTGATAGAAGCTGGGACTGTAATGATGAGAAACAATGAGCTCAGAAGCTGACATAAAAGGAAGGCTGGCATCTTGGTAATGTCACTGGGCTCATAATCCATAATCCAAGACTCATGTTCTGCAATCATTCAGCCATTGTCAATTGTTGTAAAATCCCTTCAGCGGAAGGTAGTCTGCCATTTTTACCTGGTCTGGCCTACATGTGATTCCAGACACATAGCAATGTGGTTGACTTTTAACTGCCCTCTGGGATTAGAGCTGGGATAAATGCTAGTCTCATCAGCTGAGTAAAATTCCTGTTCATGAATCAGAACTGCACATTGGGAAATTTAATACACAGTCTATGAGTTTTTGTCCGGTGGTATTTTTTTTACAAGAAAACGTTCTCTTTTAAGATGTGCAATGTCAGTGCTGAGAAATGAAGCAGCTTTTATTTCAGGCATCCATTACTGACACCAAGTGCTCCGAATTTAGGGATAATGCAGTATGATGTTCCAACGTGTCATGACTGTGGGTCAGAATCCCAAAGTACTAAGCACAATTTTAACTTATAATTCCAAAATGTTGCTTTTAAGAAAGGCCTGATAGAGTCAAAATGTCTGAGGTATAAATTAAGTGGCTGGCTGGAGAGAGAGAGAGTGATGGAATATAACAACTAAACTGTTAAAGAAGTTTTAAACAGACTGGACTGTGATCTCTTGTTTTCCTGAGCAAAATTAGGTGCTGATGATCCCCTGTTTAATAGCAATCTCCCTGTGAATTATAGCCCTAAACTGCAAACAACCTGTGTTTTCCTTTCGAAGAATACACAAGGAGAGGAGTTAAAATTTTACTGAAGTTGACTAGTGGGACTCAAGCACTCCTGTGTATATCAGCCTGTGTTTAAGCATTTGTATGCCATGAAGGTCATTGCCAAAGAACTATCTCCTAGTTACCCCTAAGTTGCAGGTAAATGATCATTTGTCACTCAAGGTGCTGCAAGCCAGAAAAAAAGAGACAGGACAACAAAAGTACTATCTCTAACCCTGAATGTAGGAATTTATTCATAGTCAAAAACTATAGAAACACAACCAAACTACAAAGCTAATGATCATGAAAGTGACTGTTTAATCATCAACATCAACACAGCTTCTAATATCACAGCGAAGGCCATAGAGTTCACCTTCACAGAGAACTCAGAGACTGATTGAGGTATCTGTTTGTTTCTAACTTTAAAACTTTTGGACTCATCCCATATTTTAATCTGTGTGTTGTGTTACTACTTACTAATTCTTTACACTTCTGAAAATTAAAAAGTTCACTCTTTCTTAAATCAAGAAAACCTGGCTAAATTGGCTTATTTTCTAAAGCATAAATTCATTTGGTTGGGGAGAAAGGTATCCAGAATGGAAGGAGTCTATTTTTTAAAATTAGCTTTGTTGTAACCAACCAAAGCGAGTGGGTGAATAAACAAGAGCTTAAAAGCCTCGGGTATACTGTCTGGAAATGTCACTAACTGGGAAATTTTCCCAGGGGTCTGGTTGTAGCATCTCACTGGCTTTACTCAACCATGGCCAAAGACACCTTCCTTCTCCCCATTTTTGGGGCGGCATGGTGGCTCAGTGGTTAGCATTGCTGCCTTATAGTGCTGGGGATCCGGGTTCAATTCCAGCCTCGGGTGACTGTGTGGAGTTAGCATGCTCTCCCCATGTCTGTGTGAGTTTTCTTCAGGTGCTCTGGTTTCCTCCCCCAGTCCAAAGATGTCCAAGTTAGGTGGATTAGTCATGTTAAATTGCCCCTTAGTGTCCACGGATGTGTAGGTTAGGTGGATTAGCCATGGGAAATGCAGGATTACAGGTATGGGGGGACGTGGGTTGGTGGGACATTCCTCAGAGTGTCAGTGTGGACCTGTTGGGCCAAATGGCCTGTTTCCACACTCTATGGATTTTATAATTCTATATTCTATGTGTTCTCAACCTCCCCCTCAGAAGAGTGCTCCTGTTTCCCCAAGTTCCTCAGCATCCAGCACATAGTCCGTTGTGTGCTCCAGTAGTGCAGTGCACATCATGCTAGGATGACGTAGCACACTCTGTCTGGACTGTACTGGAGGATCCCCACTGTGCCCAGTCTGGTCTAAGCAGTGGAATCACATCTTCGGCAAACCCTTGCTCTGTTCTACCACAGTCCTGGTCAAACCTTGGGCAGGATTAACTGCATCAGTCAGGGGGTGAGCATTTGTGTCAGCAGATATGGATAGCCCTTGTTTGCCAGTACCCAGCCTTGTAAGCCTCCTGGACCCTCAAACATATCAGGTATATGAGAATGTTCCAAGATATAGGAGCTGTGGCAACTGTCAGGGTAGTGGGAAAACACCTCCCGGAAGTGGTAACAGTGATTAAAAATCACTAGAACATGAATTGAAATGAACCCCTTCTTGTTGATGAATTCTGCAATGTTGTGATATGGTCTTCTCACTACCAGTCAATGGCATCCTGAACCTGCAGCTTATTGGGTAAGTTTCCAAACCCTATTACCTTGGCTGCAGCACTGACACTGTAATGTGGACGCAAAATGAATTGTTGTGACCTTGCACAGATTGGATCAGTCATTGCCCTGATGTATTTGTGGGTACATGACTGAGAGGTCCCATGCAGGTTACCCATTTCTCCCTGGAAGAAGACACTTGCATAGATGTTCAAAGTGGCTGTCACCTTCACAGACACCAGGAGGAGATGGTCTCCCACTCCTATAGTCCTGAGGTCCCACTTCAGAAACTTGCAACAGTTGTTAACAGTAACATTTTTACACAACAGGAAAAACAAAGAAAGAACAAGCAAAAAAAGTTACATTTGCAGTTGAGAATAAAAAGGGACTGCTTGCCTTTCCAACACCAATGTATCTACAGTCAAAGAATAATGTCTCCGCCTAACTAGATTCTATTGGAAGCAGTTGTCAAGTAAGTCCTGCCTGTTTTTTCTGACTTCATTGTGGTTCCTTCTGCTCATTGTGGTTCCTCCCCGGAAGAATTCTGCTGCTCTCACAACTCTCATCATCAATAATATCCCTTTCTGTCTCTTTCGGTTGTCCAGCGAAGAGCATGCAAAGATTAAGCAGTGCACTCTGCAGGGTGCTGCAAGGAACCAAAACCTGTGCAAGCACAGGAACTTCATATTAAGGAGGCCTACCATCTGGCTCATGATGGACCCAGTGGAAGAATGTGTTGAATGGTATTGATGCTCAGCCACAGTCAAGTATTTGTGTAACAATGTCACAAGCCATGGGTAGAGCAGGTAGCCATTGTCTCCAACATCCATCCACGTAAGGCCATCGGCCCTTGGAATGAAGCAGGAACCTGAGTGTTATCAAGGATATAGGCATCGTGGAAACTTCCAGGGTACCTGCCACAGACTTCTAACCATGTGGTCACAATGATCACTGATGTGTTGGACATTGGCTCACTGGACTGATTTCCAATAAATGAAGTTAGTTGATGTGCATGATATGTTCATGATATGAAACTCTCAATACTACATGTATACAATTTATGCTGCAGCAGATGACACAGTTCTGACATATTCGTGTGATCACAGCGCTGCACCTCACTCAACTAGGGGTCATGACATCAAGGACAAAAGACTGTGGGCTTCATGTTCCTTTTCTGCATCCTGAGAAGATTATTATTGAAACTTTTTCATTTGGAGGCACAGGTGTTAGCTGTTGTTGATGGGTCCAGTGGCCCTATGTGAAGAATATCAGAAATGAAACAGCTCCTTAATGACGTGGTCACTCTGCAGTCACAGCATACACAAATGAGAACTTATCATAGTCCTTGATACATTGGAACATTGAAGCCTCTGACGAGGAAGGCAATGGGATACCTCAAAATAGACCTTCCACATAGTATACCTTATGTATGCTGCACAAGCCATGTCTCACACATATAATAGGAGATAGTAATTTTAATGGGATCAATGACACCTAGGGCCCCCGACCTTCTACAACTCTACATGACGCAAAGATGGACACTATTGCATAAAAGTACATGTTGTGAAATATTTACGGTTCAATGTTTGTAGACAGCAGCTCTGATCCTTGTGCAACCTATGAGACCTTGGAATGTGCTCGTGACATGTGGACCACAGGTGACATTATCGATCATCTGTGACTGCTCCTGCTTCACAGAGATTACTAGAATTAATTCGTAATGATCAATGTGTTGGTCAGGATTTCTTGTGCTCAGGATTTGTAATTGACATTGTTGATTGCTACATGAGATGCACATTTTTCCCATTCACTCATGGGACATGGGCATTGCTGACTATTCATAGTTGCCCTTGAGAAGGTGGTGGTGAGCTGCCTTTTTGAACTGCAGCAGCCCACATGCTGTAGGGAGACCCAAAATGTCCTTAAGAATTTCAGAATTTTGATCCAGTGACAGTGATGTTCCCATGTATCTGTTGCCTCTATCTTTCCAGATGGAAGTGGTCGTGGGTTTGGAAAGTGCAGTCTAAGGATTTTGAGTGAATTTCTGCAGTGAGTCTTGTAGATAGTAGACACTTCTGCTACTGAGTGTTAGTGGCAGAGGGAATGGATGCTCATGGATGTGGTGCCACTCAAGTGGGCTGCTTTGTTCTGGATGGTGTCAAGATTTTTGTGTGTTGTTGGAGCTAAACCTATTCAGGCAAGTGGGGAGTATTCCATCACACTTCTGACTCATGCCTTGTAAATGATGGACAGGCTTTGGGGAGTCAGGAGGTGCATTACTTGCCACTGACTAGCCTCTGACCTGCAGGTGTAACCACAATGTTTATGCAGTGAGTCTAGTTGAGTTTCTGCATGCAGAATTTTGTAATTGCAGATATCCTCAATCTGTAATGTGTGTGTGCTGTATTAACGCAATTGCTGTTGAACGATCTCACATCACATACAAGTGGAGCCTACCTCTTCAAACAGAGAAAATCAGACTTAACCTACCTACTTGAGGTATGCTGGCAGCCATTTTTCATTGCATATTTGTATGTCTTTGAAACATTGGGGCCTCCAACATGAATTGATAATTCCTTTCACCATACTGTTGCTGCTATCTAGCTGGTACAATTATTAATGCGCTTGGGATACAGAAGGTATTGAAGATAATTACAATTTCTGATTGACGGTTGAGTTAGAAGATCCAGATGCACTTGTGAATAAAGGAAAGAATAAAATTAGGAGAACATCACTCCTATCATCTATTATTAATGAAATTCCTCCCTGAAAGATTTAAGAGTATAGATTTTGGGGCTACTCTGTGCAGTAGAAGTGACAGCTTCTGTACAACTTGAGTGAGGATGGTGTATTTCAAGAAATATGCTGAAAGTATGCTTAAGCACCATTAATGTTCAATTCTGTTTTCCCTATATTTAATATTTCTGTAATTGTTACATGATGTTTTGGGGGGCAGGGTAATGATCAGAAGTAAATTACCATTCTAAATGAAATGCATCATTGGAAAATTGTGTATATGTAGTCCTTTAAAGGCCTCAATCCTGAGGGGCACAATTGGCTAGATAACTGGCTCACAATACCAAGACATTCCAACAGCAGAGGTTCAACTCCTACACTGACATTAGGGGCTCTCTGTTTCACCCTCTCACATGTGGTGTGGTAACCCTCAGGTTAAGTCACCACCAGTCATCGCTGTCTAATGAGAGAGTAGCCCTCTGGTCCAGTACGATTATGGCAACTTTACTATTTAAATACTAAACTAAAAGGAATACAAAGTGAAATAAAGCAGTTTCAGTTCTACTTATGCAAATATATCAGTACTATAGCTAAAGTAATGGCCTATGAATTTATAAATTTATCCAATTTTGTTTTATAATATTCAATTTAGAAATAACTGTAAACACATTGTGAAAACAACAAGTAATAATTAGAATTAAAATGAATGGAATGGTTTTCTAAACTATATTAGAAGCTAACATGGTTTGTTGAGCAGCAAACACTACATCCTATTAGTTAATTGAAAACCTCAAGTTTTTTTTGTCACTGGTGAACATTGAAGTGTAAAGTTTAACCATTTTGGAATAACAGGAGTCGGAGGTCATGTTGCAGGTGTACAGAACATTGGTTAGGCCACTTTTGGAATCCTACATTGAATTCTGGTCTCCCTGCTATAGGGAGGATATTGTGAAACTTGAAAGGGTTCAGAAAAGATTTACGAGGACGTTGCCAGGGTTGAAGGGTTTGAGCTAAAGGGAGAGGCTAAATTGACTGGGGCTATTTTCCCTGGAGAATCGGAGGCTGAGGGGTGACCTTATCGAAGTTTATAAAATCATGAGGAGCATGGATAGAGCGAATAGCTTTCAGACTTTTCCCCAGGATAAGGGAGTCCAAAACTCGAGGGCATGGGTTTAGGTGAGAGGGGAAATATTTAAAAGGAACCAAAGGGACAACATTTTCATGCAAAGTTGGTGTGTGTTTGGAATGAGTTGCCAGACGAAGTGGCGGAGGCTGGTACCATTACAACATTTAAAAGCATCTGGATGAGTATATGAATAGGAAGGGTTTAGAGGGATATGGGCTAAATGTTGGTAAATAGAACTAGTTTAATTTAGGATATCGGGTTGCCAGGGTTGAGTTGGACTGAAGGGTCTGTTTCCACACTGTACAACTGTATGACTCTTTAACAGGAACCCGTGCAAATGTAAAATGAAACCTTGACAAGGATGTTGTTTTTACTTACCCCTGAATTAGCTCTATTACTGGTTTATCTTTTCCCCAGCAAAAGCAAAATAGTTTAAATTTTGGAAGTCTGAAATAAAAAGAGAAAATGCTGGAGAAACTCAGCGGGTCTGGCAGCATCTGTGGAGATAGAAACGGAGTTAACATTTCAAGTCCAATATGATTCTTCGTTGAAAATGGAGGAGCTAGAAATTGCTGGTTTTATGCTGTTGACAGAGAGGGGTTTGGGTGGGTGGAGTAGTAGCAAGCAGATCAAATGGTCAAGATATCCAGAGAAAAAGACAAGGCGGTATTAATAGTGGTAAAGAAGATATTGAGATGTAAAATGTTAATTTCAGGTGTGAAAAAGAGAAAATGGGTCAGCTCTGCTACAAGCAAAGCCAACAAGACACGCAGGAGGTGTGTGTAGATATTGTAATCAAAATGGAGGTTCATGCTCTGAGTTATTGAATTCAATGTTGAGCCCTGAAGGCTGTAATGTGCCCAATTGGAGAAAGTGGTGCCGTTCCTTCAGCGTGTATCACGTTTCACTGGAACGCTACAGCAGGCCAAGGATGTAAATGTCAACATGAGAGCAAGGTGTTTCATAGAAATGGCAAGCAACCAATGTTCCCTCTAAGTTCTGCGGCCTCGTGAACCACTTGAAGGAGACTGATTAGTGAAGCAACAGGAAAAGGCACGGGGAACATAGCAAGCAACTATAAGGTAGGGGGTCATTCCTAAGGGCAGACATCAAAGCGGTCACCCAGTCTACATTTGGTCTCATCGATGTAAAGCAGACCACCTTGTGAGCAGCAAATATCAGATGAAGTACAAGTAAAGCACTGCTTTATCTGGAAGATGTGTTTGGGGCCTTGGACAGTGAGGAGAGAAGAGGTGAATGGGCAAGTGTTACACCTTCTATGATTGCACGGGAAAGTGGTGTGGGGTTGTGAGGAAATGTTAGGAAATCTGGAAGAGTGGCCCAGTGTGTCATAAAGGAAACACAAAGGTTTGTATCTGCATGTCTCATTAGCTGGTGCTACTGAGAAACACAAATCAAATTGAAAATCTTGATTATTATTGATCACAGTTTGCCCAGTCACCAGAGGGAAGCTGTGTTCGTATGAAGCAAGGACGAAGAGGTTGCATTTTTCAACAATTGAAGATGAGAGCTCCTTCATTGTTTTTTTTTCCTGGCTGTGCTGAGTTATTCCTTTAAATTTCACGTAAAAATATATACTGATAGAAGTCATTTTGACATATTTGGAATGGATGTCAAAAGATATCGTTCATTCTGTCTCAGCAAAATGTATGGTAGCAAATCATTTCTCTCAAACAGTTAAAAGAATAGAACTAATGTGCTCTCAGAGATTACAGGAACTACAGTATATTTTGAAATCTATTTTTAAGCCAATAGTTTTGAAGTCAGAATCAAAGAAAAGTAAATCATTTGGCATCCACAAATGCAATGCACGACATGCCTTTTCTCCAAGGAACAGTATTCCAGTAGGACAGGGCTTCTGTTTACTGCTGTGATTCCACAGTAGCAAAGGGAATACCTGCTGTATAAGAAGTGAGAGATTCTGCTAAAGTTGCAATAGGACCATCACTGCAACACAAGAGATGGGATCAAAGTGAAAATGGAAGATTGGTGTCATGCCAAGGATAGGAAGAAATGTCCTATTGAAAGCATTGGCTGGCATTTTAGGACATAAGTATAGGACATGGAGTATATTTGAATGATAGGAGGCTGCTACAAAGTATTCCAAATCAAGAATGGGGTTTTAGGGAGTTGATGGTGGTTTTTTTTTGGGAGATGTTGCCTGGTTTGAATTTCCTTCTGGTTGTGTGCTTTACTTGATGCACAATGATTATGTTATTTCTTATGATGTATGAAAATGGGTCTGAATATCATGGTATTCAAAAATCCAGCAAAAATTTATTCTGTACTCATATTACATTCTTCAGGGACAGCAGAGTCTGGGTTAATATTCAGCTATTAACTTATGCATATCAGAATACTTCCAGTCATGTGTCATGCTTTGAGTGATCCTGGCATAAGGTAGAATGTAAAACCTTTACACCTGCAGCTCACAGGCTATGATACTGTGTTAAGAACATAAGAACTGGGAGCAGGAGTAGGCAATTCAGCCTTTCGAGTTTTCTCCACTATTTAAAACGAGAAAGGTTGATTTCATCTTGGCTTCACCTCCACTTTCCTGCCCATTCCCTATAACCCTTTAACATATTACTCATGAAAAATCTCCTCCTTAAATGTAATCAGTGTCCCAGCGTACATGTCATGAGCACATCTCTTAATGGTGCACTGACATACTGACCATGAGACATAACATAATAATGTCACCATTCATATGACGACCTTGAAATATGACCTCAGAAGGTGGTTGCCAAAGAAATCAGGCAGTGACCTGCACCTTGCCCCCAGCAACACAAACCCACAATAAACCTTTTCACATACACGCATCAGCTGGGGAGGTCATAGCCAGTGTCAGTCCCAAAGAGACTGGTGGAAGGGCAAAGCAAGTTGGGCCTTGATATGTATTTGATTTATTGTGTGTTTATTCTTCAAAGATATGTAGGGCTAGGGAAGTTGATTGATGATGATATACATGAGTATACTAATAATATGGTAAATTAATGTCAGGAAAGCAAAGAAGATGCTCTTCTTTCAGTATGCATGCCAAGTTTATTTAAAATTCTTATTCCCCTCACTATTCAGTCTAACTGCTATGCAAGCAGAGCTGGATTTCAGCATTTTCATTAAACAAGGACTGTCTAAACAGCCCAATCAGCCATTTTTGAGATTCCAACCTTAAAGGGAGCAAATTTAATTTGGCAGTACTGACATTGTAGACTTCGAAGCAATTTTTTTTTGAACTTGGCATTCCTTTCAGTTTACGTGCTGTTTCATTAGTTATTGCTGTTGTTATTGGTCTCTATAAGCCAGCTGGCAGTGTTTTCTTACTCAGTGTTGAGGTTATGGAACGTGATGCCACACATAGTAGTTGATGCAAATAACATTGATGTGCTTAAGGATGAGCCAAGTAAGTACACAAGGGAGAAAGGGAAAGAAAGATATGTTTTAAAGGTAGGATGAAATTGCACGAGAGAACGTTTGCGTGAAGGATAAGTACCAGTGTAGACTTGTTGAACTGAATGGTCTGTTTAGTAAAATTTCGTAATTCTCTTTAATGCAGGTGCCTAAGTCCTGATGGTGGGCCTGATGCTAGATATTCCACTAGAATCACTGCTTCTGAAAGAAGAAATATGAAAGAAATGTGGGTTTCCATCATAAATCACACTGCACTCATTTTGACCCGATGATGTGCATATAGACCAAAGAGGACTTACTTTGATATGTCATTTTATTTTGTTTCTTCATGCGATATGGGCTCTGGTGACTGGGTCAGCATTTCTTGCCCATTGCTAATTGCCCTTGGATGGGGTGGTGATGAGATGTTGAAGAATTGTGGTGCTATAATGCTATTAGGAAGGCAGTTTCAGGATTTTGATCCAGCAACAGGAAAGGGCTGGCAATATATTTTCAGTGATATCAGATAAGATCTGTTTTCAGAAAAGCATTAGAATATAAAGAACAGAAACAGGAACACATTATCCAGTATTTTGAACTTACTCAATTGTTCAATAAGATCTAGCTTTACCTTTCCTAAATCTATTGAATCCCTTAGTATCCAAAACTCTACCATCTTTGACTTGAATTTGCTCAACACTTGAGCATTCATAACTCACTGGGTAGAGAATTCCAAAGATCCATAACTCTTTGTAGAAGAACATTCTCTTTGTTTCAGTCCTAATAGGCCAATGCTTATTTTGAGCATTATTTCTGTGTTCTGTAACTAAGAAGATCTAGACCTCCCAGCCAGAAATTGTGGAATGATTAAGAATAGATTTCAACATTTTTCTGTACTACTGGCTAACAAGTTCATCGTTCTCTGTTTCCTCTCTACCTCCTTTCTTGAACATCAGTGTTGTGCCTGCTCCCTACCAACCTACAAGGACTTTCCAGAATTTTGGGAATTCTAAACATTTACATCCAACTATCTCTGCAGCTATCTCATCTTTCATGTTTCCAGTGGGGTGAGAGAGCAGGATGGGAACTAAGCAGTTCACTCACTCCCACCATCACCATCTCTGCAAAACCAATCAAGCATCGGACAAACATTTAACAGCTGTCTAGCAGGATAGCAGCAAAGTAAAAGTATGAAGGCCGGGTTCTGTACCCAATCAGGCATCTTGGCTGGGTTGCCTGCTAAAAGAGGGGTTATGCCGTGAGCCAAAATGTGATTCCAGTCACCAGTATTAAGGCTGTGTATGACTCTATTTTACTCTCCACTGAAGTTACCTGTTGAGTTTCTCCAGCCCTTTCTGCTTTTGTTTCAGATTTCCAGGTTCTGCAGTTCTATGTTTTATTATACAGATAGTATGTTGCTTTATGCAAAATAAATAGTGTTACATTGACAGGTCAGGACCCTACAGTACCATGGACATGTCTAACCTGTAATTTCAAAATGTGTTATTTAAAAGATGGCTGATGCAGCCAACAATGGCTTTAGATACCAATCAAGTTGCTGTCTGAAGAGACTCGCAGAATGCCACACCTGTGCATGCAAAGGAACTTCAAACAATAGTGCTTCAAAAGGGGGAAGGGTGCTGGGCAGGAGAAGCAAGTCAAAACAGTTGAAGTACGATCTCTTGTGATAATGAGGGGATAACAACTCTCTGATCAATACCAAACCCCTCCCCTATGGATTATGTCCCAAACTACAGACTCATTTTGCATTTTTCTCATTGAATAGTACACAATAACTGAGGTTAGAAGCCAGTTTCAACTCTACTGGAGTGTGCCATTGGGACTAAATGCTTTGAGTTGTGCCAGTCTGGGTTTGGGAATTAGTTTGCTGAGTAAATCACAATGGAGGAACTATCCTCAAGACTTTGTTTGCCTATTCCTTTTCTTCCCTCTCTGTCTCTCTCTGTCTCTCTGTCTTTGTTTCTCTCCCTCTCTCTCTGTGGGCACTGTCCTCATGTACTCTGCTCATTCCTCCCGCTCCCTACCCTGTTATCAGCATAAATACCACCCTTGCCTAGCAGTTTTCAGTTCTGGTGAAGGGTCACTGGACTCAACACATTAATTCTGTTTTTCTTTCTACTGATGCTGCCCGAACTGTTGAGTTCCTCCAGCATTTCTGTTTTTATCCTCAAGATATGTCTGTATTGCAGTTAAAGACTTTCTGTCACTGTGTGCTAGAAGGCTGTTAGCTAGTAGCTTAATAAAAGGAAAATAGAATAACACAAGGAATCTCTCTCACTCTGAATGCTGCAATTCAATTACACATTGGGGATCAGCACACATGGTTGTCCAGACTGCAAAGCATGCTGTAGTGGCCTATTTACAGTTGAGAACATGGCCTCTAGTTCAATCTCCCTGTGCCTTTGAGGGGCCCAAATGTTGGCAAGGTGCATCCCCACAGGAAGAACTTGCTTCCATCTGTGGTATTTGCATAATTGCCACTGCTTGAACTTTGTGTGCCTGCCATCTCTGTCAGTACATGGCACAGGGTAAGGATTGTTTGAGGCAGATTCTGCCATCAATCCTCCTTTGTCCACACTGAGGTCTACAGCCTGTCTGATTATCAGCGGTAGAGGATAAACCAATGGTGAGTCTAAACAGAAGAGGCACCTGTCTTAGTTAATGACATTGTTTATTGCATAGTTATTTTACTAGTTAGGCATAATTATTAAAAAATTTCAGAAACCGTGGAGAATATATTTGATCCCTATAAAGGCTTATGTAGAACTCACTGTCTCCACCCCAAGACTGTACAATATCATTATATTGGGTGGAACTCAATACAGTTCATCTTTAACCATTACTGTACACAACTATGCACTCAGACCATTTCTGCCCTGCACCGGGGCCTGTCTGGCGGTATTCATATGGGAGTAGAGAATGGAGTTCTGAGCAAGGGTCACCGGACCCGAAATGTTAACTCTGTTTTCTCCTTCACAGATGCTGCCAGACCTGCTGAGCTTTTCCAGCAACTTTGTTTCTGTTCTTGATTTACAGCATCCGCAGTTCTTTTGGTTTTTATTAGAGAATGAAATGCTCAGCAGTGGATACAACATTTAGAGCTTTATGAAATTGAAACAAAAGATTTCTGTGCAAGGTGAGCGTCATTAAACATGACAAAATGTGATCATAAAGATGAGGTTTGGAATTTGGTGCAAGAATGATACCAATAGTTAATGATGTAAGGTTGCATAGAATGACAATATGATTCCTGGCCAGAATAGGGATGTTTAGGAAATTATACCATCCATCATCCCTGGAGTCATTGCTGTAAGTGCCTGGGATTGATCTTTTACATAAATTGCGTTGTCTCCAAATACCGCATTCTGTCAAATAAATTGCTCTTTTTATTGGTACATGTTGCTGCAGTTTACGTCTAGAGTAATGTTTTGCTGTAATTTGTATGTTTGGTTGACTGTTTGCTACAATGCACTGTTCACATGGACTTTCTGTACACTTTCCTGAGTTAATCAACTTTGTTTTCTGTAAAATCCTGCTATGAGTCCTGTCTCAGCTCCAGTTTGTTTCATGAAGTTGGTGCCAATAGGTTTTCTGATGAAGTAGTCATTTATCTTTGTCATCCATTTTAACAATTTCTCTTTTCTTGCATTAAACCATCACAAACAATCCAACAAAAAGCACAGCTTGCATCAGCTCAATCAATAAATAGACTGCCAAGACACCTGACCCATGAATGCCCTACTTGGGTACAATCTCTGTCAAATATTGGAAACTAAGCTATGTTGGCCTGGTGTGGGAATGTCATGTGCTACTTCAGCTTCCCTTGTCTAGGGAGGATAAATATCAACCTCGATCCTGTGATGGTAATTTAGCTAGACCAGCTTAAAAAAAAGGATGCTTGTGCTCAGAACAGGATCAAGCTCAGCTATTATGTTCTCATTCTGTTGGCAATCAATATCTAAGCTCACACATGAAGAATGGAGTTTTGTGCAAAAACAGCTCGTGATTGTAGGCGTGAGGGGGAAGAGCATGTTAGCTTAATTTTAAGATCATAGATTTGTTCTTCACAAGAAAGGGGAAGAAATCCTACAATGTGAGCACCAAACAGTGGCATAAACCCTTAATCCCTTTCAATTTAAACTGTACTTGACTCATTTATTCAACATAAACTAATGGCTTTAATTGTAAAGAGATACAATTGTGAAATGTAATCCCCACAAGATGGCTAGAATTTCTGTCATCCCATTTAATAAAAGCAAAATGTGTTTTATTCAGTCCCTGTGAAGCAGTGGAAAGGGATAATTCTATGTCCTTTACAGTTGCAACTCATTTTGCAAGTGATTTCCTTCACCCAATAGTTTTCCAGTGAAGGTTAGAAGGCGAAAGTATTCATATCTACAATGATTAATACTCCAACTGTGCGAGCAAGAAAAGCGAAACCATTTTGTTTCTCGCCAACCTGTTATATCATTGGGGGAAACCTCAGACCAGCATTTTTAAAAGAAAAATATAATTTGAAAACAGATTTGTGCTTCGAGAAAAATGGATGGAATTGAAAAGTGCTATCTTCTAAATCCTGTAATGTCAAATAATAAAAATGTAAGCTGATTCATTTAATTCCCATAAGCAGCAAAATTTGCAATGCATTGCTCAAAATATTGATAAAATTGAGAATTCATTCTAAAAAAAATGGAACTTGATTTATATTAGCAGCCATGAAATAGGGGCCTTACAACTAACATTTTCAATAGAGATCATTTCTTTCATTATCATTTAAGAAGAGCTCCAGTTTAGTTTATTTCTGATAGGTGTGTGAATTTGTATGTTCTATGAAGAACGTAAATTGCTTATGCCTATTTTAAACTGACTGCAAACAACGTTTACAATCCAGCTCTTCACTTGAACCCCTCATCAAATTTCCTCCCGTTGCATTGCATGATGAAAGCAGCAGAAAGCAAATCACATATAATAGAAAAGGTATACCCATTCAGGGAGTAACGTTCAAATTATATTTTAAAAATCAGTTTTGATTTAAAAGTAACTTCAAGCACATCCTGATCTTACATTAAATGAGGCATTGGATATTTGAGATTTACAGATCCATTGCTTTATTTAAGATATGGCAGTGGGATGTAGATAGTCTTTTTTCTCCATTGGGAATTCATTCTCTATACAGTAATTAATAACTTTGTTCACCAGAATGGAAAGTTAAATAAGCTATAAAAGGTTTTAGTGCCTCAGTCACCCATTGCACAACTAAATTTATATCTAAATCTATTGTGAGTACTGAAAGCCTTCATCTGTGCCTTTATTTGAAGATCTAAAACAAAGTTCCAGTTAATTAATTCAACAACATTCCTCCAATAGCCATGCAAATGTTTGAGGCTCAATATCTTTCTGATAACGCATGTTTTCTTCAACTACTCCTTTGCCATAATCCAACATTTAAATCCAATGATCCTGCTGAAAAGGTACTTCTTTCACTGCAGGTCAAGTGGATTCAATTTACATCTGATTATTGTGTTGCATTGTTTAAATCACTCAGAGTCAACTGTTGACCCAAAGTAATACAGGTTTCACACTACAGCTACTGGCCAGATTTGCAGAAGATTCTAATACTCTTCCTAATGTGTGCCAATCGTATAAACTAGCAAAAGCTTGTTCCAAAAATATTGGCCTATTATGTGTCAAAGTTAAGTTATTACACCGAAATTTCCATGAAACAATTGCCAAATTATAATATGAATTGAATATTTACCCAACAATTGTATCAGAGAGGAAACACTGAAACATAACATGAACTTCAAAGTGGCAGTACGTTCAGAAATTTATTGAACGGTGACCCGAATGATGATGACAGGAGATAGATTTATGTGGTGTCTTAAAGGCAAGATCTTTCTTTGAAAAACTAAGAAAGTTGTTAAGCAATTTATAGAAAACACAGTGTGGAGCTGGAGGAGAACAACAGGCTAGGCAACATTAAAGGAGCAGGAAAGTTGACGTTTTGGGTCAGGACCCTTCTTCAGAATTTTTTTCTGATTTTTCTGAAGAACGGTCCCGACCCAAAACATCAACTTTCCTGCTCTTCTGATGTTACCTGGCCTGCTCTGTTCCTTCAGCTCCACACTGTATTATCTCTGACTCCAGCATCAGCAGTTCTTACTATCTCTGTTAAGCATTTTGGTAATGTCGACTTGAAAAAGAATTGCTACTGGAATGATTGCAGATATTTTAATTCAGAAAACAAAGCAGTGCTAAATATTTTCTTACAATTTTGCTGGATTCATTTCTTTCTGTTATTAAGTTAATCGCTCAGCTAGCATGATGATTTGAGAGTTGAATCTATTTAGAACATATATCCAACAATAAAACTAACCAAATTAAGGCAGCTTGAGGCAAACAAAAACAGACATCAGTGCAGGCACTTCAACACTACAACATTAACTAAACTCCAAAATTATGCAATTTGCTATTAAAGCACTTTGGGACATCTTGAGATCATGAAAAATAATAACGAAATTCAAGAGTGGGGCTGGAGGAGCACAGCAGCCCAGACAGCATCAGAGGAGCAGGAAAGTTGACATTTCGGGTCGTGATCCTTCTTCAGAAATGGGGGCGGGGGAAGGGAGCTCCGAAATAAATATGTATCACCCCAGTAACCTCCATATTCAACGTATCATTCTCCACCACTTCCGCCACCTGCAATCCAACCTCACAACCAAAGATATATTTCCCTCCCTACCCTTATCTGCCTTCCGGAGGGACCGCACTCTCCATGACTCCCTTGTCCGCTCCACACTCCCCACTAGCCCCACCACCCCTGGCACCTTTCCCTGCAATCGCAGGAGGTGATACACTTGCCCTGCACCTCCATCCAAGGAACCAAATAAACCTTTCACATCAGACAGAGGTTCACCTGCACATCTGCCAATGTGGTCTATTGCATCTGCTGCTCCCGATGTGGCGTCCTCTACATCAGTGAGACCAAACGGATGCTCGGAGACTGCTTTGTAGAGTGCTTGCACTCTGTTCGCAACAAACAACAACACCTTCCAGTCACGAACCATTTCAACTCCCCCTCCCATTCCCTGGACGACATGTCCATCCTGGGCCTCCTCCAGTGTCACAATGATGCAACCTGGAAACTGGAGGACCAGCACCTCGTATTCCGCCTTGGGAGCCTACAACCTGATGCTCTCAATGTGGACTTTACCTGTTTCAATATCACCCCACCCCCAGCATCATCCCATGACCAACCCTTCCTCTCATCCCCGCCTCCTTAAACTGACACAACCTGTCCATCTTCTCTCCCACCTATTCACTCCTCCCACCTCACTGACCAATCCCCACTACTGCCTACCTGCACTCACCTATCACCATCCCACCTACCTTCCCCAGCCCCCCCCCCCCCCCCTTTCACTTAATTTGGGAGCCCCCCCCCCCTCCCCCATTTCTGAAGAAGGTTCTAGGCCCGAAACGTCAGCCTTCCTGCTCCTCTGATGCTGTTTGGCCTGCTGGGTTCATCCAGCTTTACATCTTGTTATCTCAGACCTGTTTTCTTGATTTTTTTTAAGGAAACTAATATTTATTGTACTTAATCCAGTCAAAGCAAAAAATAAAAACAGTGCAACACATGAAGTTGATTCATAAATGAATAGATTGTAAAGTGGAAGGAGAGATTGTGTAACTTAAAAGTCCAGTGAAATTAAAGGGTATATAGTTTTGAAGGTTGGCGACTTGGTTGGCCTCAGGCTGAGCCCAGTGAACTCCATGAGTTCAGCATAAAGACAATTTAACAAGGTAAATGGATAAATGATCAGTTCTTTTGAAGATAGAAGCTGTATGGTTAAATTATTCTTAAAAATCACAGTCTGCAGCACATGGCTAGTAAAACGAAATGGCAGGTTACTACATCCTTTCAAAATCCCCAGGCCATACAGGTGTGGCTGCTGGGAGACATGGGCTACTCCATCCTGACATGGCTCCTGACACCTTTCCAAAACCCTCAGAAGACGATGCAGATCTAAGATACAATGCACTCTATGTTTCCACCAGGACCATAGTGGGACAGACCATGTTTGGTAGCTTTAGATTATCTCACTTTCCACTTATTTGAATCTATGGCTCCTACAGGAGAAAAACTTCAGCTACTCAATTCTATCTACTTAACCAATATCTATGATCACTAGAACCATTCTCTGAAATCTTTTCTGCACCCTCACCTAAGCTTTTACATTCATCCTGAAGAGCAGAGCCCTGAATTGGATATTTTGTTACATTAGATAAAGTGTGGAGGCAGAGGGACCAGTGAGAGTAATATCTGAGAAATCAAACCACAATGTGATAACAGTATGGATTGAAGAAGCATTGGCAGTGGTGGAAGCCAGAATAAAGATAATGGTATACAAATAGGTGCAGGGAGAAAAAAAATGTCCCAGATGTGAAGGATTAGATTTTGGCAATAGACCAAATACAAGATAAAAAGATCATCTCACAGTCAAACAGAATGCCATTCATTTGAACCTGAGTGACCTTGCAAGGAAGTTAATGAAGTTACAAACTAGAGGCATAAACATGCTAGTAAGAACATATCATTCTCTTTATTAGTATTAACCCAGATTTTTGTATTCAGCAGTGAAGTAATGGCACTCACTGTTGACCAGTAGCCTACAAAAGTCTGGCATTCCCTGGAGTGTGGATTTCCCCTTTCCCAGCATTTGTTTCAACCTGATGTCAAGCTGAAATGTTTAGGTGTCCAGCAACAGTGATGTCATCAAACAGGGTAAGCAGTCAAACATATGAATGCATTCTCACAGACAGAAAAACAGTAGTAATCTGACAGATAATCTTGCATTTTGTCATTTCGTATTAAAAAGACAAATAAGTGACTGAAACATCATCAAGGAATTAAGGTAAAAGTTGAAATATCACAATGAAACGTATTAAAAAAATTAAAAATGTTGATTCTTTTTGTTGTTATAGAGAATTTATTTTTATTCTCTTGTGGTATATGGGCATCGGTGGCTGGCCAGCATTTATTGCCTACCCCTTGTTGCCCTTGAGAAGGTGGTGATAAGCTATCATCTTGAACCATTGCAGTCCATGTGCTTTAGGAAGACCTAAATGAAGAGAATTCCAGGATCCTGACCAAGCAACAGTGAAGGAACTGTGATATATTCCCAAGCCAAGATGGTGAGTGCTTTGGAGTGGAATTTGCAGGTGGTGGTGTTCCCATGTATCTGCTACCCCTGTCCTTCTGAATGGTGGTGTTCATGAGTTTGGAAGGTGCTATCTAAGGATCTTTGGTGAATTTCTGCAGTGCATCTTGTAGATCATGCACTACTTAGCTTCGCTGGTGAAGGGCGTGGATGCATGTCAATAAGCAGGTTGCTTTGTTCTGGATGGTGTTAATCTTCTGGAGTGTTGTAGGAGCTGCATCCATCCAGGCAAGTGGGGAGTGTTCCATCACACTCCTTATAGTGCCTTGTATATGGTGGGTAGGCTTTGTGGAGTCAAGAGGTGAGTTTCTTGCTGCAGTATTCTTAGACTCTGACCTGCTCTTGTAGCCACTGTATTTATCATGAGTTTATGGCTAATAGTAACCCTCAAGATGTTGATAGTGAGGTGTTCAGTGATAGAAATATCTTGAATGTCAAGGGGTGATGATTAGATTATCTCCAATAAGAAACAATCAGTGCCTGGCATTTGTATGGTGTGATTGTTACTTGCCACTTGTCAGCCCAAGCCTGGATAATGTCCACGTTTTTTTTTTCCATTTTAGCATGGACAGATTCTGATAAATTGAAAATGGTACTGAGCATTTTTATTTAATTATTGGTGATCATCCCAACTTCTGACCTTATGATGGAGGGAAAGTTATTGATGAAAGAGTTGAAGATGTTTGGGCCTCAGACACTACCTTGAGGAACTCCTGCAGGGATGCCCTGGAGCTGAAATGACTGACCTCTAACCACCACAGCCATCATCCTATGTGCCAGGTATGACTCCAACCCATAGAGAGTTTATCCCCGATTCCTATTCATTCCAATTTTGCTTGAGTTCTTTGATGCCACGCTTGGCCAAATGCGACCTTGATGTGAATGACCTCTCTCACCTCACTTCCAGAATGAAGCTCTTTTGTCCATATTTGAATGAAATCTAAATGGCCCTGGCAGAACCCAAACTGGGCATCACTGAGCGTGTTATTGCTGAGCAGATGCCACTTGATAGCACTGTTGATGACATCTTACTGTTGATCGAGAGTAGACTGATGGAATAATAATTGGCTGGGTTGGATTTGTCCTGATTTTTGTGTAAAGGACATCCCTGGGCAATTTTCCACATTGTCTGATAGATGCCAGTGCTGTAGCTGTAGTGAACATCTTGGCTGGGGAGTGACAAGTTCTGGAGCTGGTACTAATAGTACTTGTACTATCTTACAAGTGTTATTGCTAGCATGTTGTCAGGGCTCATAACCTTTAGAATATCCAGTACCTTCAACTGTTTCTTGATATCACATGGAGTGAATCAAATTGTCTGAAGACTAGCATCTGTGATGGATGGATCGTCCACTCAACATTTCTGGCTAAAGACGGTTTCAAATTCTTCAGCCTTATCGTTTGCACCTATGTGTTGGGCTCTTCCATCATTAAGGATGGGGATATTTGTGCAGTCTTCTCCTCAGTGAGCTGTTTGATTGTCCACCACCATTCATGGTTGGATGTGGCAGGACTGCAGAACTTAGTTCTGATCTGTTGGTTGTGGGATCGCTTATCTTTGTCTATCACTTGCTGCTTATGTGGTTTGGCATAAAAGTGGTCCTCTTTGTCAGCTTGACTGGGTTAAAACCTCATTTATATGTATGCCTGGAACTGATCCTGGCATGCTCTCCTGCCGTCTCCATTGAACCAGGGTTGATTCCCTGGATTGATGTTATGGTAGAGTGGGGGATATGGCAGGCCATGACGTTGCAGATTGTGTTGGAATACGATTCTGCTGCTGCCCCATGGATGCCTAGTCATGGCTTTGTGCATAGGAAATCGTACCTTACAAACTTGTTTGAGTTTTTGAGGATGTGACCAAGAAGATAGATGAGGGCAGAGCAATAGATATTGTCTACATGGACTTTAGTAAGGCCTTTGACAAAGTTCCACATGGTAGACTGGTTAGTAAAGTTAGATCACATGGGATTCAGGAAGAGGTTGCCAGTTGGATACAAAATTGGCTTGACAGTCGGAGACAGATGGTGGTAGTGGACAGTTGTTTTTTTGGACTAGAGACCTGTGACCAGCAGTGTTCCACAAGGATCAATGCTGGGCCCACTGTTGTTTGACATTATATAAGCGAATTGGAGAATATAGGAAGCATGGTTAGTAAGTTTGTGGATGACATCAAAATTGGTGTTATAGCAGACAGTGGGGAAGGCTGTCTAAGATTACAAAGTGATCTTGATCAGTTGGACCAATGGGCCAAGGAGTGGCAGATGAAGTTTAATTTAGATAAATGCAAGGTGTTGCATTTTGGTAAGACAAACAAGGGCAGGATTTACACAGTTAATCTGGGGCCCTGGGGAGTATTGTAGAACAGAGAGACCTAGGGATTGAAGTACACCGTTCATTGAAAGTTACATCACAGTTAGACAGAGTTGTAAAGAAGGCACGTTTGCCTTCATTGCTCAGACCACCGAGTATAGGAGTTGGATCGTCATGTTGCGGCCGTACAGGACGTTGGTGAGGCCACTTTTGGAGTCCTGTGTACAGCTGTGGTTGCCCTGCTAAAGGAAGGATATAGTTAAATTGGAAAGGGTGCAGAAAAGATTCACCAGGATGTTACTGGGACTGCTGGAGGGCTTGAGTTATAAGGAAAGGCTGAATAAGCTGGGACTTCTTCATTGGACGTAGGAGGTTGACCTTATAGAAGCTTATAAAATCATGACAGGCATAGATAAGGTGAATAGCAAAAGTATTTTCCTTAGGGTTGAGCAGTTCAAAACTAAAGGGCATAATTTTAAGGTGAGAAGAGAAAAGTTCAAAAGGGACCTGAGGGGCAACTTTTTCACACATACAGTGGTTAGCATGTGGAATGAATTTCGGAGGAAGTGGTAGGCACAGGTACAGTTACAACATTTAAAAGATATTGGGATAGGTATATGAATAGGGAAGGTTTAGAGGGACATGGGCCAAATACAGGCAAATGGGACTCGTTTAGTTTGGGAACAAGGTCGTTTTGGACCGAAGGGTCTGTTTCCATGTTGTGTGACTCATTGACTCTAAGACTGTTAAGTTGTGAGGGTGTTCTCAATTTGAAGGCAGGACTTTGTGGTGGTCACTCTTATTGAAACTGTCATGGACAGATGCATCTGCATTTGGCCAACTGGTGAGGATGAGATCAAGTAGTTCTTTGTCTTGAGTTCCCTCACCACCTGCCACAGCCTAAACTAGCAGCAACGTCCTTTAGGGCCCGACCAGCTCGATCAGTCATGCTGCTAACAAGCCACTTTTGGTGGTAGTTATTGAAAACCCACACCCAGAGTATATTTTGTGCTGTTGCAACCTTCAGTGCTTTCGTAAAGTGTTGTTCAACACAAGATTCGTTAGCCATGGGAGTACTGTACAGGGCAAGCTTGTCCATATTTAACTTTCAGCCATGAGACTTAAGGGCTCCAGAATCAAAGTTAAGGACCCCAGGGTAACTCCCTCCCAACTATATCCCTTGTGCTGGAACTGCCCTGCTGGTGGGACAGGAAGTATACAGGGATAGTGATTTTGGTGTCTGGGACACTGTAGGGTATGATTCAGTGAGTATGACTATATCTGTGATACAGCTGTCCCAATTTTGGCACTAGCCCCCAGTAATTAACAAGATGGACATTGCAGGGTTGACAGGACTGTTTCTGCCATTGTCTTTTCCGGTGCCTAGATCGATGTCAGATGGTCCGTCCAGTTTTGTTTCCTTTGTTGAGGCTTTGTGCCAATTGATATGACTGAGTGGCTTTCTAGGCCATATCGGAGCGTAGTTAGGAGTCAACCACATTGGTGTGGGCCTGGAGTCACATGTAGGCCAGACCAGGTGAGAATGACAGATTTCCTTCCCTGAAGTCAATTGATGGACCAGATGGGTTTTTTTCCCCACCATAATCTTCAATAGATTCTTAATTCCAGATATATTTCAGGAAATTCAAATTCCACTATCTGCCATGGTGGGATTTGAACCGGGTCCCCATAACATAAGTTGAGTTTCTGGATTAAAGTCAAGTGACAATATCTTGAGGCCATCACACCACCTTGACAAACTTGACCATCTCCAAACATAAAATTTATTCTTCAGAATCAGAGATGTTCGCAGTGGTAATTGTGGACCTAATGTATCACTAAAATGTCAGTTATACCTAATTCAACAAGATATAATTTTTTAAAGGTTGTTAACACCGACACAGATAATGTATCAAAGCATGTTCACATCAATTGAGTTATTTACAGTTGATCACAGTCTGTGGGGACTTCAACAAGATACTGGAAGCAACAGCAGTTTTTATTTTTCTTTGGCTGTGTGGGTTCCAGACACTGCTGTCAGCTTCAGAGAAAGAATGACAGCAAATGCTGTTGGTTTCAGCATCATCTTGACTGCAAAATCTAGGCCTTCATTGAAAAAAAAGTCTCAGCTTTTGTAAGATCCTCATCTTTGTTTATTAGATAACACAGTAATTAGGAGGCAGTTTTCTTCTGTCTCTCATATGCCCACAGTAATCAAAAACACAATGAGCCACAATGTGCTGTAGCAGGTCATTTAATAGTGACTATCTTTATTTCAGCTAGCCTTTGCATATAGAGGGTTTTATATTTTGCATGCCAAGGTGTTACAATTGCAACTTGATATCAGTGAAAGAAACTGGCCATCCAATGAAAAGATCAAACAACTGGCTATCTCCTTAAATGATCAGATTGAAATAAATAACTGACAACAGATAAAGAAATGGAAAGAAAAGTGATTGAGTTGAATACCACATCATGTACCTAATCAAAAATAAAGACAGGGAAAGAAAGATTGGAGAAGCCAGTCTTTGAGAGGAAGATAAGGCACAAATAAGTTACAGTTTTACATCTTACAACTTTAAATCTCCAAAAACAATTGATGAATCAAGGAGTTATTGACTACAACTCATCACATCATTAAAAGGGTACTTTGATTTGAATTCCTAGGATTTGTCTTAGAAAGATAAGTCTTATTCATACCTAGCTTGGAAATACAGCAACTTCATGCAATTCAAAACATTTTAATGATAAGGCAGAGATTGAAGTGCCATTTTCACAAAGCAAAAAGCCCGACTCAGACTTTAATGTTGGTATTTAAATGTATGTCACAGAAATATTACGGCACAGAAGTATACTACTACTGTACATGCTTTGGACTCTGTGACCAGTTTATGTATTAAAAATACTTTACCTAAGCACTCTTATCAGTGACGTGGACAAAGGGCTACAGAATTCAGTTTGTGGGTCGATTCAATTTTATTAACAAAATATTCCAATATTTAAAACACCACCTGAGCATTTCCCGGATTCCCACGATATTTACTGTCTATCTAGCTCTATCAGTCTGAGAATGGATATTACCCACAATGAGCCGCATGTATGAACTGGGCTGTTGGAATCCCCTTCCTCTCCGACATAGGGCTGGCTGTCTTCCACAAAGGTGGGTCTTGCAGGTCAGAGCAGATCTTCTCCGGGGACTTCAGCCACACAACCTTCTGCCATGAGTCTTGCTGTGAGTCTTCGTTGAGGGGACAGCTTCAAGGTGTGTGTTTTCATCTCCTTCATCCAGAAACTTCCAAAGAGGGCACGAGCAGAGTTCAAAGCATCCAGTGGAGTCATGCCAACACCCTTCACTTTTGCCATAGCCAGGGAGGTGTAAAGTGCATATCCTTAGGCACTGGCTGGAAGTCAAGGTGCCAGAAAGTCAGATCGATACTTCTCCAATACACAACCATCAGGCTGGTTGTAAGTGGTTCTCCTGAATCTTTGTAACCTCTTTGACCTTAGTTTCCACTGTTCTCTGTGGCCAATAGCTGATGGATGTTGGCTTAATTTAGTTTGGCCAATTTTCTGTTAGGCCCATGATAATTCTCTGACTGTGGATCAAATTAGAATATCCACTTTTGAATCTGTGGTCACTTGACCACATTATTGGCCTGCATTAACTCATTAAATGAGCATTATTACCTATTGTCAATCTGCTGCTTATTCTCCATACCCCTGCGCATTGTTTTAATACAAAAAATCACCCAAAGTCCTCTTGAATACCTCAGTCAAACCTGGATCAACCACTTTCCCAGGCAGTGCATTCCATACCCTAACTACATACTAAATGAAAATGTTCTTCCTCACTTCACCCTTGCTTCTTTTGTCGATCACTTTAAATTTATGTCCTTTTATCCTTGTTCCTTTTATGATCAAGAACAGTTTCTCCATATCTATTTTATCTAATCTGCTTATGATTTTGTAAACCTCTATCAGATTTCCTCTTAGCCTTTCTCTCTCCATGGAGAACAGGCCCAACCTCTTCAATAAATCCACATAACTGAGGTTCCTAATCCTTGGATCCACTTCTGTAAATTGTTTCCGCACTCTTCCCAGTGTGTTCACATCCTTCCTATAATGTGGCATCCAGAACAGTGCACAACACTCTAGCTGAGGCCTAACAAGTGTCTTATGCAAGGTCAACATCACCGTTAAGGAAAACATGTTCTTATTCACAGTAATCTCAGCCAGACTAACCATGATCAGCTCAGTGTACTCACATAAATCTTTAATATAATTATTTTAAAACTAAGGTATACTTAAATATATCCTGAGGAAAAATTAAAATATAAAATAAAGTTGTGAAAATGTGCTGCATTCATTAGCAGATATATTGCTCAGAGCGTTTAGTTATAAATTCAACTAGGTTTTGTTACTGGTCTAAATGATATGACCGATAAATCCATAATGTCTCCAGTTGCTCTAAGGAGACTTTTAAAAACAACTTTTAATTTAGCCAACATTCCCAAACCATTTTAGAAAAAAAGAATTAAAAAGATAAAACAATTTGTGTTTAGAAGGAGATTAATTAGAAGAAAATGGGAAATATTGGACTTTCCTGAAATCTTCATTTTCAATGTTTTAGTTTTGTAATATTTTCACTTCTATCACATCTCTTTTGTTATGATATCAACATTAAAAAAAATCTGGTCATTATCACATTGATGTTTATGGGAGTATTTGATCAACATGAATTAGTTTATACATTTCCTCAAATACAACAGTGACAACATTTCAGAAGGTATTTCATTGACTGTAAAGTGCTTCGAGACTTCTGTGATTGTGAAAAGCGTTATATATATAAATGCAAACTGTTTTATTGGAAGAATAATGCTGCTACAGTTTCCTGCAGTACTTTTTGAGGCTTTACTCATTCATTACTTGCCTGTAGCTGCAATGTTTATTTTTGAATAAAGAAATCCAATTCTCTGCCTTGATCCCTAAGACTACAGTCATCATTGTAGAATCTATAAATCATGTAATCTGTAAAACATTTTTTTGTTGATTCATTGGATCTGGGTGTCGCTGGTTTGGCCAGCATTTATTGCCTATCCATAGTTGCCCTTGAGAAGATGGAGAGATGCTTTCACGAACTGTTGCATTCTTTGTGGGTGGCTGGGCATAGTGTGATTGGGAAGAGGATTCCAGGAATTCTACCTAGCAAAACTGAAGGAGCGATGATATAGTTCAAAGTCAGGATGATATATGGCTTGGAGGGAAGTTTGCAGGGTGTTCTATATATCTGCTGCTCTTAACCTTCTAGGTGCTAAAGGTCACAGGTTTTAAGGTGCTGTAGCCTTGTGAGTTGTTGCAGTGCATCCTGTAGATGGAACACGCTGTTGCCACTAGTGTTCTGGTAGCAGAGGGAATGAACATTGAAGATGTTACACGGATGCCAGTCAAGCAGGTTGCTTTGTCCTGGATGATATCAAGCTTCTTAAGTGTTGCAGGAGTTGTACTCATCCAGGCAAGTGGAGAATATTCCTTCACACTCCTGACTCATGCCTTAGATAGATTTTGAGAAATCAAGAGGTAAGCCACTCGCTACAGAGTTCCCAGCTTCTGACCTACTCATCTGACATACACCAAAATCATCTCATAATTATTGCTCAACAGGAATTTGTTTGAGGACATAGACCGGAAATCTCCTGTTTTGGCAAAGCAGTTTCAATGGAAATGACCCCCATATACACAGATGTCGCATTGAGCCAGTTACAGAGGCAGGCTGAGCATAGCTAGTTAGAAGGTGTGTTTTGGTTCTCTGAGACTTCAGACAAGTTGTATAAAAGGCTGATCAGTCCTCTAGCTCTCATACCTACCACATACTCCATATTGCCTCCCACAACACCCACCCCCCTGACCCACTGTATTGCCTCCATGTTTCTGATACCACCTCCATAGCCATTCACCCTCTATCTACTGTTAGCAGGCCTCAGGAGACCAGTAGAGATGAAAAAGGTGAATTTTTAACTACGTAACAAAGCTCTCACTCATACACAGGATACAAAAATAACACATTTATAAAACCCATTCAAACATTTTTTCACATCCCTTCAAATAGTCAATCTGCATAAAACGAACTTCTCTTAATAACTGCAAAGACAGATAATAATTTAATCACCTATTTAAACTGCCTAACAAAATGTGAGCTCAATTCCCCCTCCCACTTACGAACATAAATGGCGTTAAAGCTTTTAAAACTTAGTCAAGTGTTTGCAATGGGATCAGCTGGAATAATAGTGGGAATGTCAACAATGGAGTATATCAAACTGTAGGAGCAGGTGGATAATGCATTTTTTAATGCTACACCAGATGGTTTGTCAATAAATGTACGTGTGCAGCAGGTGTTTGCATTTTTACTCCAAAAGACAGTTTCAATCTTCTTTTCCCTTCATTTTTAAAGAGCGGGAGATTTAAATAACTTTACATTATGACACTGAAACATTATCCACTCATCTCAAGCATTTACATCAACTCCATAATTTTGTGATAAACACCTTGTGAGTAAATATCATTAGATCAGTGAAAATGGGGCCTGCTTGAACTCAGAATCAATTTCAAATGGCCTTGCTGAGTCAGGGTGTGCTGTCTGTCCATTTTACACTCCATTCCAAACCCACGACCACCTCCATCTAGAAGGACAAGGGTATCAGGCATATGGGAACATCACCACTTCCAAGTTCCCCTCCAAGCCACTCACCATCCTGACTTGGAAATATATTGCAGTTCCTTCACTGTCGCTGTGTCAAAATCCTGGAATTCCCTCCCTAATGGCATTGTGGGTCAACCCACAGCAGGTGGACTGCAGCAGTTCAAGAAATCAGCTCATTGCCACCTTCTCAAGGACAACCAGGGATGGGCAAGAAATGCTGGCCAGCCAGTGATACCCACATCCCATAAAATGAATAGAGAGAAAAAAAAATTCCATTCACCCTCCCAGCATAAATAGCATCTACCAAAAATGGAGGAGCATTTGTGCCACTCCTCCATTTTGAAAGGACTCCAAAGTAAATTGACTCAAAAAAAAACAGTGCTATACAGAGTGGATGTTTGCCTTAAATATTATTGTTACTGAATGATAACAATGTCAGTGACAAAGGAAGATTCAGTGCACTAAGTAGAAAATTCATACAACAACATTAAAAGCAGATGCAAAAACAGAAGTTGCTGGAAAAGCTCAGCAGGTCTGGTAGCATCTGTGAAGAAAAAAATCAGAGTTAATGTTTCGGGTCGGGTGACCCTTCCTCAGAACCGATGATCACTAGGAAAATGTCAGTTTGTATGCAGAAGATACGGAGGGGGATGGTGTACCCAGAGAGAGAGAAGAGGAGTTGGATAGACAAAGGAGTTGATAATGATTTGGCTAGGAGGATGAATAGCTGTTAATGGGGATTGTTAGTGACTAATAATAGGTAGTGTGTAAAGGCAGGCTATGTGATAACCAGGCCTGTTGTGTCAGGTAGGGGGCTAGGATGCAGGAGAGTTTAGGCCCTAAAATTAGTGAACTCAATATCGAGTTTAGAGGGCTGCAGGGTCTGCAAGTGGAAAATGAGGTATTGTTCTTCCAACTTGCACTGAGTTTCGCTGGAACACTGAGGCAGGGATGTTGGCCAGGGAACAGGGTGGTGTGTTAAAGTGGCAGGTAACTGGGAGCTCAGGATCTTTTCTGCAGG
Source organism: Rhincodon typus (assembly GCF_021869965.1). Lineage (NCBI taxonomy): Eukaryota > Metazoa > Chordata > Chondrichthyes > Orectolobiformes > Rhincodontidae > Rhincodon > Rhincodon typus. The sequence continues at coordinate 65,382,292 of NC_063334.1, forward strand.
CAGAATGTAGATGTTCTGTGAAGCGGTCACCCAGTCTACGCTTCGTTTCCCCAGTGTAGAGGAGACCACACTGTAAGCAGCGAATACAGTAGACTAGATTCTGGGAAGTTCAGGTTAAATATTTGATGTTGTATTTTGCAGAAGGCTGGGCTGATGCAGCTGCTCTGCTTACTGGATCCCCTTGAAAATGGTAGCATTTTGAGAGTGGTGACTGCCAACATATTCCAGAGTCTCTCCATAAACATATTTGGGAACTAGAATGTTTGGCTGATCAGGCGTGGGTTGATTTGTGTTTCATTTCTGAAACATTTAAGAACAGGCCAACTTGCTTGTTGACAGAAATCCCTTGGTAGTCGCCTGTGCATGATTTTGTTTAACATGAAGTCCTTGGGGTACCTTCATTTTCAACACAGTCCTAAGGGGTTGGCGATTAGATTTTCGATACCTGCCAAACCACAATGACCATGGTCACCTCGCTGCTGCAGGCTTCTTCCTCTGTCGCAACCAATGCCATGCATTCCTTTGCTCTGTCATTGAGGAAGTTTTGGGCTGCATTTATCAGCTCCACCCCTGACACTGCCACCATGATTGCCAGTACCAGAAGCAAGGAACTCCCAACGATATCGGTCGAGGGATTGTCGGAGTGCACAAGTCTCTCCACCAAACTGGTGATCCATGGATGGGGAGAAAAGAATACATGAAAGATTGAAAGAGAAAAAAGGTTTGCTGGAAGGAAGCAAGATGTGAGATTCCACTCTTATCAAAATAGAGGTTTAAATTGAAATGGAAAGACAGGATGAGTGAGAAAACACCAGAATATTGAAAGATGAGCTCAAATTTAGAAAATGAAACAGATAGCCAGTTACAGCAGACGGCAACAAAGAAGAATATCAGCTAGAGACAGACGGGACAAATTACAGTTTGTAAGGAAAAAAATTGGAAACTAAAACAGAAATTGGAAGTTTAAAAAATATCATGTGTTATAAGGAT
>NC_063334.1:65383681-65408042 GCF_021869965.1 Rhincodon typus
GCACCTTGTTGTCTCGGATTCTCCAGCATCTGCAGTTCCTACTATCTCCCCATGTCAGCATGTGTTTTCACCAGGTGCTCCAGTTTCCTCCCACAGTCCAAAGATGTGCAAATTAGGTGAATTGGCCATGCTAAATTGCCCATAGTATTCAGCGATGTGTAGGTTAGGTGCATTAGCCACAGGAAATGCACGGTTACACGGATAGGGTAGGGGGATGGTGCTGAGTGGGATGTTTTTCAGAGAGTCAGTGTGGACTTGTTGGGCCAAATGGCCTGTTTCCACACTGTGGTAATTCTGCAGCCCCCCTCCCCAACATGGACAACCATGACATTTTCAGCAGCTGTCACCAGGCCAACTCAGTTATGGTGCAAGTAAACACTCACTGGATGATGTCAGCTGTGGTGTACCTACCATATCGTAGAATGATTACAGCACAGGAGGAGGCCATTTGGCCCATCCTGTCCATGCTGGTTTTCTGCAAGACTGTTTCAGGGAGTGGCACCCAGCTGCCTTTCCCCAACAGTCCTGTAAATTTTTCCATTTGATATAATGATCTAAATCTCTTTTGAATATCTTGATTGGAATTGCCTCCATCACACTCTGGCAGTTCATTCGAGATCCTAACCACACACTGTGTATAAAATGTTTTCCTCATGTTCGCATTGCTTCTTTTGCTAATTACCTTAAATCTGTGCCTTCTGCTTCTTGATGCTTCCCCATTTTTCTTGCACTTAACTGTAATTTCTTTGCAAATTTGTTCCTCTACATCCACTTCAATAACAAATACACTAGGTAGCATAACTGTACCCTTTTACTCCCCATACCTCTCGCTAAATTGCCTCTGACCTTGACCTTTCTGGGATGTTCTGTGTCCAGCAGTGCAGTGTTTTCCTTAATCAATACTTCCATGCCTCCTCCTTTCCTTCCTCCTCTATCTTTGTTGAACACCTTGTATTCAAAAATATTTAAAATCCAGTCCTACCTCAAAATTATATTTCTAAATGGCTGTCTGCACTGGCATCTCATTAGCCTTATTTACCAGCCTCTGCACATTCATATGTATGCAGAGCACTCTGTTGTCAACCCACAGATCTGCTAACGCAGCATTTGTCAAGGTTCAAACATGGGAAATACTTGCTCTTTCCGCTTCTCAACTAAATTGGATGCTGTTTTTATCAGTTATGGAGAGATACACAATTTGTTGGATGTGAGACATCCTGTACATAAAAAGAAAATTAATCTGGGAGCACAATCATAAGTTTCTAAATGCTTGTATATAGGGCATTGGCAGGTCTATAAACCTTGGAGAAATATTTAGAATGAGATTAATTTACCGTCCTTTGTTCATACTTGAGAATGGCATTTACTTTTCAGAACAATTTTGTTCCAGTGAGTGGTATTTTTAAATGAAAATGTATGATTCTACTCAAATGAATTACATTTGGCAATATATCCTTGCTTCTGTGCTTTATGCTTTAAAAGTGTTGCTTGAGACTTTCAGTGCACAGAAATTGCAAGTAGATGCTTCATCTACAGCAACATAATGAAATTTATCTTGCATAACTCCATGAACTATAATTAAATTCAGAGTCTGTGCACATATCCATTTGTGACCTTGGGAGGAGAAACCTTGTCCCAAATTTTACTGCTAGTTGTAACTGGGTAAAAAGCAGATATCACTGTTATTCTGTGAAGCAACATAATGATCACAAACAGGTTTTTGATCTTTCTTCACTCTCTCACACTCTGTCTCATTCAGGAGACTAATGGTGAAGATCTACCAGTTGATCCAGAACAGTCACAAGAATGTCTGCGAATAATGACAAAGATAAGGAGAGCTTGCTCATAATGACATTTTATTAACAGTTCTGGGACCTTGCTTCAGTGTACACAATGCGTCTTGAAACGTAGATAGTTGAAAGATAGCTGGATTAGACTGCAGTATAGAATATTGGTACAACAACACAAATTGCTATGGAAAATACAGATTCCAAAAAGAGAATCCCTATTTTTTTCCACAGGCTTGATTGCTGAGAATAGTCCAAGGGTACCCTGATGGTGAAACAGGAAACTGTCTCCTACTATGTAATTCATAGGTTGTCCATTTTAACTCTCAATCAGAAAAGAGACATGATGCCTCCATTGCTAAAATCTATCCCTCTGACCCTATATTCATAGATAATAGATCATAGAACATTTCAGCACAGAATGGGCCCTTCAGCCCATGATGTTGTGCTGAACATGACATCAAATTAAAATAATCCTTTCTGCCTGTGCTTGGTCCGTATTCTTCCATTCCTTGCATATTCAAGTGCTCATTTAAAAGTCCCTTAAATGCCCCTATTGTATCTGCTTCCACCACTACCTCTGGCAGCACATTCCAGACTCCTACCACTCTGTAAAAATCTTGCCCCACACATCTCCTTTGAACTTTCCCCCTCTCACCTTCAATACATGCTCTCTTGTTTTAGACGTTTCAACTCTGGAAAAAAGATTCTGACCGTCAACCCTCTCTATGAATCCCATAATTTTATAGACTTCTATCAAGTCTCCCCTCAGCTTCTGCTGCTCCAAAGTAAACAACTCAAGTTTTTCTAGCCCCTCCTTATAGTTCATACCCTCTAATCTAGGCAGTATTCTGGTAAACCTCTTCTGCACCCTCTCCAAAGCCTCTGCATCCTTCTTGCAATGTGGCGACTAGAATTGAATACAATACTCTCGGTCTGGCCTAACCAAAGTCTTATAAAGCTGTAACATGACATCCTGACTCTTGTACGCAATTCCCTGACCAACAAAAGCAACCATGCCATACCCCTTCTTTACCACCCTGTCTACTTGCGTGGCCACTTTCAGGGAGCTATAGACTTGAATCACAAGATCACTCTGTACATCAATGCTGTTCAGAGTCCTGCCATTAACTGTATACTTTTCCTTAACATTTGATCTCCCAAACTGCAGCACCTCACACTTACCCGGATTAAACTCCATCTACCATTTCTCCCCCCATATCTGCAACTGATCTATGTCCTGCTGTATCCTTTGAGAATCCATATTATCCAGAACTCCACCAATCTTTGTCTTGGGACCCCAGAATCCCAAATCACTGTTCTTTCTCCCACGTCATTGAGCTTACCCCATTAACAGTAGTTTAATTTAAAAATTGCCAAAATGTAGCGACCACATTGATGAGAATGATTCCATCCACTTCCCATAAAAATTATTGGTATACACCAAACAGAAATAGTCCCAGAACAGAACCTTATGTGACAATGCTACCTGCTTGCAACTATTATTCTATTGAATTTTTTATTCCATCAGAAATTAGGTTTTACTTCAAACAAAATTACTGGAAATAAAACCAGGTGGAACATTCTTGATAAGAAAGATTATAGCCGGTATTAATCATAACAGTTCATTGTACTTTGCAGTTCTGAATTTCATGTTGGACGGGAAGGATACCTAGGAAAGAATAAAGAAATGAGAGTGTTGAATAGATCTGAGCACCTGTAAAGGTGCTTTACCATTTCTAGTTTTTCTGTGGAATTCACTTAAATCATCATTTTCAGAAGCACCTGTGGAGAGAAATCAGGGTTAACATTTCGGGTTGAGAGACCCTTCCTCAGAACTGAGGTTTTCCGGCAATTTCTGTTTTTGTTTCTGATTTACAGCATCTGCAGTTCTTTTGGTTTTTATAGAGATCATCATGTTCCTTTCTGAGGAACAGAAACTGTGTGCTGAATTTTTTTTTTGGCTAAGTGTCAGTTGTATTGAATTCTTTTGGAGGTTCTTTCATTGATACGGCTAGTAAGATTTCTCACCATATCTTACCAAAATTGCCACATTAACTACCCATGCTGCACCTATGGTGTTCCTCTTGTCTGATTCTAGTCCCATCTTACTGACACCATTTCCAGAAGAACTCACCACTGATCAGATATCCACAGAAAGACACCAACTCTGCCACCCACACTGTATTTTAAAGGCCACTCTGCACCCAGGCATTCTGAAGCTGTCCTGTTCAGTCAAGGACATTCAGTCAAAAGATGCCAGAGAGGGGGAATATGACACTGTGTTTCTCTGAAAGGAACCTGGAGGTGCTGGAGGAGGGGAATGGTGTAAAGGAAGGGCATACTCTAGCCAGAGGACTTCAGAGGAGGAAATGGCACTAGACCATGGCAATGTGATCTGATGTCGCCACTTGGGTCAGTGGTGCATCCATGGTATGGAGGAGTGCTGTAAGATGTTCAATGACCTTCTGCACTCCACCATGTCATATTGACTCCAACTCTGCCACCCACCTCCCACCAAGGCTTAAGTTCTACCATTTTCACTCTTACATGCAGCATCTTCCTTTACTCAATTTCACACACCAAAAACTACCCAAACCACAAGTCCTGCATGGCTTCTGCTGTGCCTACTCACTCACCTGGGACACCTCACTGACATGCAAACACCCACCCCAGCACTAAAAGCCGTGCTGCTCACTTGCAACTCCCTCAATCCCTCCCTCTCTTTCATTCCAGGGTAAGTAACCTACAATAATGCAGAAAAGGGTCCAGGCAAGCAGAGGGCTGCGCAACATTAGATTGTCACTGGACATGAGGATAGAATCCTATCCCTCACAGGAGAAAACTGGAGCCACTCCTGCACGGAGGCTGAGAAACCCATATCCCACATATTGAGCAAGTACGACATTTTACTCTGCAGCAATTCTCACAGAAACACTGCTGTTAGTACCATTTATTACATATTCTTAAAACTGTTGGCTCCTATGCCTTGTGTCTTGCAGGTTCAAATGAGATGCCCACAGCCTTGGCACAGAAACTTCCTGCTCCATCAGGTACCACCACTCCTAGACCTCTGAGAATGAGGATAAAAAGGTTGACTTCAGGACCCACCACTAGCCCAGATACAGATACCTCTGTGGCAACATCAGGCTTAGAAATTTTGGGAGAACGTACTGTTGAGGATCTCACTATGATAGTTCCACAACTGGCCAAGGAAGAAACATCTAGGCCACCAGACAATTGTCAGAGCCCAGGTACCTGTTCATCCCCAGGTAGAAGAGGACGCTGTGGTGTCAGCAATCAGAGACTTTGCCCAGTTGCACAGGGAGGAACAGAAAGAGCAGGCAGCTATACAATGGCCTTTGCAGTCAGAGGCTGCAGGAGAAGATTCAAACATGCAACCATCTGTCTTCCCCCATGAACAGCTTGACAGCTGCCAGAGAGACTCAGGTCCCACTGAAGCACAGACCCACACTCCACCACCCTGAAGACTGAAGATGTGGCGCAAGAGGGTAGGAACCTGGTGAGCACTACAGGTGTCCCTTCTTCACAAGCAGGCAGGGCTATGACAGGAGGCAACGAGACAGAGGACCTACCACCCACAGAGCCCTTAGAAATCGCCTCATAATGGCCGTCCAGAGGTTGCTGGGTGGTCCGCCTCCAACCTGCCTGTCCTCCTCTGGCCCTCGGAAGTTTGATCCAACTAGGGTCTATTTGCCTGTAGTGAGAAGACCCTCAACATATTAGGGGCATCCAGACACAAACACCCTGGGGTCACCCAGCCAAATGTCCAGAGCCAGTGGGCTCCACTGCCAAGCAGACTCCCTCCAAACTGTGGAATCTGGGATAATACTTAGATGTAGTGGGAGCGATGGTAAGAAAAAAAAGCCTTTTGAGGGCACTTTGGTGGTATGGGTGGTAACATATAGTGTTTCATGATTGTATAAATATGTGATTGGTTTTGCACTTCATCAGTTGGTTTGAGTAACTGTATTGTCCCAAATATAATTGCCAGAATGATGCCTACCTGCATGTCCATGCAGATCATATCATAGATCAAAGTCTATGTTGAGGGCCTGAAGCAGCATGTGAAAGCAAGATGAACGAGACATGGATTCTGCTGGCACCATTGCCCCTCATGGTCAACAGCCCTATTATTTCCCTTAGCAACTCATCACTGTCCAGTGAGAAACTCCCATCAATCCCTGGCAAATGCATAACTGATGCAGCGAGATAGATCTCGCCAGACTTCTTGCACAATTCTGCCACACTTCTCGCTATAGTTCATTTCATTCAGGCTCATATAAGATTCTGCCTACAGGTCTAGAATATGGGCACAAGGAATCTGGCTATCAAACATACCTCAAGTCACTAAAGCTTGTATGTGAGACATAGCAAGCAAATGCACATTTTCATTCAGAAATGCATTGACTGGAATATCATTTTTGCATAAACAAAAGGTGACCATTGTTAAAGTTTCGGGTCCGGTGACCCTTCCTCAGAACTTCTGAGGATGGGTCACCGGACCCAAAACGTTAACTTTGTTTTCTCCTTCACAGATGCTGCCAGACCTGCTGATCTTCCCCAACAACTTTGTTTTTGTTCCTGATTTACAGCATCCACAGTTCTTTCGTTTTTTAAAAGGTGACCATTGCCCATGCCGGTAAAATTAGGTTTTTCTTTTAAGCCCATTCTCGTAAAATTAGTTTTTTGCAAAACACTAGTTGTACCAGCAATAAAGAAAAGTAACTTGCCTAAATGTGAAACCATTATCCTCTTCTTCACACCACATTTAAGATCTTATTGTTTTGCACAAAAGATCTATCACCACTGCTCCCAGGTTAAACTCTAGCCTCAGGCTCCTCTCTGTTCTGACACAACCCTTGGTCTCCTGTCTGTTCTCAGTGCCTTTAATTCCCAGAGAAATCTTCTCTTTAGCTCCAGCCCCAATCTCTGTTCTGTTCTGAATCAAATTCCCAATTCCCAGCCCTAATTGTCTCTCTACTTCTGGTCTAGGGACCAACCTGATTACCCATCTGCTTTCAGCTCCAATCTCTGCTCCTGATCGCAAATTCTCATCCAAACCCCTATTCCTGAGCTGTATTCTACCTCTTTTCCCTACCCACGCCCGATCCCTAATTTCCCGTTTGCTGTCAGCCCACATCTCTGGTCTTAATCTCCATTCTACTGCTAGCTGAACCTCAATCCACAACCTTTATATCCCCTCTCCTCCCAGCCAGGTCCTTGATCTTTATTTCCCCCCACCCCAAGAATAGCCCAATCTTATTGGTAAGATCTGTACAGCTGAGCCGGATGGGTTACCACAATTTGGCTTGCTACCTGTGTCACATGGTCACATCGACTGGTATAAATATCTCACAGAAGAGTTTATGATGTAAACAAAAGTACCGTGAATACTTTATTACCCAGAAGAAACATTAAATGCATGAAAAATGTTAAATTGTGAAAAAATAACTGATTTAAGGGACTAACCTTCAAATTGCCCACTGCCACCTTTATTTTTGCACATGAAACAGAAGATTTAATGTCACAGTTACGCTGTGTAACATCAGTGTCTTCTACACCCTCATCTCCTAACCAACAAATGGCGCATCATATGGGTGATGTATAAGTTTAAGCAGGGCTTATCTACTAGGGTTTTCTGGGGCTTCCTGTATGTCTTTCCTTTCAAATGATAAGGTATTTGAAAATAAACATTATCATTGGTATCAGAATGTATGTATTACTATAACACAGTTCAGTTTTCACATTTTGTTCAGGCTAAGGAATAAAAAAGAACAACTTATCAGATGCAATGAAAATGGAGGTCGAATTGTTTGATGTATCATGGAATTGGGAGTGACAATGACGTTACATTTAACATTTAACTGCGCTGCAAACATCAACATGTCTGGAATTACTTCATAGGTAAAGCACAAGTGTCCATGATGAAGGCAATATGGATTCAGACAGGAGGAGATTAAAAGGCTGAAACAAAAGCCAATTCAACTGGAATCTTTTTTATTGCAGTGGAAGTAGGGATAGGGAATTAGTCTGTCTGCGGCAAGGGTATGGTCACTTTCCCATGGGGCTGGATGGAGTCATTTTAATATTGATTCTGTTTTAAATGATAGGTAGGTCTCAGGAAACCCGACAAGCAAATTCCTCAAAGTAGAGTTGAGTCCATGATGAATCCATGGGCGTGGCAGTGGTGTAATGATATTTGTACTGAACTAGTTTTTATATATGAAAGCAAAATATTGCAGAGGCTGGAAATCTGAAATAAAATTTAAAAAACGGAAGAAACTCAGCATGTCTGTCAGCATCAGTGGAGAGAGAAGCAGAGTCAATATTTTGAATCCCATACAATTCTGAACTGAAAAGGGTTGGAAAATGGTAGCCTTTATGTTATAGACAGAGATGGAGGAGAAACAAGTAGAATAGACAGTGAAGGGGTAGTAGGAACTGCAGATGCTGGAGAATCTGAGGTAACAAGGTGTAGAGCTGGATGAACACAGCAGGCCAAGCAGCATCATAGGAGCAGGAAGGCTGACGTTTCGGGCCTCGACCCTTCTTCAGAAATGGGGGAGCAGAAGGGGGTTCTGAAATAAATAGGGAGAGAGGGGGAGGCGGATAGAAGATGAATAGAGGAGAAGATAGGTGGAGAGGAGCCAGACCGGTCAAAGAGGCGGGGATGGAGCCAGTAAAGGTGAGTGTAGGTGGGGCGGTAGGGAGGAGATAGGTCAGTCCAGGGACGACGGACAAGTCAAGGGGCCAGGATGAGATTAGTAGGTAGGAGATGGGGGTGGGGCTTGAGGTGGGAGGAGGGGATAGGTGGGAGGAAGGACAGGTTAGTGAGGTGGGGACGAGCTGGGCTGGTTTTGGGATGCGGTAGGGGGAGGGGAGATTTTGAAGCTTGTGAAGTCCACATTGATACCATTGGGCTGCAGGGTTCCCAAGCAGAATATGAGTTGCTGTTCCTGCAACCTTCGGGTAGCATCGTTGTGGCAATGCAGGAGGCCCAGAATGGACATGTCGTCTGCGGAATGGGAGAGGGAGTTCAAATGGTTCGTGACTGGGAGGTGCAGTTGTTTGGTGCGAACCGAGCGTAGGTGTTCTGCAAAGCGGTCCCCAAGCCTCCGCTTGGTTTCCCCGATGTAGAGGAGGCCACAACGGGAACAGCGGATGCAGTATACCACATTAGCAGATGTGCAGGTGAACATCTGCTTGATGTGGAAAGTCTTCTTGGGGCCTGGGATGGGGGTGAGGGGGGAGGTGTAGGGGCAGGTGTAGCACTTCCTGCGGTTGCAGGGAAAAGTGCCGGGTGTGGTGGGGCTGGAGGGGAGTGTGGAGCAGACAAGGGAGTCACGGAGAAAGTGGTCCCTCCGGAAAGCAGATAAGGGTGGGGAGGGAAAAATGTCTTTGCTGGTGGGGTCGGATTGCAGATGGCGGAAGTGTCGGAGGATGATGCAAAGGTTGCAGGAACAGCAACTCATATTCCGCTTGGGAACCCTGCAGCCCAATGGTATCAATGTGGACTTCACAAGCTTCAAAATCTCCAAAATCTCCCCTCCCCCTACCACATCCCAAAATCAGCCCAGCTCGTCCCCACCTCCCTAACCTGTCCTTCCTCCCACCTATCCCCTCCTCCCACCTCAAGCCCCACCCCCATCTCCTTCCTACTAATCTCATCCCGGCCCCTTGACCTGTCCGTCGTCCCTGGACTGACCTATCTCCTCCCTACCGCCCCACCTACACTCACTTTTACTGGCTCAATCCCCGCCTCTTTGACCTGTCTGTCTCCTCTCCAGCTATCTTCTCCTCTATTCATCTTCTATCCGCCTCCCCCTCTCCCTATTTATTTCAGAACCCCCTTCTGCTCCCCCATTTCTGAAGAAGGGTCTAGGCCCGAAACTTCAGCCTTCCTGCTCCTCTGATGCTGCTTGGCCTGCTGTGTTCATCCAGCTCTACACCTTGTTATCTCTGAATAGACAGTGAAAGTGCCCAGAGCAAAAGACAAACGGAGTGTTAATGGTGGTAAATGAGTGGAAGAGATGTAAAATAGATTTAAGGGATACATATGAAAAGGAGAAAATCGGTCTGCTCTAATGAGAAAAAATCACAGCTGGGGTCTGGTTGTGTGATAAGTGGGATTGTAATCAAAATAGAGGACACAGATCCTGCTCTGACATTGTTAAAAATCAATCTTGAGTTCTAGAGGCTGTGAAGTACTGAGTGAAAATTGAGTGTTGTTCCTCTAGATTGCATTGATCTTTGTTGGAACATTGTGGAACACAGGTCCAAGATCAAAATAGAATCCCTACAGTGTAGAAGCAGGCCATTCAGCCCATCGAATCTGCACCAAACCTATGAAGAGCATTCCATCCAGACCCAACTCTCTAACCTAACATTACAACCCTGCACTTCCCATGTCTAATCAACCTAGTCTGTTCTTTCCTGGACGCTGTGGGCAATTTAGCATGACCAATCCACCTAACCTGCACATTGTTGGACTGTGGGAGGAAACCGGAGCACCCGGAGGAAACCCACACAGACACAAGGAGATTGTGCAAACTCCACACAAACAGTTGCCCAAGATTGGAATCAAACCCGGGTCCCTGTTGCTGTGAGCCACCATGTCGCCCCAAATCGTAGCGTGGGAGCAAGATGGTTTATTGAAATGGTAAACAACTGGAGAGTTAGGGTCATTCTTACAGAAAGAATGGAAGTGATCTGCAAATCAGTCACCCAATCCACATTTGTTTTCGCCGATATAAATCGTGAGCAGTGAATACAGTAGACTCAATTGAAAAATGTACCAAGTAAAATGATCCTCACCGAGAAGGCATGCTATGCCTTTGCTAATAAGGAGGGAGGAGGTGAAAGAGCAAGAGTTACCCTTTCTACATTTGACTGAGTGTGGCATCAAGGATATCTTGCAAAATTAGAGTCAATGGGTATCAGGGGAAAACTCTGATGGCTGGGATCATACCTAGCACAAAGGAAGATGGTTGTGATTGTTGCATGTCATTTCAGCTCCACTGTCATTAGATAAAAGTCCTGGAACTTCTTCCTTAGCATTGTGGCTATACCTTCACCATATTGCCTGCAGTGAGTCAAGAAGGCAGCTCATCACCACCTTCCCAAGGGCAATTATAGATCGTCAATAAATGGGGCCTAGCCAGCAGCACCCACATCCTGTGAATGAGTGATTGAATTAATGGGCAAGAGGAAGGGGAGGTTTTTCTCCAGGCCCAACAACCTTAACAGTGAACACCATGGCAATACAATATCTGCTCCGGCAGGATTAGCACTTCATTTTGACCATCATCTGACTCTGACACCCTACTCATTTTTGGACATGTTCGCTATAACCTTTCTTGCCACTCCCTCCTTCCTGCCCCGAGACCTCACTAAACCTAATTGCCCTTAGCAAAGGTCAGCTGCAGCTTTATTCTTCTCTCACTCCATCCTTTCCCTCCCACAATAATGATAGGGTCCACCAAAGAGTCATCGAGAACTACAGCGCAGAAAAATGTCCCAGGTCATCCACACCAGTCAAAAACAACCACCTAATTATTCTAATCTCATTTTCCAGCCTTGTATGCTTTGGCATTGAAAGCGCACATCCAAATACTTCTTAAATCTTATGAGAGTTTTAACCTTTTTGCGTCTACCACTTGTGCAGGCAGTGAGTTCAAATTCCTACCACTCTCTGGGTGATTTTTTTTTCTCACAGATCGGTGAATACAGTAGACTCGATTGAAAAATGTACAAGTAAAATGCCGCCTCACCCAGAAGGCATGCTTACGCTTTTGCTAATAAGGAGGAAGTACTTTTGCCCCTTAGTTTAAACTTATACCCCATGGTCATTGTTCCTCCACCAAAGGGAAAATGTTTTTCCTGTCTACCCTGTCTATGTCATCTTAATTTTACACATCTCAATCATGTCCCCCCTCAATCTCCTCTGCTGTCATGAAAACATCCCAGGTTTGTCCAATCTCTCTTCATAACTGAAAGTCTCCAGCTCAGGCAACATACTGGTAAATCTCCTCTGCACTCTCTCTGGTGCAGTCATATGTCTCCTATTATGTAGATTCAAGAACTGCACACAACACAAAAACTGTGGCTTGACCAATGTTTTATACAGCATAACCTCCCTGTTCATAAATTTAATGCTTCTCCTGATACTGGCATATAAATCATATGCTATCTTACCCATTTTATCCACCTTGTCTTCTCTTTCACCAACCTCCACATCCAAAGGATCACAACCCACTATTTCTGCCACCTCCAGTGGGATGCCACCACCAGACACATATTCCCCTCCCTCTTTGTGTTAGCATTCCGTGGGACTGTTCCCTCTGGGGCACCTGGTCCACTCCTCCTCCTGACCCAACCTCTCCACTCGCTCCCACAGCATCTTCCCATGAAGGTGCAATACTTGCCCATTTATCTCCTCCCTCCTCACCATCCAAGGGCTAAGGCACATCTTCCAGGCGAAGCAGTGACTTACCTTTATTTCACTCGATCTAGTCTACCATATTCACTGCTCACACTGCAGTCTCCATCACACTGGGGAGATGAAATGCAGACTGGGTGACTGCTTTGCAAAATGCCTACATTCTGTCTGTAAAAATGACCTCAAACTTCCAGCTGCTTGCCACTTCAATGCACCACCATGTTCCCATGCTAACATTTCTGACGCAGGCGTGTTGCAGTGCTCCAGCAAAGCTCAATGCAAGCTGGGATAATAAGGCTTCATCTTCTGTTTGGGCACCTTGTAGTCCTCCGGAGTCAAAATCTAATTTAGCAATGTTAGAGCATGAACGCCCCTTCTTTGTCTATTACCTACTCCCACACCCCAGGTCCTCTCATGAAATGATTTGTTTTCGGATCAGCCAATCCATTTCAACCACTCACAGACTCCATTATTATCTATCTCTCTTCTCTTATTCCCTGGCTTAACATCAACAATCCATTTTGTCTGCTTATCCTCTTTTCCTTTATCTTTGTGATCCCACTCCCCCTATTTGCTCTCACACACAAACACACACACATACACACACACCATCATCAGCTTAAATATCATGTTATGCCAGCTGCTTCTATTTTTGAAGATGTGTCACAGGACTCAAAACGCTGGCTCTGTTTCTGCTGCCAGACCTGCTGAGTTTCTCTAACCTGTTTTCTAATCAACCTGTACAGAGATGTTTTTACACACCTCTAAATGCACAAGGTCACTATTAATATCAGATTAATTATGGATTCCTTTCTTTTCATTATCTATTTACTTCATCCCACTGCAGCAATGTGCAGTTAGGTAGAGCTTTTGATGTAAACAAGGACGCTGAGGCACTTCACGAAAACAAGACAGCCAAGAAAGGAATGAATAAGAGGGGCAAGATCAATGTCAACCTCTGGTTAGAACTCAGCTAGAGTTTATCCTGAGGAAGGATATCTTGGCCTGGAAGGGGTGTTGCATAAATTTTTTGTAGAGCTATAATAGAGCCTTAAAGGTTAAATTATGAGGATAGGCTGCATAAACTCAGTTTAGATTAGAAATGATCTATTCTAGGTGTTGACGCCTCCTCATCTGATCGTAACAATGCACTTCAATTTCTTGAAGAGTTCAATAAAATCACTTACTTTTAGTAAATTTTGAGATGGAAATGTTGCAGTTCTGAAGATTTTCCTTGAATCACGGAAGACAGTGGAGGTTGGATGTTTCTGACAAACTCACTGTGGCTTATTCCATGCAGCAGTAGGTTTCTGGTTTTTCCAACTGAAGTTGTGAACAAGCCACTGCAGTGAAAATATAATCTGCAGGTAAGGAATAGTTGCAGATCTTTGCCAGTGGTGAACCTCCAGTCACGGTCCTTTGTTTTCCTGATTGAGATGCCTTTTCTCTTGTGATTTTTCTATCCTGGACTAGCTGCCCCAGTCTGCCCCTGTGAACTATTAAGGAGGTTTTTTAACTATAGGTTATTTTCTATCATGTGACCATAACATTAGTTTTCCTAATGTCAACACTCATGGTTAATGACCTAAGTAACTCTCACACCTTGAACAATGCCCCTATTTTCATCCCAAGTGTCTTTACTTGCACAATTGCCTAGATTCTGGGAAGGTCCCAGCACATTGGAAAATATCAAATGTCACATCTCTCTTCAATACAGAAAAAAGGCAGGAAGCAAGAAACTAGAGGCTCGTTAGCATAACATATGTCATTTTGAAAATGCTGTACTCCATTATTAAAAAGGTAGCAGCAGTGCATTTAGAAAATTGACAAATTTATTTGAGTTCTTTGTAGATGTAACAAATAAAGTGATAAAGAGGAATCAGTAGAAGTAGCATATTTAGATCTTTAAAAAAATCGTTTAATAAGTTGCCACATAAAGGATAACTACACAAGTTAAAAGTATCCAGTGTTGCAATGATATATTAGCATGGATAGAAGAGAAACAGAGAGTTATGATAAGTAGATAAGTTTCAGATTGGCAGACTGTAAGTAGAGGAGTTCCCAGGGTTCAATGCTGGAGCTTTAACTGTCTACAAATTATACCAATGACTTGGATGAAGAGACTGAAAATGTTGCTGCCATTAAAGATAGATGAGAATGCAAATTATGAGAAGATTACCAGGAGTCTGCAGAAGGGTGAATGGCTCAGTGAATGGGCAAATAACTGATGGAATAAATGCGAGGTAGCCTGCAGTGGTAGGAAGAATGGAATATTATTTAAATGGAGAGTGACTGGAGAATATTAGAGCATGGAAGGTTTTGTGCATCCTTGCAGGCATATCGTAAAAATTCAGCATGTAGATACAGCATGTTATTGAGAAGTCAAATGGAATGTTGGGCTTTACTGCAAAAGGGGTGGAGTTTTAAAGTAAGGAAGTCTTTCTACAGCTGCAGAGGGCTTTGATAAGACTACCCTGAGTACAATTTATAGCTTTTGGTCGGTTTATTTTGAAAAGAAATACCTACATTTTTTAAGGCAGTTGGGTAAACATTCACTAGATTAATCCATGAGATGAAGTAGGTTGTCTTATGAGGAAAGATTGAGAAGGTTGGAATTTAGAAGAATGAAAGGGGATCTTATTGAAACCTACAGGATTCCAAGAGGATGTGACAAGGTGGACGCTGAGAAGAATTTTTAGTTTTTATTCACTCACCAGATGGGCCAATATTTATTGCCCATCCCTAGCTGCCCTTGAGGAGATGGTGGTAAGTTGTCTTCTTGAACTGCTACAGTCCATTTAGTGTAGATACACCTACAATTCCATTAGGCAGGATTTTGAACCAGCAACATTGAAGGAACAATGATATATTTCCCAGTCTGGAGGGTGAGTGGCTTGGAGGAGATCTTGCAAGTGGTGGTGTTCCTTTGTATCTGCTGCCTTTGTCCTCCTAGATGGGAACAGTCGTGGTTTTGAAACCTAGGTGAATTTATGCAGTGCATCTTCAAAATGGTACTAAGCATCAGAGGTGGTGGGACTGAATGTTTGTTGGTGCCAATCAAGCGGGCTACTCTATTCCGGTTGGTGTCAAGCTTCTTAAGTTTTGTTGGAGCTGCACTCACACAGGCAAGTGGTAGAATTCCATCACATTCCTGACTTGCATCTTGTAGATGGTGGACAGGCTTTGGGGAGTTGGGAGAGTTACTCACCGCAATGTTCCTTGCCTCTGAACTGTCCTTGTATCCACATTTACATGACTAGTCCAGTTCAGTTTTTGTACAGTGGGAATGCCCAGGATGTTGACAGTAGGGGATTCAATGATGGTAACACAATTTAATATCAAGGATTGAATGTTAGATTCTCTTTTGTTGAAAATGGTGATTGCCTACAATTTGTGTGGCTGGAATGTTATTAACCATTTAAGCCTGCATATTATCCAGATCTTGATGCATTTGGATGTGAGCTGTTTCAGTGCCTGTGGAGCTATGAATGGTGCTGACTATTGTGCAATTATTAATGAAAATCCTCAATCCACACCTTATGATGGAGAGAAAGTCGTTGGTGAAGCAGCTAAAGATGGTTGGACCAAAGACACCAACCTAAGGAACTCCTGCAGAGATGTTCTGAAGCTGAAATGACTAACCTTCAATCACAACAACTCTTGTGACGGAATTTGGAACCGGGGGACACTGTTCAAAAATAAGGTGGCTGTCATTTAAGATGGAAATGAAGAATTTCTCCTCTCAGAGTGTGGTTAATATTTGTAATTTTGTCTCCAAACAAACTGTGGAGGCAGGATGATTGAATATATTCAAGGTTATGTCAGACAGATTTTTGATTGACTAGGGAGTCATGTGTATGAGAAGCAAACAGGAGTGTGGAATGAAGGCCACAAACAAATCAGCCATGACCTGATTAACTGGCAAAGCAGGCTTCAGGAATGAAATGGCCCACTCCTGCTTGTAATTCTTTTGCTCACTTGTAGATTTTAAAGAAAGGGAAATGCTGAAACATTGAGCATTGAAGGAACTAGCTTACTCTCTGTAACTTGTCAATATTCATGCCACCATCGTTGTGCACTGCAATGATGTGCATTACAGGCACAGCACAAGCGCCTGTCGTGAATTCTGCCATTACTACTGTTGAGATTTTTGTATTCCATCTTCAAGATACAGTAATGGACAACTTCAACTCCAATGGAGAATAAGTCCACAAAGAAATGATTCTAACATATTAGGCCCCTTCGCCACCCTCACTTCTCTAATTAGGTATACCCACCAATTGGACAAGAAGCTGTCCTATTCAATTCCTTCTCAGCTGCAGTAATAATTTGAAATACACCCCTGCTTTAAGCTCATCATCTATTGGTCAAATTTGCAGTGAAATGTAGTTTATGATTTGTCTTTTTAACTTTGAGATAATACATGAGTTTCTTATTAATTATCTTTGACAAGATCTTTATGGATAAATTTAAGTTGTGATAACTTCTTGTTAGTTTCTTTAAACTCTTTTGTGCGATTAAACACCAAACAATAATGGTAAATATGAGTAAATAGTTCATTATTCCTCTGTCTGTAAATGTAATGTATTTTGTTTATGTCCACATGTAATTGCTAAAAATCAACAGGAAAGATTTTTATTTCCCAATGTGCAATTTTCAGAATCACATTTTATTTTAACATTTCGCAAAAAGATATTTCTTTCGAATAACAATATCAGTTCGGCTACGATTGTCATTATTTCAATCATTGCTTATGGCTGAAAGATTTTATCCTGAGATCATTCAAACATATCACGTGCATCTCTAAAATCATTTTTACAGTTCGAATTTTATATAGATTAACAGCTGGAATTTTGTGCAGATTTAAAGAGTAGTGAGGATTCTTACAATGTTGTAATTTACTTTCATCTCACAATCAATTTTATCAGAGTGCAGTGTTTAGAATTAAGGACATCTCCATGACAACAGCATGCCTCATCAGCAGTAACTAATAGGGCTAGATAAATTGCATTCTTATAGATAATACAGCTAGAATTCTGTGTATTCAAGTACTCTGGACAAATAATTCATTGTTTCTAATACGAGTTCTATTCATATAACAAAGAAAGCAATCATTAATCTACCATGAACCCAAACCCAAAATCCAAAATATTGGGAGTGTATTCAGGCATTAAAGACCCAGCAAGATGAAAGCTTGATTTGAAACGTTTGATCAGCCATTTAAGCAAGGGACTACATTTTGGTAAAGAAGTTGAATCCTATGCTAGGATCAGCCAACTGGAAACTTCTCAAGATACTGCTAGCTCTCATTAATACTACACTCCCTACAGAGTGGAAGCAGACCATTCACCATACTGACCCTCCAAAGGGCATCACACCCAGATGCATCCCCTACCTTATCCCTGTAACCCTGCATTTCACATGGCTAATCCATCTAGCCTGTTCATCCCTGGACATTATGGGGCAATTTAGCATGGCCAATCCACCTAACCTATACATCTTGGGACTGTGGGAGGAAACTGGAGCACCCAGACAAAACCCATACAGACCCAGGGAGAATGTACAAACTCACATAGACAGTCACCCAAGGCTGGAATTGAACCCAGGTCCCTGGTGCTCTGAGGCAGCTGTGCTAACCACTGAGCCACCATGCTACCCACTTGAGGCACTCTGACATTTTGATGGCAAGTATTTGTGCTAATACCCTTTCCTGACAGTGTCCAGCAGTTTGGGAGTAAAGAGGTTGCTTGTGTGGATTTCAAGCATTCCTTTAATGGATTTGCACCATTTCATGTTCACTTGCTGATAGAGTAATATAGTATACTTTTGCATCACACAGGAAGACTTTTTGGGAAACTTTGTTAAGACACCATCAACATTGAGCAAAGTCTATTCTGCAAATACTTTAGGGGCATCATCTAAAAATAACAGTGGTGAGCTACTCTACCTTCTTGGAAGCCTTTTAAGAGTATCCAGGCAAATGGGAGTACTTGGCTATGGGTATCTTGCTAGTGGTCCCATAGCAGAGTAACAGCTGTAATCACTCAGTCCTAGCATTGTCCTCATATTTTTCTATAGTGTTTTAATGCCCTTTCTATAACAATGTAGAAGCCTTCCATTTCAATGGCACTGTCCATGAACACAAATGTCCCTAGGCTGTTTCTAGTCAACGGAGCACTTTTGAAATGTAGTTGCTGTTGAGGAATCCTGGCAGTCAACTCTTGTAAACTCTCAAAACAGCAAATTCTCACAAACGGTTCTGTGACTGTAGCTGCAGAGTCTCTTTTTTCCATAATGTTGATTGAAATATAAATATTGGCTACGATACCAGCAATAACTCTTCTGCTGTTTTTCGAAATGTTGCAATTTTTTTTCCTTATGTCGTTCTGAGAGAGTAGATTGTTTTTTACAACTTATTGGAAATACAGCACCTCTGATAGTACACACTCCTTCAGCACTGCACTAAATAGATAGCTTAGGTTTTTTGAAAACGATGCTGGAGGGAGACTTGAACCCACAATGGCTGAGAGGCAGGATCACCACCAACTGTACCACAGCTGACATAAAATAGAGATTGGGACTACACATAGCGCCTCTTTGTGCAGATTGACATAAATTCACTACTTTTGCATTCCAAACCCCTAAAATTAACTTAGAGTTTTTAATGATTCATTCTACTGTATTTCTAGAACCCTTTGCTCTTCTAACCAATTCAGCTTCTTTTGTTTGAAGTTGTTGGTGCTGTATAGACTTAAACCATAACACCAAACTAGGTGAGGAAAGCAATTCAATCATGAAAAACAAACGTGGTTCCTTCCATTATAAAATCTGCATTGAAAATAATTTGAGATAGCAAGAACTGCAGATGCTGGAGTCAGAGACAACAAAGTGTGCAGCTGGAGGAACACAGCAGGCCAGGCAGCATCAGAGGAACTGGAAAGCTGACGTTTTAGGTCAGGACCCTTCTTCAGAGTTTTTTTGAAGAAGGTTCCTGACCTGAAACATCAGCTTTCCTGTTCCTCTAATGTTGCCTGGGCTGCTGTGTTCTTCCAGCTCCACACTTAGTTATCTTTGAAAATAATTTCATCTTTTGTGTTTCCACAACCATTTCCATGTACTCATGTAGTTACTTCCCTCTTTCAAACTCCATGTCAGGTTCCACACAAATGTTGACAACATCCAGTTCTAACTAACGACCATTTCTCTTAACAGTTCCATTATTTGTAATTTGCCATGTCGCTTATCTGATATCCATTACTGGATGCACAGTAATTTTCCAGAGTTAAGTATTAGAGCATTGAAGAAATAGGACTGAATTTTTTCAGTCCTTGGCTAGGAGTTAGGGAGAGGTCATAAAATGGTTAATGATGAGAAGGGGCTGTGTGTAGACTAAAGGATTAACTATATCATTACTCTGACAATAGCTCCTGAGTATGTGCATAAGGTGCTACGTTATGATGATGTCTGATTATATCGGATTGAGACTTGATTAAAGAAGCATGTTCCCTATTCTAGTATCCTTACGGTTATTGCCTATAGTTAATAAATTTTAATAATTTGCTTCAGTGGTGTATTCAATCCTCGTACATCTTAATTTCCGAGAAGTTGCTAATGAAATTGCTAAATGATGTGCCCAACATTGTCCCACTGCCATAACATCTTGATTTATATAAATAACCAATTAAAGGCTTTTTTCTGTCAACACTAGAATTTCACTAAAAGCAGTGGGTCCTTATGAGAGGCATCAAGGTGAACCCTAGTAGCTTTCCAGCATGTTAATGGAGAGATCCTCCTATTCAAGAAATCTTGGCCCACAGGGGTGCTCTCCATCTGCAATAGCCCTCCCTGTGGCAACAACATTGACTTCCATCCTTCCATGCTGTCTTCTTCTTCCCAATGCAACCCCAGCAGTGGCCACAGCTCCCAGTGGCACTGTTGAGATAGTTGAATTGCCACCCTTTACTGGCTCTTGAATTAGTCAGTAGCCTTTAGTAGGATGACTGCCTCACAGGAATACATTTTTTTACTGCTGCTGACAAGATCTCAGCCTGAGTCCTGTAGATTGCCAAAGGACGGCTGATTCCAATCCTGCCTCCACTAGCTGCATTTTTGGGACTTCATTATCTCAGCCACTAAATCTGTTACCCAGTTAGTGACTCCATGCCTCTCACTAGCAACTGTCTGAGCCTGTGCCCTAATCTGCTTCACACCAAGATTGCATAATTTCCCCTCAGCAACACCATCCTTCTCTAACTCTATCTCGGCCCATCTATTGCCAAACCATCATCGGAGTGTTTACTGCCTCCAGACATGACTATTCCAAAGCTCTTCTGCTTGTGACACATCATACACCTACAA
Source organism: Rhincodon typus (assembly GCF_021869965.1). Lineage (NCBI taxonomy): Eukaryota > Metazoa > Chordata > Chondrichthyes > Orectolobiformes > Rhincodontidae > Rhincodon > Rhincodon typus. The sequence continues at coordinate 65,404,289 of NC_063334.1, forward strand.
TAAACTTGAACCCATCAAGATCTCAGCTTATGCACAACTCACATCAAGTCTTCTTCATGAACCATTTATGCTTCCATTAACCTAATTTTTTTAAAGTCTCTCCATGGTAATTCTCCATCTCATCTTTGTAGCCTTCTCCAACCCTACAAATTTATAAGATCAGAACACTTCTCCAAGTCACATCCTCAATATTGCTCAATCCACCATCTGTGGCCAAGGCTGCATCTGGCTCAGCTTTCAAATCTGGAATGCCCTATCTAATCTGTTTACTGCTCTGTCCTCCATAAGATGATTTTTAAAACCCACCCCTTTCAGTGCGATTTTGGTCATCAGTGCTGCTTATGTGTTTTTGTGTGATAGTTATTCCTACGAATCATTTGGAACCATTTTCTACTTGTGAGTGCAGATATAAATTATTATCATGATTAATGTCTATCAGAAAAAGAACTACATCTGTTCTAGATCTACTCTTCCATGCTCTGGGCCTGTGCCATCTTGTCACACAGTCGTGACTGAATGTGAATCAACGTTCCATATTTATCTTTCTATTACCATGAGCTATCTCTTACACGTTTGTGAAGTCCCCTCTTGATCATGTTTCAATTAAGAAAGGCTCAAGTTTATAGAGCAATTCTTTATAAATCTGCCTATCAGATGTTTTACTTCACTTCCTACAACACCCCGAGTATTTAAATGTTTACCATGCATCCTTGTGACCAAACTGAATACAGCATTAAAGCTGAAGTCTGGTCAGAGCATGACAATAACACGAGATCCTCTTGTTTGTACTTTATTGATTTCGCTACAATGAATACAATTTTATTTGCTTTGTGGTTTGTTTATCCACAGTGATTGGACATAATCCAATGCTTCAGAAGATACAATCGAGCATTCTTGTTGGTGCTAGAGAGAATATTATCTGTGATGCACATCAAAATAAGAATAAATAGTGGATTGTGAGAATTAATAAATGTCCAGCAATAATTTCTGAAACATCAGAGATCAGGAAATTTAATGCAGAAGGGTTCCTTGAGAGCTTTAATTCAAGGGGTAGATACAGTTTATTGTAGGTACATTTTTCATGGTCTGTGGAAGGAATGAAATCCATTGCACACCTAGTTCTTGTTCATTAAATATTTTCTAATATTAAGAATGCTCTGCTGCATCAATCTTATCATCTAAAATTTAAACAAAGCCACTGTCAGTATCCTGGCCATTTATGATGTCTCGCTAAGGGGATTTGCAGTCTTTGTATAACTGCTTTATTAAATATCAACCTGCAAAATGTCCAAAGCTCTATTACTGCTACTACTTCATGAGTGGAGCCGAGAGACACATTGCCAAAACAAGAATCCAAATCTATTATTTTTAGTAGACAAGAATGTTTCTAACAATGGTGAGTGATGAAGAGTAGGTCACAGGTAGAAATATCTACTCAGGGTCAACTTAAAACCCTCATTCAGCTAGATTCATAACCAGCCCTTTGTCAGTGAACAAAGTAAATCAAACTTTCTTGGAAGAACCAGCCTTGTGGCAAGTAAACAAGTCATTTTTGAATAGCTAGTATAGATATCAGTGCAGTCTGGTCACAGGAGTCTCTTTTACACAGTAATGAGAGGGCAGGTTGTAAATGATAAACTGTCAAAACAGCCCATTAGGCTGATAACAATAGTCACATGTGTATTTCATCCAGGGACAGCTGTGCTGCTGAAGAAGTCATTCTTTAATGTCAATATCATTTATCCTTCTGTTAAATACTAAACAGGAAAGGAAGTCTAGGAGTGAATGTTTGTTTGTTCAAACTACTCATTCTATTCATTCATGGAAGAAATTTGTTTGAATTTTTAAGACATTGCTGATTTCCTTGTCCTTGTGGCAGTCGTATGGCTGAGCCTTCCTCTAGTTGAGGACAATGATGCAGGACTGTTTCACATGACAGTGAGCACGCCTAGCCTGGAAACAGTTCTCCCGAAATCGTGGCTAGGAACGTTATAATCCCAGTGTAGTAAAATTCCCATTATCCAGATCCCAAGCAGCCGGATTTCTCATGCAGCTAGTACCTGAGATTCAGAAGAGGAATTTATGGAAGTAGGGACTGCTGTTTAACAGAATCTACCAGTTACGTGACCAGTATGCTGCTACAAGATGACTATGTGATTTAAAATGAATGGTGAGGTTCATTCATAAATACCTGGATGTGATAGGTGAGTCTGTCTTCATCAATAAGTTTTGAACTAGCTTTAAAAAAGTGTCTAAATCCATTATTCCTTTCCAATTATCAATATCAGTAAAGTCCCCATTACCTAGATCCCGAGCATCAGGAATTTCCGATGTGGATGTTTGGGGTCTCACCAGTATGTTCAGACTGAGGTTGTTGCCACTGGCTAAGGACCCATCACTAATACCTTCCATGGTGCTGGAAATTGGAAGTGCCCAACAGGAAAAAACTGTCTACAACCACACTGTGAGTGCCTTGGGTGGGGATGGGGTGGGGAGTGGTTGGTAAGTGACTCAAACTGTGAGGAAGGAAGCTGTAACACACCCCATTCACAGGGCTTTTACAGGGGAATAACAATGCTCACAGACTATTGAAAGGTAGAGCACACAGGCAGCAATTCTCTGGCCATCCTACAACGTTGACCCTCACTCTTTATTGCAGCTCTCTGGTACAGCCACTTGTGGATAACTCTTCAACAGCGACACTTTTGTGCACAGTGGGAGACAAACATTAGAGATGTTGAATAAGGAACGTCAAAGGTCTCACCATGATCCAATGCCATGTAAATGCATTGTTTCCCTGCTTCCAGATAGTGCAGTAGACTCTCAGTGCAGACCTCCATACATTGAACCTCGTCTGTGGCTTCTACACAGAGAGACTTGTAAACATCAGGAACACTTGTGGATAAACTGAAAGTGATGTACAAGCCTTTCTCACCTATACTACTAAAGTGCCCTCTTTACATTTTCTTCTCTCTCCTACTCTCTCTCTCTGCCTCTATCTGCATCCCCAGGTTACAAATGGATTCTGTTCTTGAATACGTTCATAAGTCGATTTGTATGCAACTTGGAACACAACACAATACAAGATAAAATAGCTGTTTGTAAGTCTGAGAAAATGTTCACATGTTGGATCTTTAAAATTATTATTAATATGGGAACTCACTTGTAAGTGCAAGCATTTATAAGTCAGACACACGTAAATCAGGGACCACCCCACATGTCTTAGTGTCCTTCCTGATTATGTAGTTGGGGTGCAAGGACTAAGATTCTCTCTTCTTAAGAGGTGAGGACATAGCTATCAGGCACCTCCCCATCCATACAGTTCCTCTCTCTGTCCTGTTATGAGGTATCTATTCTTGTAATGAAGGAAAGGGTGGAAGTGAGTGAGGTTATTGTGTGGCGTGGCTGTTAGTGCTGGTGCATGCTGGGATGAGGTGGTGAAGTGTTCCATGGGATTGAGGAGACAGTGCTAAGGGTGTGCAGGGTCAGTGGTTTGGGAAGTTGAGGGGAAGAGTGAGTGAGAGAAGACCTTTCAGCAATAATGAGAGTGGCAGTGCATGAACATTTGTGGAAGGTGGGTGCAGTAGCACAGACAGTGAGAATGAGTATAAGGTATCAGAGAGAAGAGTGTCAGAGATAGTAGGAACTGCAGATGCAGGAGAATCTGAGATAACAAGGTGTAGAGCTAGACGAACACAGCAGGCCAAGCAGCATCAGAGGAGCAGGAAAGCTGACGTTTCAGGCCTGGGCCCTT
>NC_063334.1:65408442-65441180 GCF_021869965.1 Rhincodon typus
TCATTTCTGAAGAAGGGTCTAGGCCCAAAACGTCAGCCTTCCTGCTCCTCTGATGCTGCTTGGCCTGCTGTGTTCATCCAGCTCTATACCTTGTTATCTCAGATTCTCCAGCATCTGCAGTTCCTATTATCTCAGAATCTACTTAGTATTTTGTTGAGCCTTTTGACTAAATTGTATGCATTTCACACCTGGAGAAATAAAACAGCCATCTATCTGCTCATGCACTCCAGGTACGAAAATAACATTATCACAGGTGCTAACTGGCCAATTTCATTTGATTCATGTTATCACATCGACATTCAACAGAGACCTCAGAAACAAAATAGCATGCGCCAACTAATTGCCATCCTTCCCTATGTTCAGAATCTCAGAGTTGCTGGCTCTTCATGTTTCAATGCGTGAATGAAGATGCCTGAACAAGTGGTTCTAACATATCTGATTTGCTGAGAATGTGATCTGTTGGCAGAAACAAAACAACAGCCGATAACAACACATCAATAGTAACACTTCTTTAACTTCTCAAAGTAGCTGCTAATCACTCATGCAAATGACAAACAACACATTAATCCAGCTGTAACAAATTTGCAACAAAACCATGCGAAAATCTTGATTTATCTTGAACATAGAAATAAGGAAACATGACTCTGACGCCACATAGTTATCTACACACCTTCACTATAAAGTGTAAATGAAAGTCTTGAACATTATACACAACTCATATTTTCTTTAAATCTGTATGGTATCCAATAATGTTCTCATGATTTCTACCAAGTGTATATTAGGTCATTAAAGGTAAAGGCACTATAGTTTTACCATACTATAGGGCTGCTCTCTCATTAGAGAAAGATGCCTGGTGGTGGCTTAACCTGAGGGTCACCATGCCTTAGGAAAAGGGAGAGGTTGGGAAGGAAAGTCTTTCATGGTAACACCAACCAGCATGGGAATTGAACACCTGAATGAACAAGCATCAAAAAGTCAGAATAAGTAATTTGTTTCACTACTAAAGCCCAGGACGAGCCTTGCTGTGCTACATAGGGTTTGAAGTTTTGATTGGTCTACTCTGTTGGCAGGGCAGTGGTGAAACAAGATAAATTGTGCCTTTGGGATTATTTGTAAAGTTGTGGTTGGCATTCCACGCCTTTAAGTGGTGTCTACAATATCCAATAGTGGACATCACTAAGAAGGTCCCTGAAGCAACTCCTGGAAACAAGATTTCAAAAAGTAAAAAGATGTTTAGCCCCTATGGGGCCTTTAAACTAAACCATAAATGGGTCATTTCTTTCTGGATCAAATCCCTTATGTACAGCAAGTTCGGGCGCATTCAATATTCTTTTGTGTTCCAGTCACTCTGACACACACCTTCCTGACTTGGAACTATATTGCTGCCCCTTCATTGCTGTTGGGTTGATTTCCTGGAACTTCCTCCCTAACAGCACCACGAACTGCAGCAGTACAGGAAGACAGCTCCCAACTATTAGCGATGGACAATGAATTGTTCACTCAGCCACCAATGCCCACAGAACATGAATGGAAAGAAAAATCAATAAGACCTATACAGATGATTTACTAACTCTCCTTAAACAGGGAGAAAGGGTTGCAGATTCATTCATGTCCACTGCCATCCCACCCTACCATTTGACTTGATTAGAACTTGTATTTCCCTGAAACCTAATCGGTACAAAATTCAGAATCACAGCCACCCAAATGTTGTGCCACAGAAGCTGAAAGCCCTCCGCTGAAGTGTGTTTCATTTGCAGCCACTTTGGTGGGGTCCACATGGTGCCCTATGTTGAGCAGGGCAATCGTGTGGGCATCCTTTGGATGCGTCGGAAGAGGCTGAGGTGATACTAACTTGACCTCGCTCGGCCTTGCTGACAAATATGATGCCCAACTTCAGAACATAAACTAAGCAGTTCCAGCCAATAAAGTCAGTTGTTGCTCACCAACCAACAGCTGCTTAAGTTGCAACAGGGGTCCTTATTTAAAGGACCAAGCACCCAAAGTACATAATTCATTTTACATGGACCATGGTACTGCAAGAGGTATACTGCAAGACAATGATGTCAGATGGCAACTGCTCAATAGGATCATTGCAAAATGAGGAGACCACAGTCTTGTGGACCTGCAATAAATTGCACTAAATATTTCTAACTAACGTCTGTATGCCAGAAATGTTAATAATTATTGAAAACAACGGTGCAGTTAATTTTATTAGAAAACTGAAATACAGTTCAGTATGAATATTTTCTACAAACCATGTTGAAAACTCACAAACAGAGTTACAGAGGAGCTGTGACACCTTATAAATTGATCATAGGCTGAAAACTGAAAACAGCTGCAACATGAGCCAGAATTCTACCAGCTCCCAGCAGTTGAGTGACAGATAGGGTTGAGTTTGGCTGTAAATGGAAACAATGCAATAGGCTGGTTCCAATGCATTGCTGCCTCTGGTTCCGCAAGTACTATTTTGCCAGTAGAAGGGAGGCATCAGGTGACTCACTCATCAGTTGCCACAAGAGGCCATCAAGTGGCTAATAAACATCTGCGTAAGGACCTACCTTCATTTGTTCACGGGATATGGGCACTGCTGGCCAGTCCAACATTTATTGCCCATCCCTAATTGCCCTCGAGAAGCTGGTGGTAAGCTGCCTTCTTGAACTGCTGCAAACCTTGGGGTTTGGGGACACACATAGTGCCACTAGGGAGGAAATTCCAGAATTTTAACCCAATAACATTGCAGGAACACCAATATTTTTCAAGTCTGGGTGGGGAGTGGTTTGGAGGTGAATCCGCAGGTGGTGGTGTTTCCATGTATCTACTGTCCGCACCTCATAGGTGGTAGATGTTATTGCTTCGGAGGGTGCTGTTGAAGGATCCTTAGAGAGTTCGTGCAATGCATTTTGTACATGGTACACTCTGCTGCCACCTTGCTTCAGTGGTGAGAGGAGTGAATATTTAATTGGTACATGGTGCTAATCAATTGGGTTGCTTTGTCCTGAGTGAAATTGAGCTTCTTGATCGTTGTTGGAGCTGCAGTCATCAAGGTAAGTGGAGTGTATTGCATCACATTCCTGATTTGAGTCTTGTAAACGTAGTTTCTTGCCTCCTTGAGGATTTTCCTTGTATTGGGCAGGCTGACACTAAGTCTCCATAACACTGGTGGCTGGCAAAGGGTTGAGTGCTTACTCTACGGGCTCACGCTACAAGCAAGGAAAAAGTTTTTGGCTGGTTGTCATTGTTAATATGTAGGAAATGCAACAGCTATTTTGCACACAGCACAAACAGCAGATAAACAGACTGTGGGTACTGGTGTGGTTGGGGGTTGGTGGAGATTGTCTGTGGACTGTAGAGGTTTGGGGATTAATGGTTATGGGAGATCAGTGGTGAGTTAGGGAGTCAGTTTAATATTATCCAGGAGTTAGAGGAGGTTTTTATTCCTCTAACATTTCCTGGGAACTCAATACACTTAACTGAGTTGGTACCCTCTGAAGGGTTCCAATGTTAAGGGTCCCTTTCGTAGTGATCCAGATGCAGGGGAATTGTTCATTGGAAGTTTCAATTTCCTGGACAATTCCCATGGAGTGAGCTGCTTTGGGGATTCCACATGGTCCTGTCACCAAATTCTAGTGTCTCCTGCTCCAACGATGATCTTGCCATTGGGATAACTGGGCCAATCTCTATCATTGGACAGGCAGATAAACATTGACAAGGGCTCTGGGGATAATTCCTCTCTCTTCAGTACAGTGCAAAGAGAACTTTTATATTCACCTGCAAAGGCAGAATCTTCTCTGTTTAACATTTCATCCAAAAGGTGGCACTTCCAACTGTACAAAATTCTCTCAGTCTCTACAGGTAAGTCTAGAGTTTGTGTTTACATTATAAAAATGTGCTCTGTTTTGCTTTGTTCATTGTTGTGTAGGAGTTGACAAAATTGTTTGGTTACTTCTCTTCAATCACTCTGTCAGCAATAGTGAGGTTATAGGCTTATTAAAGCAAATTATAATTCAGAACCGAAGATCTATGGCTAAGCACTTTTGTTCAACTCAGCTGGTGCACAGTTGAAGAATTTATAAAACATTGTATTGGTTTCTTCTGACAGGAGGTAGGTTCCATCTCTGAAGATGATCAGTCCCTTTTTCTGATTTTCTATTTAACAGAAGAACATGCAAGCTGTCCAAATTCTTCCCATACTCCATGTAATATACATGTAAGTTTACCATTAAGCAATTTCCTCAATTCTGTGTCCTCTGGCCAAGGAATGAACACAGATGTCCTGCCAACCTCTGTACAGCCTGATCTGATAGCTTTAAAGGAACCAATGCAAGTCCCTTTGCAAAGATGCAAAATAATGTTACTGCATGTTTTCTCTAGCCCCGGAAAGAGCTATGTGCTCTCAGTCCCTCTAGTGATGCCCCCAGAATAGCCTATCCATTCTTACACTCCAGGTCTCCTTTCCAGTTTTGCTTCAGAGATCAGCTATTGGATTTTTAACATCTCATTCAGCCCAACCCCCCTCAATCTTGAACAGCCTGTCAGCACTCATTCAATACAGGCAGTCAATACTATTTTAATGAAAATTTAGTCAGGTTCTCAACAGACTGTCAGCACAATCTATTTATTTCCATACATTTTCTACAGAGCTGGTATATTAATTGAAAACTTATTATCCACTGTTCACTTTGTCATGATTTCTTAAACTAGGTCATTTATAATGACTTACGATGTGAAGTTTAATAGTTCCTTTATCACCTCTTTGAGAAAAGTATTGATTCCTTATTGAGGTACAAATGTTCCAAGTACCTTCACTTTCTAGTGTGTCACCAGAAAGGGTTATGCTTTATCTGTATATGATAGATATAGGCTAGTCACCTGATTGTGTGCTGTCTTGGTCAAGTCTGATTCTTTCCTCATCCAATATTCAGACACATATACTTTCAAAATGAGTCACGAGAGTGTGATCAGAGGCAGGAACATTAGCTGATTTTCCCTCCTCCTTAACTGAGAGGAACTGAGGCAAATTGAACCTCTGCTCTGATTGAATAATTCGTCAGTGGCATAAAGCAATATGGATGTGTAGCCTTTACGTTAATTAACAAATAATGGAGGCAACTGAAACATTGTGTCTGGTCTGTTCCAGTTCCTGTAGAATCTGAAATGAAACTCATTTGGTTAAATTGTGCACTAATTCAGCTTTCACTGACCCATTCTAATCAAATCACAGTTCTGCAGCTCATGCTGAGCCTAAAGGTGATTTGAATGGCAGGATTTTAATTTAGTAGAAAATGACGATTAATATATTATTATAGTTTCAGGCAGTCATTTGCTTTGCATATATTTTCCCAAAAAAACAGATGAAGATAAAAACAGATGAAGTGGTTGCCAGGCTATTAAAGCACAGCTTCCTGTTTACTAGCTGGCAGGAATCCCACCAAGACACTGAGACATGATAAAATGGAACTGTGAATGCACTGGAGGCTTCCAGCATTCTTCTAGGCAGGCTTGTTTGAAAGTAAAAATGTTTATTTTTGACATCTAACATGACGCAAAGCCTCCTCTATTTTATCTGCGTCTGCAACGTATTCGGTTTAAGAAATTTAAGCATTGTTGCTCGTTGCTGCATCTGTTTTGAAATCTCCTTTTTATTTTGATTGAAAATTTTGAAATAAATCCAAAGCAGCCATCTGTGCTGTGATCTCAGATGTAATTCTAATCTCCCCCTGGATCATACTGTTACTCAGCATTAGCAATGGGGTCTTAAAATACAGTCTATAGGAAATCCAATAATACTCTAGGTATTGTAATATTTCCCATGTTTTTATTATTTCATTTTTTAAACAGTGGCCTAAAAAAAAACACACAGTCATAATCTGAATAACTGTAACTAATTTGGATTCACATGTTATATCAAAACCCTATGTTACCCTGAGCATCTGATGGTTAATAATGTGATTTACAACAAAACAAAACTAATTTTGCTCCTGTTTCAATATTCTTTCCTTTGTGCCCACCTTCTTCACTCACCTATAACTTGACAGATTAAGGACATTTAAACGATTTCCTTCTTCATACTAGCACCCAATCTGCTCCACTGGGAGAGACTGCAACTTGGAGTGTTCAATTGCTGGCTGATTGTTTCTTCAGAATCAACCAATAGAACGGGAACAAGCCAAGTGCTGAGTAAAATTGCTTTAAAATTGACAAGTAGGTCATTAGAAAGATATACTGCAGCTTTACAACATAGTAGTGCAGTTAGATACTGCTGCTGAGCTGATTTAATGGTCCTGTTCTGGATAAACTCTGCAAATTGTGAACCAAAGGGTGTGAGCAAAATCTGAGTTAATTTAGATTTACTTGCGAAAATCTAGATTTAACAACTTTTTAGCATTGATGGCTTGTGTCTTCAAGATCATTTCAGGCCCAAATGCACAGTGATGCTTTTTATCTTCCTCATGATTAATGCAGGATATATTTTTGTGAAACAACAAAAACATGGGAAGTTTTATACAATACCAAATGTATTATCTATTTAGCTATGACAAATCAAATCTGACAGACCTATTTCACATTGAGTGCTGGTACTGACAACTGCAGGTAGTGATTGTAACTTTGGTGATTTCTGTTTTCTTTGTTATATTATTTAAGTTTTATTTTGTGTTATTTTCTGACCGCAATTTTCAAGTTCTATGTTTGCCTGATGCTATAAGAAAAAGAATTTGTATTTATACAATAGCTGTCAGAATTCCCTGATGTATTTTACAGCCAATGAGGCTCTTTGGAAATGTTATAATATAGGAAGCAATTCATGCACGGCAAGGTTCCATGAACAGATATGTGATAATGACCAGATAATCTGTTTTAGTGATGTTTGTGAAGGGATAAATATTAGCCAGTACATGGGAAGAAATTCATTTCTTTGAAATAAGGCCATGTGATCTTTTGCATCAACTCAAAAAGGTAGACAGGGCTTTGCTTCAAGGTTTCCTGCAAATGGATATCAGCTTAGATTTCAGATCCAACTCTCTGGATCGAGACTTGATTCCATAACCTGACTTTGAGTGTTACAACTGAGCCACGGCCAATCATAGTCTGTCTGTCCGTGATGGGCTGGCGAGTTTGCAAGGGATGATGGGTAGGGATTGAAAGATCTCTATTGCCAGACAGACTCTTCCTTGAAGCTTTTATGACGTGGCACAAATTACTTGGACTCCAATCAAACTGAATCAAACTCTGGTCTAAATTAACTGAAATGCACCTTTCTTTCAAAAAAAAAATGCTCTGCTTCTTCCACACAATTGTACTCAATGTGAAGTCAGGAAACACACATCTACATTCATATTGTACAAACTCGAGGACAGTTTACACAATCAAGGAATTCACAGCACCTACTGTTCTTTTAGATTGTTAAAATAATGATGGAAAGTTTTATGACCAAAATTTTGAATATCCATAAATGTTTTAATCTAATAATGAAGGCCTGAGTGTACAGCTGTGAAAATCTGGCAGATAGACTGCTGGAGCAGATTTGCCTGAGTCAAGTTTACCACTAGAGTCACGGAGTCATAGAGCACAGAACCAGACCCTTTGGTCCAACCCGTCCATGCCAACCAAGTTTCCCAAACTAAACTAGTCCCACTTGCCTGCATTTGGCCCATGTCCCTTTAAACCTTTCCTATTCATGTACCTGTCCAAATGTCTTTTAAATGTTGTAACTGTATGTGCGTCTACTACTTCCTTTGGCAGTTCATTCCACATATGAAAAAGTTGCCCCTCAGGTTCCTTTTAAATCTTCTCCTCTCACCTTAAAAATATGCCCTCTAGTTTTGAACATCCCTACCCTATGGAGAAGACTTTTGCTATTTACTTTATTTATGCCCTGTCATGATTTTATAAATCTCGATAAGGTCACCCATCAACTTCTTATGCTCCAGGAAAAAAAAGTCCCAGCCTATCCAGCTTCTCGTTATAGTTCAAACTAGTCCCAGCAACATCTTTGTAAATCTTTTGTAACTCTCTCCAATTTAATAACATTCTTCCTGTCACCAATTAGATAAACTGTTTTGTATCCAAACTCTTGCTTTTTGGTGCAATTCCTTCTGAATCTCTGTTGTGTTTCCCAATTCTGTTATAAAAGTGGACTACTTTTCATCACTTCTAATTGCAATGTTCAGGTTTGTGAAGTCCAGACAGAAAAAAAGAACTGTTGTTGATCAGAATTCTAACAGAAAGGAATTTGAAGTCTCATTTTCCAGTGATCAGACAATCATATACAAAATGAGGGGAACTTGTCAAAGACTGTGGCTCCATGGTTAAAGGCTAGACACTATTACTAACATTCATGCTGTAATATGATGAGTATGGGGAGGATGAGAAGCATTTCTGTGAGACTTAGACTTTTCAACTGCCCCATCATATCAAAGTTCAGAATCCTTCCTATTTTCCTAATCAAAAAATGATTCAAGGACAGTTTTTTTCACTTATTGATACAAATGTTCTTTTGTAACTCTACAGTCATACAAAAAGGAATTCACATATATTATACTTAGACTCATTCAGTTACAAATAGACATTTTAAAGCAATGTTACTTCAAATACAATTTCCAATCCAAAAACATGTTTCTAAATGGTTAAAAATGATTAAAATCTATACTTCTTGGTTGCATAAAAATTTTCAGAGAGTAAGTCATTCAGTAAAGCATAGCCTAGAGCTATAAAAGAACATTTTCACCCAACCACATCAAGTTCTTTGACCACTATATTATAAATCACTTAAATATGGATTTAAGTTTTTAAAAACCCGATTCAAAGAACACCATATTTTTAAAAAGTTCATTGACAACCTAGTGTCTGTAGTTTAGTAGCACCAATATTCTGAAAGCACAGTTTAACATATATTCTGCATTGTGCACCAAAAAGGATTGCTGTGATCATTCATTTTCCTTCAGTTTTAATAGCAATGTCTATTACACCATGATTTTTTAATGTTTTTCATTTTGAAAAAGAATTTCAAAATGTTCGATCTCATCCATTTTGAGATCCTGAGCCTTATATAGTTTTTTTTGCTATGGGGTGAAAATTCTTTTACATTATTTTTCATTATAGATTATAGCATCCTCCATCCTACATTAAAATAGTAATGACTCTTCAAAATTACTTATTTGATTGTAAACCATTTATGAAATTCTGAGTTTCTGAAAGGCACTTCGTTAGTAAAATACTTGCCTTCTGTCATTTTGCTTCCTAATAGCAACTCACATAAAAATATAATGAAGGTAAAAAAACTATTTGTTGTAAACTTGTGGGATATAAGTGCTATGGAGGTTATATTGCAAATTCCAATCTCTTAACACATGCTCAAGCTATACTCCAGATTTTGGTATTTGTCAGTTTGATTTCAAAATATGTGCTACAATCTGATAAAAATCCCAGTAGTCAATATTCACATAAGTGGACATGTTCGCCTTACCCTGCTTGTGATAATTATCATGCTTTTAAGATGATAGGACAAGAAATGAACGGAGAAAAAATAAAAAGCAAAAGGAAAAATAAGAACAAAATGGCACTTGGCAGAATATCAAATTAAAAGCAGAGGCCAGCAGAATGAAGGAGAAAATAGAAACCAAATAAAAATCCTTGTATAGATTTTTCACCAATCACTAGTTTTAGGGGCTTCAGTAGGAGAGAGAGGTCTTCACTGGCTGCACAAGGGAGAGGTTCCATAGAGCAAGCTTCATTATATGTATTTGAGATATTTGGCAGGGGATATTCTCTATGTCCTGGAAATTGTGTTGCTTTGCTTCATTGCATTTCACTCATCCAGTGTTCTAAAAAAAAACTCCATTGAGATGAGGTGAAGATTGCATTAATTTTTTTCAGTTCAAAACACAATGTTACAGTGGTTGGTGCTTTATCCAATCCATATAACTACAATGCTTGTGTAAAGCAGCATATCCCTGATCATTGGTCTGTTTGGCAACTGGTGGGGAGGGGGTACAATTGATTTTCAACAATCAACGTACTGTGCACATCTGTCATCCAAAGGTCATTCTCATAAAAGGCTACATAAAGCAGCACTTTTCAACAGTGAAGCATCGTACACACTTTTGTATGCATGAAATGTTTATTCGTTAATGCTTGGCAAGCAGGAATAAATTCATCCTAAATATTTGTCAGCTAGAAAATTGAATGGCTGGCTGATGGAGCAGAATGCTGCTGCTATATAGAAAAAAAACATGAGTCAGTCTGTGAAATAGATGAGGTTGCCTTGAATCAGCACAGTCCAAAAGCATTAGCATTACAGGTTCAGCTGATATTGTGTGATTTTGAAGAGTCTTTTCCAATTCACACTATACCCTGCACACATAGTAGATCTGATATGATAATTAGCAGAGAGCAGTAATTAAAGTGCTATAAATACAGGGAGAAAACCTGCATTTTTTTCATTTGAAAATCCTTGTGCTATTTGTTCAAAATCCCAAGTGATCAAGCTGACTTGCATTGAAGTGTAACATTAATTTCCTGATGAGATACTCTGAATCCTCAGCCAATTTTAATGCATTCAGGGTAACTACTTATCTTCAGATCTTTGTGTCAAATGGACTGTCATCTTCTTCTTGGTCTATTCTCTTTGGCACAAAGCATCAGCTGCTGATAGATATTGGCAGGAACTGATAAAAAAATTCTCTTCACATAACTGAGGATGTGAATCTTCAAAGGAATAAAGGCTTGATTTTAGTGACTGTGAACTTTGGCACATGAATTGCTCAAATTTCTTTGAGGTTGAAAAATGAAAACTGTTATTCTGTTTGATAAGTGGTATCTGAAGCTGTACCTTTTCCTTCTTGGATAAAATTTCCTACAGATTATAACAATGTCAAGATTACATGCCTAGACTCTATAAAAGTACATTACTACCATTATAGACCAATTGAACAACAAAGATACAAGTCGTGTGGTTCTGGATTATTAATTGATAAACTAACACCACATGCAATTTGAATTGATGTTTGAATAGGATCAATGCCAAATCTGAGCCACCCAAAGTAGAGAAGGCAATATGTGAAGCTTGTAACATCTCACTGCAGGGATGCAAAGATCAGAAGCTGAAATGTTGATGATTGGTTCTTTGTATTTTGTATTGACATGCCAAATGAATTTTGATGATGATCTAGTGAGCCACTTGATAACCAAGCAGTTAAGTTCCACATGCCTCAACCTCTCCACCCCTCTCACCCACTCCAACCTCTCCCCCACGGAACGTGCAGCCCTCCGCTCCAAACCCAACCTCACCATAAAACCCGCGGACAAGGGAGGCACCGTTGTAGTATGGCGCACTGACCTCTATATCGCTGAGGCCAGGCACCAACTCTCCGACACCTCCTCCTACCGCCCCCTTGATCATGACCCCACCCCCCAACTCCCAAACCATCCACAACCTCATCACCTCAGGTGACCTCCCACCCACAGCCTCCAACCTCATCGTTCCCCAACCCCGCACCACCCGCTTCTATCTCCTTCCCAAAATCCACAAACCTGACTGCCCTAGTCGACCCATTGTCTCTGCCTGCTCCTGCCTCACCGAACTTATCTCCATCTATCTGGACTCCATTTTCTCCCCCTTGGTCCAGGAACTCCCTACCTACATCCGTGACACCACCCACGCCCTCCACTTCCTCCAAAACTTCCAACTCCCCAGTCCCTAACACCTCATCTTTACCATGGATGTCCAGTCCCTATACATCTGCATTCCCCATGCAGAGGGCCTAAAGGCCCTCAGCTTCTTCCTGTCCCGCAGGCCCGACCAGTCCCCCTCCACTGATACCCTCATCCGCTTAGCTGAACTCATCCTCACCCTCAGCAACTTCTCTTTCAATTCCTCCCACTTCCTACAGACAAAGGGGGTGGCCATAGGTACCCGCATGGGCCCAAGCTATGCCTGCCTCTTTGTATGTTACGTGTAACAATCCCTCTTCCGTAGCTAAACTGGCCCTAAACCCCACCTCTTCCTCCATTACATTGATGACTGTATCGGCGCCGCCTCGTGTTCCCACGAGGAGCTCGAACAGTTCATCCACTTCACCAACACCTTCCACCCCAACCTTAAGTTCACCTGGACCATCTCTGCCACCTCTCTCACCTTCCTGGACCTCTCTGTCTCCATCTCGGGCAACCACCTAGAAACCGATATCCATTTCAAGCCTAACGACTCCCACAGCGACCTAGAATACACCTCCTCCCACCCACCTTCCTGCAAAAATACCATCCCCTATTCCCAATTCCTTCACCTCAGCCGCATCTGATCCCAGGATGAGGCATTCCACTCCCGAACATCTCAGATGTCCTCGTTTTTCAAGGACCACAACTTCCCCCCCACCTCAGTGGTCGAGAACACCCTCGACCGTGTCTCCCACATTTCCCACAACTCATTCCTCATACCCACCCCCCACAATAACAACCAAAACAGAATCCCCCTCGTCCTCACGTACCACCCCACCAACCTCCGGATCCAACACATCATCCTCCGACACTTCTGCCATCTGCAATCCGACCCCACCACCAAAGACATTTTTCCCTCCCCATCCTTATCTGCTTTCCAGAGGGGCCACCATCTCCGGGACTCCCTTGTCCGGTCCACACTCCCCTCCAGCCCCACCACACCCGACACTTTTCCCTGCAACCGCAGGAAGTGCTACACCTGCCCCTACACCTCCTCCCTCATCCCCATCCCAGGCCCCAAGAAGACTTTCCACATCAAGCAGATGTTCACCTGCACATCTGCTAATGTGGTATACTGTATCCGCTGTTCCCGTTGTGTCCTCCTCTACATCGGGGAAACCAAGCAGAGGCTTGGGGACCGCTTTGCGGAACACCTACGCCCGGTTCACACTAAACAACTGCACCTCCTAGTCGCGAACCATTTCAACTCCCTCTCCCATTCCGCAGACGACATGTCCATCCTGGGCCTCCTGCAGTGCCACAACGATGCCACCCAAGGGTTGCAGGAACAGCAGCTCATATTTTGCTTGGGAACCCTGCAGCCCAATGGTATCAATGTGGACTTCACAAGCTTCAAAATCTCCCCTCCCCCTACCGCATCCCAAAACCAGCCCAGCTTGTCCCCGCCTCCTTAACCTGTCCTTCCTCCCACCTATCCCCTCCTCCCACCTCAAGCCCCACTCCCATCTCCTACCTACTAGCCTCATCCCGCCCCCTTGACCTGTCCATCCTCCCTGGACTGACCTATCCCCTCTCTAACTCCCCACCTACACTCACCTTTACTGGCTACATCCCTGCCTCTTTGACCTGTCTGTCTCCTCTCCACCTATCTTCTCCTCTATCCATCTTCTATCCACCTCCCTCTCTCTCCCTATTTATTTCAGAACCCCCTTCCCCTCCCCCATTTCTGAAGAAGGGTCTAGGCCCGAAACGTCAGCTTTCCTGCTCCTCTGATGCTGCTTGGCCTGCTGTGTTCATCCAGCTCTACACTTTGTTATCTCTCTTCACCAAGATGTTGCCTGGTTTGAGAATTTCAGCTGCGAAAAGAGACTAAATAGGATGCGGTTGTTTTCTTTAGAGCAGAGAAGGTTGAGGGGTGAAATGATCAAGGTGTATGAAGGGCATAGTTAGGGCAGATAGGAAAAAAAAAATCCTTTCCCCTTGCTGCAGGGATCAATAACCAGAGGTCTTGGATTTACTTTTAGATTTAGAATTGCTTACCAAACTTTCAAACCCTAAGCATAAAGGAGAACAGTATGACGCAACAATGCATGATGCTGATTCTCCTCAATCTCTCTAGGCATTTCCTGGTGACAGGGTGAAGTGCTATCCCCTGCAACAGTTGTAGATATTCCACAACTACATCTCTGAAGCAAGATGGTCCTGACTGGGAGACCCTGAAGGCAAGGAGGTTTAGACGGGGTTGAAGGAAGAGTTTTTTCACCCGGAGGGTGGTGGGAACCTAGAACTCCCTGCCGGTAATGTAATAGTGTGGTAATATGGGTGATTGTATGAAGATTTTCTGTACTGTACAGGAAGAGTGCTGCAATGTCAGAGGAAACACTTTCGCATTTGTCATTAGATTGATTTTGCCTGTCAGATGGACATAAAATTCCCATGGGCAATTTTCAGAGGAGTTCAGTTGGCCAATGTTTATCTCGCGAGCATTTATCATGCAATATCTGATCATTAGTGTCATTGCTATTTATGGAATCTTCATATGTACAAAGTTAACATATTTTTCTTACATCATAACTAACTAAATTTTTAAAAAACTTCTTTGACATTTTGGGAGGCCTAGAGGTTCTGTTAGGATTTATATAAATGTAAGTTCTTGCTTTATGTACTGAAAATGTAAATGAGTTAAATGCAGTTTTGTCCAGTATGGATTCCTCAGGGAATACTGTGTGATAGAATAATCCATCATAATAGCTAGTGATGAGGCGAGCACTGGAGCACACAGAGCTAATGCAGGTGTATGATCCCTATTATGTTCAGCTTCTGATCTGAGGTTCATGCACTGAGATCAGGGTCTTTATTATTGAGCAAGACAGCTGATCAGTAGAGAGAGTCCTATTATGGGATGTGGTAACTAATTCATATTGTGAAACTTGCCTGAAAATCGCAGGTCAGCTGCCCTTTGGAAATTAGGAAACTCAAAGGTAAATGGATAAAAGGATAAATCTGTTCCAGATGAAATGTCATCTACTTCTCTTAAGCTGTTTTAAATATTGTGAATTCTATATGCGAAGTGGAGGTAAGTGGTAAATCTCAACAGCCGGCAGCTCTGTGCAGTTCGCTGACCAGATCAGCCAATTCAACAACAGATTTTGTCGACACACAGGTCACCACAAAAAAGTCTCCAAATTGGGATATTTTAAAAGGCCAATTGCTTATATGGCTTTATGGAACATATATGGAATTAAATTTGTTTAGATTGTTTGGATAATCTTATGGGCCCAGCCATAAGTGAACACTAAAGGCATCACAGAGTCACAGACAATACTGCAGCACTTGTCTCAGCTGGATTTCTGACTTCAAAATGAATACAGATGTAACCTGATTAAATTTAGGACATTTAATTTCCTATCTCATTCCCTGAGCAAGTTTGATATATTGAGATGGAATGTTTAAAAATTATGCTCTTTCAGGGCAAGTATGCCCAAAATAGTTTACAGAAATGATAGAATTTGCCTTGGGATGGCACACAGTGATAAAATCATGACCTCAACTCATATGTTCTAACCTGCAGCGAAAGGTGACATTTGTGGAGTCGTTGTTATAGGGTGCCAACTCATCCTCAAACAGGAGATTAGCAAGTGGACTGAACCTCAAACAAAAATTGATGAGATTATCTACCCGTAGAAAAGTTACCTAAATATATTTTATTCAAATCCTTTATGTTTTTGAATACCTTGAAGAAAATCCAATTACTACACAAAACAACTCGTATTTAAGGCACATTTAATGTGTTAAAATTGCTCAAGACACTTCACAGGAGTTTTCTTAAATTCCCTCACAGGACACATGCTTCACTGCCTGGGTCAGCATTTCTTGCCCATCCCTAGTTGCCCTTGAGAAGGTGGTGGTGAGCTGCCTTCTTGAACTGCTGCAGTCCATGTGCTGTAGGTACACCTACAATACTCTTACTGAGGGAATTTCAAGATTTTGAGCTGGCGACACTCAGGAAGTATTTGGAAACAAAAGTGACTCCAAGCCACATGCATCTATTGGATCATGTCAAAGAGGTGCGCTTTAAGAAGTACCTTAAAAGAGAAAGGAGAAATGGACATGGGTTGGGACAGCATTCCAGAGTTTGTGGCAGAGCAGCGTAATAGCAAACTGTTATGTTAGTGATGATGATATAAATGATGATGTTATTCTGACATTAGCAGAGCAACGAGAGCGAAATGTGTGACTGATACTCAAAGAGGAACACAGGAAAACAGTGTACTAGAGACCTTTATCCAATTTAATATACATATCATAGTATTTACAGAGTTACTGAGAGCAAGCGAGGCTGATACTTTAAATTAAGAACAAGTTGGAGATGCAAGGGAATCAGAACAGTCATAATATAGCCAGACAATACAACCTCTAAGAGGGCAGTACTGACACATGGTGCCCAAGAGAACCCAGAGAGTAAAGGGATACCCATTCATGCTTGAGTCTATGGGAGAATTACAATTACTAAATATAGCTATAGCAATTCATAGCATAATCCACCTAGCCTACACATCTCTATGGACAATTTAGCATGGCCAAACCACCTAACCTGCACATCTTTGGACTGCGGGAGGAAACTGGAGTACCCAGGGGCAACCCACATAGACATGGGGAGAACATTCAAACTCCACACAGACAGTCACCTGAGACTGGAATTGAACCTAGGTCCCTAGCACTGTGAGGCAGTAGTGCTCACCACTGTGCCATTGTGCCACCTAACATAGTCTGGATTCAGTGCTTGCAAATGTTACTGCCCATTGCACAGACATCATGACTGACCGAAGACGCTACACTGACTCCATGACACACACAAAGTGCACCCCTTGAATGTAGAGATGTTGAGATGGGTTCACTCTGTCTGTGGTAGACTCCCAGTACTCTGCTTCCCTTAGTATCCCTGAGAATTGATATTCTAGTCACATCAAGTACCTGCTCATTGAATGATGTCAGTACCACAAGTTGTGCCAGTTAGATGTTCACCTGAGCATTCAAATACTTCTATTTATATGTAAGGTGCTGCCATTAACACAAGGCCGCTCTCTCTCTCTACTTGCAGTTTTGCATCCATGTACAACATTGCACAGCAATGCCCTGCTGACAGCACCTGGGGTTCTGACCTATGTATTTGGGCCATCAAGACCCATAACCCTATGCCTAACCCTAATCCCAGGTGAATACGTCCCTCTCCCACAATGAGAAGACCTCAAGGCACCTTCACAATGTCCTTCTCTTTGGCACTCTGGTGACCATTGACTAGGAGTCATACCATCTCTGTCTCTTGTACTCATCATGCCATACACAATAACATAACTGAAATGTTTTTGGCAAATTCTTCACCACTCCTCTGTTGCTGACCTAATTTGCCAACTGCAGCCATGTCCTGCTTTGTCAGTCTTGCTTTTTTCTAACAGGGAAGAGAATCTCTCTGCATGCAGTTACTGCCATGAGTAGCATCTCCAAAGAGCGATCTGAAAATCGGGAGTTTGCCTGAGCGTAGAAGTTCACCTTGTCCACTGGCCTCTGCTCAGATCAAGCTTTCACTTGCTGGCTGTACAATGGCCTGAGTGATGGCCACACTTTCATTCTGGCCTGCTACTGCTTAGGTCCTACATGCTTTTCATGTCCACTGTCATTATGTGACAATGATCTAATTAAGGTATTTGTCAATCTGAATTGTAGTGCATCAGCATTTCCATCTTGATGCAGGGTAAAGATTCAGAAGTCATTGTGATCTTAGGGTTTTGAATTGGGATTTAAATCTTGTTCTGGAAAGGGTGAGGCCTAGAGGGATGTGAAAACGTACAATATTTTAGTAATAAAGATATTGTTTGGCTGAAAAGAAATGTCAGTCAGTGAGCACAGGGATGATAGCAGAATGGGTCTTAGTGCATGATAACACTTAGGCAATAGAGTTTTGCATTATTCCAAATTTGTAAGGGTGGCATGTGAGATAGAAGCTAGGTATGTATTGGAATAGATAAGTCAAGAGGTAAAGAAGGTATGGAGGAGGCATTCTACAGCAAATGTGCTGAACCAGGGCAAAATTGGTGTCTTAGTTATTGCATGAATATATGGTCATGAACATATCTCAGAGCTTAAAAGCTTTTCAGCAGTTTTGTTCAACTGCAGACTGTTGCCAGGTAGAGGGGTGGAGTTGGGTACAGAGAACAGAATTGGAAATATTTGATTTTGTTTTAAAGAGTTTGGATGTCAAATCTAGTGGTATATGGGTGTGGGTCTGTTTTTGTGAAAAGGTTTAAAAATTAATTAGGTCAGTCTTTCCAGAACCATGAATTTAAAATCAATATGTGTTTGAGAGAGAAGCTAACTGCAAGGACCCATGGAGCATTAATGGAAGCTTGTTTATATTGTGGGGTTTGCAAAAGGAAACAGGAATCATTTAACCATTAGTTGTAACAGAACCTAGGATAAGTAAGATTTTTATTTAAAATTTAATTCAAAAACTTTTAGGTTCAGTTCATAGGAGACCTGAAAAAAAAAGACAGAGAAAATCCAAGCCCTTAGTTATGTGACGATTTCAAATACAAAGTTTTCATAGAACATTAACATATAACAAAAAAGAAGCAGTTGCATCATATCCACTGATTAGACAGGGAGGTCAATTTCTCTGGACTTTAGCAATGAAGTGATATTGCTAGGGAGTAAATGAGATATTGTTTTGTCAAATTGTGTTATATATAGAAATCTTGGCTCAGTCTTATAAAAAAATGATATTGTGTAATAAACTTCCTGAAACCATGTGTGCTTATGTTTCAATAACTGCCATGTTAAAAATATGATCTATCAAGTCAGATTTACTTCTGTGATCTGACCTATTCAGTAGTAACATCAACTGGGATCACAACAAATGGGAGCAAAAGCAATGGCATCAGTCTTCCAGCATTCAGTCCTGGGGAATATCTGCCTGGTAGTAAATGTTAAATAATGTTACAACATTGAACTAAACCAAATCAACCTATCTACTCTGTATTCGCAACACAGGAAAATTAAAAACTTCAACAAACCTCGAAATTGACACCAATGACTCCTAAGCAGATTTTTTGAATAACAATTCCAGGGTCTGTGGATAAGCATTTCTAGACACCAAGTCTGTACCTTCAACAAATGATTGAACAATTTATTAGCAATGCAATGACTTTAGCAGAACAAAATTAAGAACAAAATAAACTAATTGAGTCTATGATTTAAACCTAATAACTGTTGTTTTCAATCCCATTCACACAAAATTCAGACAGGCACAGATAAGGGATAAACGTAAGAAAGCCATGAAGCTGGCCAGAATAATTAAATGGTTTCCATGATGCATTGTTGCACAGACACAGATGATGATGGCTGATTTTCTGAATCAATCAATGCTACTTTTTTCAGTTCACTCTGTTGAAGACAGTAATATTTATGTTAATTTCTATTCTATGAACTTCCAATAGCTGATACCGAGAGGTCAGACAGGGAGCTTTCACTCTTCTTGCTGTAAGATCAACAGCCTCCTTACAGAAAAGGCAGTACAAAACACAACTCAAAACGCTGGTCTTACCATGTCAGACTGACCATTTCCCCATGAGGTCCCAGTTACCATTCACCACCTGCCATCTGCTTGAGCATAAGAACTCTCACAGACTTGCTGGAACCAATTCCCAAGTACTGAAACAAAAACAGTAATTGCTGGCAAAACTCAGCAGGTCTGTGGAGAGAAAATAGAGTTAACATTTCAGATCTAGTGACCCATCTTCAAAATAAGTACTGACATCATTAATGGCTAAGCATCCATTATCTGTTTGAACATACTGCTCTCACCCAGTGTCAAAGAGTCTGTAGAGCCTTTAGATCTAGGCCTGGTCTCCCAAACAAACAATGACATGTTTTTTCTCTCTTCCACTTTTTTAACACAAGCTGCTGCCCATGGTCCAAAGGTCATTTTTAACTCGCAGTTCTCAGTTTACAGATCCAAACAAAAATTGATAAAGGAACAAACTAATAGAATGAAAAATCAGTGAGAGTCTGACAATAAGCAGTCTGATAAGTTAGTAACAGTTGAGGAATCGAGAGGTGGTGTCATGGTAGAAACGGCTATTTTCAGAGCACAAGTGGAAACTAACAGTGTCTTCAATGAAGTCATTGAGGGGCAGCATGTAGATGAAAAAGAAAAAGAAGCCAAGGATAGATTCCTGAAGGTAACATTGACAAAACAGTGCAACCACTGGAATGCAAGTCACTGTAAGTGATACTCTGGATACAGTGAGACAAATAAGAATGGAACAAGGAAAGAGCAGTTCCACTGCATACACCATGTAATTTGCCAAGTTCTTAATGTTTAGAATAAACAAGAAGTACCGTTTCATAAATATGTTCATATATTTACATAAGATCTCTGGTGTTTGGGATGTTCTAGTTTGTAACTTTGTTTTGTCCCATAAACTTCAAAACTTGTAACAAATGGGTGAAGGCTTTGGCATGGGAAAGGGGAAGACACCATATGTGGAGGCTGGTGCTACAGCTGATGAGAGGGTTTGTCAAATGGGTTTCAGGTCATGATGGGGAGAGTGGGAAGTTTGTGGAATTGGGACATGTGAGTCAATGTAGCCATACTGGAAACTTCTAAGTCAAATCCATCTGGATTGAAGGTCTGAACCAACAGGATAAAGTGCATACATCCACGTTTAATGGGAGGGAGTGCACATAATCACTGACATTGTAAGGAAGGACAATTTAAAAAAAAGTCAGCTGCCTGAATTATTAGCCTTTAATGGGCTTACAAAGGTATCATCAACAACCTAAACCATTTTCCTGGACTTCAATTTTTAAAAAGAACATTTTTCAAAAGTTAGAGTAACAAGAAATCTGTGCTCATGTAAGGAAAACAGCACTTTTCTAGTATCTTGTTTGTACCTGCTGCACAGAAATTGATGACTCAGACATCATACCTTTAGCAAGGATTCTAATCATGCTTTTACCATTGCATCATCAATTACAGAAGAGATTTCCATCTAACTCAAGGGTAAGTTAATCAATTTCTAAACTTACTGTGGCCAATCACACTTGTGCTGAGACTTTATCCATGTCCGAATGAGTAGGCTGCTGGTGGGTGTTCAAGATTAATGAATTTACCCTACAATGGCTCTAACTTTCCTCAAGTCTTGTAGGGAGGATGGAACAGTAGAATGAGAGGCTTCATATAAATAATGGTTCTGAAGGATTAATACACTTGGTACATTGGCTGCACCCATTCTTCTGATGTCACATGATTTGTGGGTGGAGACAAAGTTCTACTGTAGTTTTTGACAGGAACAGATGTAACTATACCAGTTCTCTAAGGTCCTGGTAGTTATGGCTAGCAAGGAAAGAGAAGACACAATAGCAGAAGAGGAAAAAGGTTCCCAAGCTTTCTTTTTCATGCCTTGAGTAACGGCTCACTTTCCCAATCATCAACTCAATAATATTTATCTAGTGGAGGAAGGTGGGAGAAAGATTGTGGGATGAGGAAAAAGCACTGAGGGATTCACAGAGAATGAGGCTGCTGGAGGGGTAGGAAGGGAAGAGAACCTGACTATTCCCCAACAGGGGCAGTGCAGACATTTCCCCTCATTCCTGAGGGCTTACTTTAGATGAGGAACCACTGGGCTCGGATGGCATGGGTTCTGCTCTGAAAAAAAGGGAATGTTCAACCGGTCTTGGGAGGAAATTGTGCCAGTTTAGGGTAAAGTCACAGTCTTTCCAGAACATAGGCTGCTCTCTCATTAGAGAGAGACAACTGGTGGTGGGTTTAATCTGAGGGTCATTACACCTGAGACAAGAAGAGAGATTGAGAAGGAGAATCCTTCATGGTAAACTCAACCAGTATGGGAATTGAACCCGCACTGTCGGCATCACAAACCAGCCATCCAAGTTAACTGACTCCCATAGAAGTGATGTACCTATTATGTTCCATACTCATTGTTAATGGGTACATTCAAAACTAATATTTTCTTTATCAAGTTTATTTGGCTTATTACAGGGACTCATTAAAATGGATTTAAGTACTCAAAAAATTACAAAAAGAACACTGAATTGGATTTAGAGATAGCAAGAACTGCAGATGCTGGAGTCAGAGACAACACAGTATGGAGCTGGAGCATCACAGCAGGCCAGGCATTTCTGAAGTTAGGGTCCCGAGCTGAAACGTCAACTTTCCTGTTCCTCTGATGCCGCCTGGCCTGCTGTGTTCATCCAGCTCTACACTGTGTTGTCACTGAATTGGATTTACTCACTTTCTCATTGTAATGATATATTCACCACAGCTCTGTCCCTTCACTAAGGTAAAGAAGCAATGTAGCTCCGAAACAATTCAGTTTCTTTTAACAGATATAAATCTATTTCTTCAGTCAGAAACATCAGAAAAGATATTAAGAGAATTTAAAAGGTGCCACAAGAAAAATGCAGCCTTTAGTGAAAGGTTTAATAAGTATTTCACAGTTGCCCTTTATAGAGCCTCTCTTATCTCCCTAGTGGCAGGTCCAGGACATGCATGTGAATTCTGCTGTTAGCAGTTCTTGGTTTAGAATGCTATATTTCCTAAGCCAGAAGTCCTTTTCAGAATAAAGATATAGTGAAAAATGAATTGAAATATCAACAATTTAGCTGATTCCTTCAGAAGATTCTCATTGGTAACTTTCTTTAATTTTGTACGTCAACCTGGTAACTAAAAGTCACCCAAATTCGATCTTTAAACTGTATCCAGTTGTTCAGTTTTGAGCAGCAATAGAGTTGCAGTGGTTTATCCCACTACTTGAGGCAATGGGAAGGTGTAGTAGGTTGGGGAGAGGGGAGGCAGGAGACATTGTTGAAAAAGGGCAGAATGATAGAATTGTTACAGTGCAGAAGGAGACATTAGCAGGATTGACTTTGGTACATTCCACTCCTTCCCCTGTCGTAAATGGTCAACGAACACTGATTGACCAGCTAATAGTGTGGAATTAATCTTGATACAAAAGATATGGAGTAAGACTTTGGGCAGAATCTTATGGAGGTCTAAGTGATGTGGGCTGCAGTGAAATGTGTGGCAGAATTGGATGACAAGAATGGCAAGGCCCATCTGGATGCCAAGAGAAGCTCATTCCACCCTTTATGCTTTACACAAGCAGCATGGGGCCCCGACCCAAAACATCAACTTTCCTGCTCCTCTGATGCCTGATGTGTTCCTCCAGCTCCACGCTGTGTTATCTCTGACTCCAGCAACGACAGTTCTTACTATCTGTGGTGAGATTCTTGCTAGGCAGAGGTGAGGTGCAATTGATGGTCGTTATTGTTAAATACCTGTTAACACCAAAGCTCACCTCATTAATATTCAGACTTCTATCTTACCAAACTTATCAAACAAGCCCAAAATCGGGAAAATGCAACAAAGAAACCAAAGTGAATACCTGGTGGAATTAGCTCATCACTTGGGCTAAATGACCTCCATGTTGAAAACCGACTGCGACATCATAGGCATGCTCAGTGGGCACCAGCCACATGCAAAACATGTCCACGATTCTGAAGAAGGGCCACTGGGATCCAAAATGTTAATTCTGTTTTCTCTCCACAGATGCTGCCAGACCTACTGAGTTTTTTCAGCAATTTCTGTTTTTATTTATAATTAAGAGAAATTTTAAAACATAATTTTAAAGCAAATGTGGCTTTTTAAAATGTTTTGTGATGTATTTAAGAGTGGTAACTTAGCAAAGTTTGATTAATAATTCAGAAAATGTATTTAACAAAGAAAATACGCATGTTCAATTGTGGTGTCAAACCATGAAGCAAGTTACCCAATTGTAAATAATACAAAATGTCTCTTAAGAACATACACAAAACTATTTTCGTCAGATTTCAAAACAGTAATCAGTGCTTTCCCTAATTTAAAAAAAATCAAAATATTTCAAAATATTGGTGTCCTGGCTCCTAAACAATCCAGTTTATTAATTATTGGAACCCATTCAAAGGTCTGTGAACAAGACCAATTAGCAGAAACTTCTGACAGTGAATAATTTAATCTGGGGGAAGATCAGTTTAGTGGGCCAGGTCTGCTTTTAACATGACATCTTCAAAGATACCACAAACAATAATTGGACCTGGAATTGCATTGAATACAAATCTGCACTTAAAATTCTGTGATCTTTTAAAAATCTGTCACACAATATTGGGAAATTTCACAGAAAGCAACAGAGCAATTAGGCAGAAATTCCAGGTCAAAAGAATTTGAACTAAAATGAAAACAGTTTTCATTCATATTACATTACACAATTGTAGATTTAGAAATGGGGTGGCATATGTCACTAAAGTGTAAGACAAACACACAACTTACACAATTGATTAGCACCATTTTGATACAATATCTGAGGTTTGACTTTAAAATTGTAACAGCAGCTGTCCCTTTCAGGAATAATTGTACGATAGATAGGCACAAATAAAATAATTCCTTCTGCAGTGACAAATTGTTGCAATTTTGTAAAAGCACCAAAATATTGCATGACATGTTAAATTATAAAAGTGCCAGCCAATAGAGTACCAATCCATTCTGCAGAGGATTAAAATTGCAAATCAGCGCAATGCAATTTTTTTCACCATTTATAAAGAAGCGTAATTATAAACTATGAGCTGAACCTTGCATTCTTTTGGCTAAGTGACAGTCACGTAAAGTTTGATGAAGTGATTCTTGCAGCAAAGTCAAGTGGGTTTTCTCTCTGTACCTTACCAAACATGCCACATCAATTAGGGACAACAAGGTGCAAGGCTGGATGAACACAGCAGGCCAAGCAGCATCATAGGAGCAGAGAGGCTGACGTTTCGGGCCTAGACCCTTCATCAGAAAACGGGGAGGGGAAGGGGGTTCTGAAATAAATAGGGAGAGAGTGGGAGGCGGATAGAAGATGGATAGAGGAGAGGATAGGTGGAGAGGAAACAAACAGGTCAAAGAGGCAGGGATGGGGCCAGTAAAGGTGAGTGTAGGTGGGGAGTTAGGGAGGGGATTGGTCAGTCCAGGGAGGACGGACAGGTCAAGGGGGTGGGATGAGGTTAGTCGGTAGGAGATGGAGGTGCGGCTTGAGGTGGGAGGAGGGGATAGGTGGGAGGAAGAACAGGTTAGGGAGGCAGGGACGAGCTGGACTGGTTTTGGGATGCAGTAGGGGGAGGGGAGATTTTGAAACTTGTGAAATCCACATTGATACCATTGGGCTGCAGGGTTCCCAAGCAGAATATGGGTTGCTGTTCCTGCAACCTTCGGGTGGCATCGTTGTGGCACTGCAGGAGGCCTAGGATGGACATGTCGTCTGAGGAATGGGAGGGGGAGTTGAAATGGTTCGCGACTGTCACATCAATTAGGAGTCACTGTTCTGATAAAGAGTCACCAGACTCAAAATGTTATGCCTGCTTTCTTCCCACAAATGCTGCCAGACCTGCTGAGATTCTCCAGCAATTTCTATTTATGTCACATTTATCACTGTTTGAATCCTTGCAGTGAGAAGCAGATTTGATTTCAGTCCCATCTTACCACACAACATTTCCAGACTAACTTGCCTCTCATTGGACATCTCTGAATGCACTGGCATGCCTGCTAAATTTGTGGCTGTTTGTGCACCAGACAAGCACTGTCAGTCTCATACTCCCCTGCGTAGTTCCTGAGATTTGCCCTGAATTTGGAAGACAGAGAAATCAGTGCCCATTTTGTAGGCAGGGATCTGGACGAGCTGCTGCATAGATGGAACTTCTCTTCCACGAGGACCAGCTGTAGATGCCATAACACTAGACCATGCCAACCTGCTCCAAGGTTACCACCCATTTTAGAGCAGAATGCCAGAATGAATCAATTGCACAAATCAACACCAGGAAGTGGAGTCCCCCAGTTTTGTTAGGTAGAGGCCATTGCCTCGAAGATCTTAAAACAATTCCATTGTTTTATTTCCCCTGATTGATCCAACGTTTTATTTACTACACTCTTGGGTAGTGGCTGCACTTTCCTTTCTCCCCACCTCTGCTCACATTGGCATAAGTGCCTCCTGATGCTTTGCAAATAGGTTGATGCTCTCATGATTTGGATTCTCTGATA
Source organism: Rhincodon typus (assembly GCF_021869965.1). NCBI lineage: Eukaryota > Metazoa > Chordata > Chondrichthyes > Orectolobiformes > Rhincodontidae > Rhincodon > Rhincodon typus. Next base: position 65,434,238 of record NC_063334.1, read on the forward strand.
GTGTAAAGAGTGGAGGTCCCCAGCACCCAACTCCACTGCACTGATGGCTAGCTGGGGACAAGGACCTTCAACCTAGATTTTCTCAAATAATGACAAGAAAGCTGAATCTAAGGAATTGTTGATTATTTCTTAATCTCCAGTTTTAGAAGAAATTTCTATCTAAGGGAGAAGATTAAGCCAGAGTTTATTTTTGAAAAACTGCTGGATCAATTTTTGAGTCAGGAGGAAATTAATATTGATATATGCTCAGTTATGGACTGAAAAAATAATAGCTGAAGTTCAGGCAAAGATCTAAGTGATAAAAATATATTTTAAAAACAAATGTGAAGAATAAAATAGAAATGATTATAGTGCTGATCTGAAGTTCTAAATATCATCAGCATTGGCTTACATAGTTCAATTTCTTATACCTAGAGTAAATTGAGAAAGGCTGATTCACTCACAGATATTTATTATTTTTCTGAATGAGAAATGTTCTGAAACTCACCCTTTATGTATATACACCACTGCTATGGCACCCCACTATATTTTACCAGAGGCTGAAGACCCTCAGGCCTCCTAGTGCAAATTTAAAGACCACCCATTGATCTATTCATTTACTGCCAGCTAGGAGCTGTCCTTCACAGTGCACATGGTGGTTGGGGAACCAAAAAAAACACATAGGTGGTAAGGCTGACATTTCATTGCAAATACACTCATAAGTGTATTGCTATTTAGGGACCAAGCTACACGTTATCTATTCTTATCATCATCTTAGAACCCCAATCTCAGGGAGAGTGACTTTTTCAGAGATAGAGAACTTGGGTAGAGAACTGGTTGACAGATGGGAAGCAGAGAGTTGGAATAAATGGGTCCTTTTCAGAGTAGCAGGTTCGTGACAAGTGGGGTGCTACAGGGTTCAGTGCTGGGACCTCAGCTGTTCACAATATACCTTAATGATTTGGACAAAGGAATTGAATGCAATATCTCTAAATTTGCAGATAACTCTAAGCTGGGTGGCAGTGTGTGCAGTGTGGAGGATGCTACGAGGCCGCAGGAAGCCCAGAATAAGGGGTAAGCCATTCAGGCCTGAGATGAGGAAGAATTTCTTCACGCAGAGTTGTGAACCTGTGGAATTCTCTCCCACAGGAAGCTGTTGGGGCCAGTTCATTAGATATATTCAAGAGGGAGCTGGACATGGCCCTTGCGGCTAAAGGGATCAAGGGGAATGGGGAGAGAGCGGGAATGGGATAGTGAGATTGCATGATCAGCCATGATCATATTGAATGGGGGTGCAGGCTCGAAGGGCCAAATGGCCTATTCCTGTACCTATTTTCTATGTTTCCACATTTCCCTAGTGCTCAGTGTTAACCAACCCCTTCTCATTGTTCAATACTGGACCATCATTCAAATAGTCGGAAATTTTTAATTTTATTCAGCGACAGCAAAAGCTACAGCAAAAAAAAAACAAAAGTGGTATTTGCTTCTGGGAAAAGTCAAGAACTGCTTGTCTTTTGAGCAGCATCAAAGTCACAAACTTACAAATTTACGTGAGCAATCAGTGCAGTCAGATTGTGTCTATTGGGATTAGCTGTCAATTAAATCCTGTCTGGCTTGTTGTGTCCAACGCTGCAGTCCTCAATCACAAAAGAAGGTGTCATTACACCAGCCACAGGGGTAGGATCACCACCAACTCCTTCAGGTTTCAGGTCCCATTCCAGCAAATGGTATAATTCTACGAAGGTTTCCCAGGAACTAATGGAAATGACCTTGAGGATGATAGATTCTAGGCTTCCTGTGCCTCCTCTGCATTCTAATGGGACCTTGAGTGACAATCTCGTCATGTGAAGACTGTTCAGCAACCACTGGAGATTGCTACTATTCCTGGACTTGTTGGTGCTTCTGGTCCTCCATTTCTCTGTGCCACCATTGCAGTATGCAGCAGTAACAATAACCCTGCTGTGGCTGTATCTATTGGTCACATTTCCAGTGAAACTGCATGGGGAACATAGAAACAGAGGAGGTTCTTAGTAAAGTGAGCAGACAGCATTCGCACCCCTCACAAATGATAGTTTAGCACAGTCCTCTGTGTAGTGAGGCAATGAGAACTCGGACAAGGAGGGCCATGGAATGCCTCTGCCCTGGTCTTAGTCTGATGAATGTAGCATAAGCCATGTCTTATAAAGACAGCAGGAAATTGTAAATGCTGGATGATTATGATTACAGTTGCCTTGTCCTCCCTCCTCCATTCCCACACCTCATATCAGTCAAGAAAGGCAACATTGCATATAAGAGCATGTTGGCGAATATTTACAATTCTAGGTGTAATTAGCTCTGTGCTCTTGTGTGACCTATTAAATGTTTGATTGTCTTTGTGAATAGTGGCTTGCAGGTGCCACTTATAAGGTTGCCTGACTTTACCTTTGCTTCACAGAGATGACTATCTTCAATCTGCAATGAACAATGACGTAATCAAGATTGCTTGTGACTAGGATTTGTATCCCAAGCAGTTGGACATTGCATGCATTTCACATGCAGGGTAATATGATCATATACATATTCAACTTGTATTGTGAAAGTGACTTATTAATTCCAGTACCCCTTGAAGGGTCTCACACCACTCGCAATTGGAGCTTGTGTGCTCAGACAGGAACACAACACTCACTTTGCCCTCTGCTCCTTGAATGAGTATGGAAGACAGGACACACTTGGCACAGTCTCAGGCTCAGCCTGGTATGCAAGGGCCTTCTGAACCTCTGTGTTCCTTTCTTCCTTGCATGCACTGTTGATCCCATTAGCACTGAGCTTCCCCAGATTCCCACACACGTCCTTGAATTCTGATATCAACTGCCAACCCCTTGTGCCTCAGCTCCACAGCTGAGTAATGCCAACCATCATGCTGCACTGTCCACCCGCCTTTGAAGCGAGTGACCAACAATTTACCCCCTTCCACAGTAACCCATATTCTCCAATGCACTTTCATCTACTGTTGTCTGTTGAGTTTCTCCCCTTCACACATTGCTCGGCATCCCAGCATGCTGCCTCTAACCCTCAGAATTTACTTCCAACTTCCTTCCCATATCAGTGACCCCGATAAACCCCTTCACTCTCACTGAGGTGACACTCGGGACTAACCATGGCCCATCACCCACCCCATCCCCTGCCTGATGACTGATCAGATACCTGACTGACCACTGTGCAAATACCACTCCTTTGATTGGTTGCATGGAACTACAGGACTGACCATGACCCATTCCACAGACTATAGTGATATGTACTCCCTGACCCTGGCTGCCTCAAGCAGCCAAATGACTGTGTCCAAGTTCTGATCTGATATTGGATTGTGTCCTTGACTTACTGAGCTGAAACAGCCTGACTGAAGGCTGTCTCCTTTAGCCTGACTGAGGACTATTCCATATAGACTTTGAAACATGACCTTTCATTGAAGCACATGCCCCATAAACTGCTGGCAGAAGGAGAAAGTGTTTGATTGATGTAGCACAGTGCCATACAGCAACATATCTCCTTGACTGATCATTGCTAACAAACATGCCAAGCTTTGTGTCCGTGCTAAACAGCAAAGCAATGCAAAAAGGCAAGGCAAAGGTGCTGTCAGCATCCATGTAGGTCAAAGTGAGTGAGAGCTAAAAGACCAAGCAAGGAGCCCTGTAATATGGCCTGCTCCAATCTAGGAGTTGGGTGTCTGTCCCTTTGTGTAACGTCAGTTACAGTGTTACAGGGAAAGGTGCCAGTGCACTGCAAATTGCAGCATTGAAGTGCAGAGCAGTAATGCCAGTAGATCAGAAATGTGCCATGAGGGTGCAGTGAAATTGGTATGTGTCCAATGCCAATGTCCATGAACAGTGGTTGTGCCAGCAGTTGCTGGCCATGAAGTAGTTCCGGACATGCTGGGGACTGCTGTCCAAGTTGGAAGCTTGGAGGAGCAAGCGAAAAGCTGGAGTTAACAGGTACCCACTTTAACTTCATGTTGGGAATTATCATCATCTGCTTTCTGTCAGCGGCTGGGAGAATGGGAAACTGTATATCAACAGAACATTTTGGTGGTAGCAATCATAACTCTGTTACTTTTACAATAGTCATGGAAAAGGGTAGGTACATACACCAGGGTAAGGTTTATAATTGGGGGAAGGGTAATATAATTCTGTTAGGCAAGCACTGGGTAACATAAAATGGGAACAGATGCTGTCAGGGAAGAGCAGTATAGAAATATGGAGATTGTTTAAGGAATGCATACTACTTGTGATCGATATGTTTCTCCCTAGCAGGCAGGGAAGATGCGGTTGAGTGAGGGAGCCTTGGTTCTCGAGAGAGGTCGAACGACTGGTTAAGAGGAAGAAGGATGCTTATATAAGGTTTAGGAAACAAGGATCTGAAAAGGCTCTAGAGGGCTACAAGTTAGCCAGGTAAGAGCTGAAGAAAGGGCTAAGGAGAGCTATAAGGAGGCATGAGAAAACCTTGGCAGATAGGATCAAGGAAAACTCCAAAGCTTTTCACACGTACGTGAAGAATAAGAGAATGACCAGAGTAAGGGTAGGGCTGAACAAGGATTGTAAAGGGAATTTGTGCACGGAGCCTAAAGAGATAGAAGAAGTACTTAATGAATACTTTTCGTTGGTATTCACAACTGAGAGGTACCTAGTTGTAGGGGAGGACAATGTGAAACAGTCTGGTAGGCTAGAGGAGGCGGATGTTAGTAAGGAAGATGTACTAGGAATTTTGAGGAACTTGAAGATAGATAAATCCCCCAGGCATGATGGGATTTATCCAAGGATTCTATGGGAAGTGAGGGAAGAGATCGCAGGGCCTTTGGCGATGATCTTTTCGTCCTCACTGTCCATGGGTATAGTGCTGGAAGATTGGAGAGTGGCAAACGTCATTCCTTTGTTCAAAAAAGGGAATAGGGATAACCCTGGAAATTACAGGCCAGTTAGTCTTACTTCAGTGGTGGGCAAATTATTGGAAAGGGCTCTGAGAGATAGGATTTATGATCACTTGGAAAAGCACTGTTTGATGTTGGCTGAATGCGGTACTTCTGTCTCGCTACTTGCATTCGTGAATAGTACTGGACAATTAGAGTCATAGAGTCACAGACTTGTACAGCACGGAAACGGACCCATCAGTCCATCCCGTCTATGCCAACATTAATTCTACATTAATATGTACCATGTGCCAGCAATTGGCCCATATCCTCTAAACCCTTCCTATTCATATACCCATCCTGCTGCCTTTTAAATGTTGTAATTGTACCTGCCTCCACTACTTCCTCTGGCAGCTCATTCCAAATATACACCATCCTCTGCGTGAAAAATTGCCCCTTATGTCCCTTTTAAATCTTTCCCCTCTCACCTTAAACCTATGCCCTCTAGTTTTGGACTTCCCTATCCTGGGGAAAAGACCTTGTCTATTCACCCTATCCATGCCCTTCATGATTTTATAAATCTCTATAAGGTCACTCCTCAGCCTCTGACCAGGGAAAATAGTCCCAGCCTATTCAGCCTCTCCCTATAGCTCAAACCCTCCAACCCTGACAATATCCTAGTAAATCTTTACTGAACCTTTCAAGTTTCGTAACATCCTTCCTATCGCAGGGAGACCAGAATTGAATGCAGTATTCAAAAAATGGCCTCACCAATGTCCTGTACAGCCACAACATGACCTCTCAACTTCTATACTCAATGCATGAATCAATAAAGGGAAGCTTACCAAACGCCTTCTTCACTACCCTGTCTACCTGTGACTTAAACAACTGATTGAGGTAGGAGCCTTCAAAATGATTCCCAGCTTCAATGATGGGGGAGCCCAGCACATCAGTGTAAAAAGCAAGTGACATGACAACACCGAGTGTATCCTCAGAGTGGTCTCTGAATTGTGAATTTGTGTAGCTCATTTTGAATTATAGAATCCCTACAGTGCATAAAGAGGCCAGTCGGCCCACTGAGTCTCCAAGGACCCCCCGGAAAGCATTCCACCAAGACCCAACCTGTACCCCCACTCCCCAACTATCTGCAGAGCCCATATTTAGGATGGTTAATCCACCTAGCCTACACATCTTTGGACTGTGGGAGGAAACCAGAGCACCCAGAGGCAACGCATACAGACATGGGCAGAACATGTAAACTTCACACAGACAGTCACCCAAGATTAGAATCGAACTTGGGTCCCTGGTGCTGTGAGGCAGCAGTGCTAACCACTAAACAACAGTGCTCAAATATAAATAGCATATTTATACAATTAAATATTCATCCCCATTTAGTTTCTGAACATTTCAATTTAAAAAGAAATCAGCACAGATTTATACTTGAAACAAGATAAAAGATGACATTATTACAAAACTGTTGCTGAATTTATCCTCAGGAAAATGTGATACAGACATTAGCTAAAATACAGACATAAAGATTTAAAGTAAGTAAGGATAAAAATTACATACAAAGATGAAAATGGTATCGGTCTTGGGTATTGCTGTACGTCTAGCTTACTTGAAGATTTCGTAACTGAAGTAAAGGTTTAAAACTCGAAATTAGATTCAGCAGCTGTGATGATGGCTTTTGTAATCGAACTTCGTAGACAGAATCAGTCAGTAGAACATCTTCAGGGAGCATGTAAAGGTCCCTTTCTTTCCTGGGTTTGCCAGTACCACACTTGAAAACTGCCTGAAATCCTGTTCAACTGAACTGAGAGCCCCTTTGGGCACCTTTGCTCTGTAAATCCCAATGCCAGAGAAAAAAGCCAATTCTTACTCGCTGTTCACAGTTAGTTCAACTGGAGCTGATGGCTGGAACTGTCTTCACACTCTCCCCTGAGATCTCTGCACACAAAATGGCTCTTTTCAGCCAGTTTTTTAAAAATCACAATCAAACAAAATGGCTGCAGATGTTAACTTTGATGAACCGCTGTTCCACAAAGCAAAGTCAATTATGTGGGGGTAGTAGGAACCGCAGATGCT
>NC_063334.1:65456180-65587727 GCF_021869965.1 Rhincodon typus
AGACATTTCTGAAGAAGGGTCTAGGCCCAAAACGTCAGCCTTCCTGCTCCTCTGATGATGCTTGGCCTGCTGTGTTCATCCAGCTCCACACCTTGTTATCTCATATTCTCCAGCATCTGCAGTTCCTACTATCTCTGAAACATCTTCATAAATCTTTTCTGAACCCTTTCAAGTTTCACAACATCCATCCTATTATCAGGGAGACCAAAATTGCACACAGCATTCCAAAAGTGGCCTAACCAATGTCCTGTACACCCACAATATGACCTCCCAGTTCCTATACTGAATGCACTGACCAAGAAAGGCAAGGATTCTTCTTCACTATCCTATCTACCTGCAGCTCCATTTTCAAGGAATTATGAACCTCCCTCTTATAACAGGGAGACCAGAATTGAATGCAGTATTTGAAAAGTGGCCTCACCAATGACCTGTACAACCGCAACACAACATCCCAACCTCTCTAATCAATGTTATGACCAATATGGGCAAGCGTGCCAAACACCTTTTTCATAATCCTGTCTACCTGTGAGGAACTATGCACCTGCGGCACTAAGTCTATTTGTTTAGCAACACTCCCCATTTACTGTGTAAGTCCTGCAAACCTCTTCTTGAACTAAATTTACTTTCTTCATAATTGCTCAACTCAATGTAGTTCAGGGGCCCAGTGGCAGATTATGACAAGCTGAGGCCTTTGGTTTTGACAAGCTCAAGAGGCCCTACAGCTTTACTGAGAAAAGGTGTACCTCACTCACAGTAAAGAAAATGAAAACAGGTTGAATCAAAGCCTTATATTTGTATATATACATAGGTGAAGGTACAACAAGAAACTAATAATCCAACCAAAACATATATCATTCTAAGCCTACTAACATTAAAAATTACTTTTGAATGAAAATATTTTATGATATTTTAATTAACTTATAAGAACATTTTTGCTCTACAACAACACAAGAGCAATTACACAGATCAACACTTAGCAAATGGAAGCGGCAACACTACCAGCATAAATTTTTAAAATAACTTGTTAGGTGATTTTTGGACAGAAAAGTTATTGATGATGTCCTCAAATGATAAGCAACTCAGTTTATCACTTACTATGCACATAATGCCTAGTGCAGATGGCTTTTGTTGCACCATTGTCATCAACAGTTCCTTCCTGATGCTTTTCATCTGCAAAAATAATCTTTCCCCTGAGCTGCGTCTTAACTTTAGACTCAAAAAAGGGCTGAAAACTTGCATCTATATAAGGGAAATCCTTATCTTGGATAATGTCTTGATACAGGCCCTGGTGCCATAAATGTCCTCTATCTGAATAATTTTCCATGCTTTACCAGGCCTCCATTCAATGGTGTGAGCTCGGAACTGCTTTATTTCTCCAACAAGGTGAACTTAAACAGCATCAGGATAAGTTTTCATCACAATCTTTTCACCTAAGTGAAGACATCTAAATTAACTAAAAATGAAAAATCATTTGCAACCCTTCCTATGCTGTTTTCTTCAATTTGGTTTCAAGTGCATCAATTATAGGAATAAAGGATTTCACTTATATTTTATCACTTGGACAAAATGTTTCATCAGCATTTGGCACAGCATAAAGTCATCGAGTCACAGAGCCATAAACAAGGAAACAGACCCTTCAGCCTAACTCATCCATACCAACCCGGTATCCCAAACTTAATTAACCCCATTTGCTTGTGTTTGGTCCATGTCCCTCTAAACCTTTTTATTCATGTACCTGTCCTATTCATGTAAATGTTGTACCTATACCAGCCCCTACCACTTCCTCTCACAGCTCATTCCATACATGCACCATCTTCTGTCATAAAGTTGCCCCTCAAGTCCCTTTTAAATGTTTCCCCTCTCACCTTAATCTATACCCTCTAGTTTTGGACTCACCACCTTTGGAAAAATATCTTGGCTATTCATCTTATCTATGCCCCTCATGATTTTATAAACCTCCATAATGTCACCCCTCAGACTCTGGCGCTCCAGGGAGAAAAGTCCCAGCCTATCCCTATAAATCAAACCTTCCAGTCACTATCATTGACTTACTTTTTGCTTATTCTTTTCCTCTTATTCACATGTTTCTAGTCCGCAACAGACAGGTTTTATTTTTCTTTTAGTTCAATTTCACTAAAGCTTTCTCAAGTTTCTTTCAAGAAGTCAGAGAGTGATGTATAAAACTTTGCATTTGTACTGACCCTGTCTCTGGTAAGTCTTGCTGGTTTTATGGAAGTGTTCCAACGTACAATTCCAAGATTTGAGCATGAACTCTAATTTCTCAATTTTCTCCTGCAGAATGTTAGTTTGCCTCCTTGTATCCGCTTTTTTCACTGACAACAGTAGTAAGAGCAGTAAGAGTATCATTTGAACCATAACTCTCAAATATGGTTGACGTAGCCTTTGCATGTGCTTTCCAAGTAGATCAGGTATTTAGAACATGGAATGGGGACCTGAAAATCATTTCAGTCTAACTGTTTTGGACCCATATCCTTGTGCTGCAGTTCATCAGTGTGAACACAGGAGCCTGAGAGTTTGAATGTTGCATTTCTTGAATGGAGGCTGGGAGAGCTTTGTCATCATATTTGACATCCAAGCAGCACTGTTTCTCATCGTAACCATGTAACCACATAACTACATTATTGTTATAAAAGCTAACATGTGCATTTTATAGAGTCTTTTCTTCCCTGTCCCCTTTGGTTTTCAACTGAGTATGTAAAACTTAAAGTTTTGTCCTTATTTATACTAGGGGATCCTCATAGTGTGAGGCCCTAAATTGTAGCTTACATTGTTTATGCCTAAATCATGCACTGCAGATATTTATTAAAGCTATCATGCACTGTACAGCTATGAAGATACTGTAACTATTTAAAGCTGTAGTTAATGACAAAAGGCTGCAACAAGATAGTCACCTGAGGATCACATGATTTCTTGTGATTGAAACACTCTCCATTTGTCTCAAGAGGAAACAAAGGCCACCTTGCAGACTCGATGCACTCACTGAAATCTAATCAAAAAGGGTCAGTCAGACACAAAAGGCGAATTGACACACAATGTGTGTTAGACTAATGTAAATGAAATCCATCCACTTTTCATTGTACTATCTTGGATCTCCTCCAAACTCAAAGACATTAGCTGTCTAAAACTATATGGTGTGGAAAGCCACAACCACAGGATGCCTTTTCATTTAGTCCACCAGCTTATTTGGAAAAAGGTTCAGTGGTTGTTACAGAGCAAGGCTGCCATTCTGGTCCTATGCTTTGAATAAAATAACATCAGAGAGAAATATCATGAAAGGTAACTTCCAAAATACCAAATGAATACTGTTGTATCAGCTGCAAGACAATGCAGCCAAGATAAAACAGCTATACCTTGAAAGAGGAAGGTGATACCTCTCTCCTACCCTGTTCCAATTACAAGTTCACCTAAAAGTTGATGTTTTGGCAAGTCACATCCTGAAACCATGCAGCCTACTGAGAAAACTCTGTTTTACCAGATCTACGTTCCAGCTAAATCGCCAACTCAGTTAGGAAATTGCAGGCCTGCGAAGAGACTGAACTCATACTAACTTTTAATTGTACATTTTTTTCATCATATCTAACTTTTATATGTATGATGTGAAATGTGAGATATTACATTTAAAAAAACATTCAGGGCATTTGTGTGATAACAGATAATCCGTTTTAGTTTAATTTGACAAATTATGCTCCTTAAAAATGATTTAAAATAGAATAAACCACTTCAAGGATAAGAAAATACATACTACTCACACAAAAATACCTCTATTGCAGATAATAAAAATACATAATTCTAGTTGTGACAAAGGATTGAATTAGAATATCAAGGGCTCAAAATGTATTCGCGTAGCTCAGATGACTGTACAGATGTCCACAATTATTTCCCAGAGACATGATGTGCTCCTGCTCAGTTTCTGCACAACTGGTGCAATGATGCTGCTGGGAGGCATCTGCCACATGCACTGGAGGATCTTGAATGGGTGTTTCTATGACATTACATAGCCAAACTGGCTAACATGATGCTAAGATTGAAAACCTGGACTGTGCAGATCCAGACCACAAATCATTCAGTGGTGGATGGTTCCTGGGATTTGAACTTGTTCTAAATAAAGGGCCACTGTACAAGTTAAAATCAAAGAGGTGCTTTTCAGTGAGATTTGCTCAGGCGCAGTTGATGGAAGTATTCTGCTCAGTTCTTTGTGGGGAATTTTGTAAATTTCTGAACCCAACTAAACCAAGTGAGGAGAGGTGAACTGGCTCCCTTTGGCTGGTCACAAAAAATTTTAAGTTCTTTCTTTCCGATTAAAGTGTTACCAACTATTTTTGATGTGAGCAATGAGAAGACAATAAACGAGGTTCTCTTGAGTCAATGAAAGAGCAAACCTATTAACTGTTAAACCCGGGGAAAATAATTTTAAATTGTGATGTCAAGCATACACCCTCCATGTAGTCACATTGGCCCACACACATCCCACACACACACATCCACACACCCACATACACACATACCCACACACACACACAGACACACAGACACAGTGTTAAAGGGGAATAATGTCCATCACAAAATAGTTTAGAGTCCTTTGGGTCTCTTGAAAGTATAGGTTCAACCTGGGGTTGAGGTTGGCAAGCTGATTTCTTAAATGCAGTCAGTCGCAGTGAATTTTGCAGATATTCAAAATTCTCAGTTCCTTTATGATTTTTCTCTGCAGTTGTTTATGTGGAAACTGCAGTGAGTGCCAAATTCTTCAGAAAGAGAGAATGGAGACTGTTGCTTCACTTCATTAATCTGCCAACAGCTCTCAGAACCTCCCTTGAAATATTAGTTCTAGTGTGTGCTTCCAAGAGCTCTCTCTATCAGCCACCGAGTCACTGTTCAAAATGTTGCTCATGTCTTGCTGAGACCGTGACTGGTTTTGATGGGTGTCTGGAATGTAGGAAGTCTTTCTTTTCACATAACCTGAGGTGATTATTTTGTTTTCACATCCCCACATTTGAAAGGTAACAATTGCATTTTTAAGGAGTTTGCCTCCTCAGCCCGATTTGCAATGGTTCTAACTAGTTGAAAGATTTTTTAAAAATGATATCTTCAAAAACTAAACTGATATAGTATTGTGACAACAAAACGAAGAGGAGAAAACACTGCCTGCCCCAATTACGCAGGAAATTGTTGCAGTGCCTCCTGGTTTGCAATATGAAAGAGGAACACAAGGAAGGAGGGAGAAACATGGTGGTAGTGAGGAGACATTCTCGACCCCATCTAAGTGGATGCACTATGAGAGAACAAATTGAGGGACTCTGCTTTCACTTCATCAACTTTATTGTTCAAAATAGAGCACTTTCACCATTGTTACATCCATTGCACATTCTCCATCACAATATTTCCTTCTTCAGCATCAAAGACTTGTACAACATGTGCATAAAACAACTATGTGCTTCCATAAATGGGATGTTGAACTTGTAGGGGACACTTGTTAGACTTCATCTGGAGTACTGTATGCAGTTCTGGGTGTCACATTATAAGGAAGATGTGAATGCATTGGAGAGAGTGCAGAAACGATTTGAAATGGCTTGAGGCATGAGAAATTTCAGCTATGAGGATAGATTGAACAAGTTGGGACTGCGCTCTAAGAGGAAATTTGATGGAGTTTTTCAAAGTCACAAGCAGGCTGCATAGAGTAGATGGGGAGATGATGTTCCCAAACATAAAAGAGAGAAAAAAATGAGAGGGCACAAAGTTAAAGTGATGTGCAAATGAAGAAAGTGTAATGTGAGAAAAAAACTTTTTCAAATAGCAAATCGTTAGAGTATGGAATGCAGTGCCTGGAAATGTGATGGAGGCAGGTTCAAGGGAAGAATTTAAGAAGGCAATTGGATGATTATTTGGATAGAAATAGTGTGCAGAGATATGGAGAAAAGGCAGGAGATTGGCAGTAAGTAATAAAGCCGGTACAGGCACAATTGACTGAATGGCCTCCTCCTGCACTGTAACAATTCTGTGATTGTGTGAACTATTCAATGATACAAACAACAATGAATTATTAACTTTTGTGCATTCCTTTAGCACTTATGCATCAAGCATGTGAGAGGGCAGTTGCTCATCCGAATGTTCCTGTATGGTGTTACCACTCCCACTGCAGCTACAGCATGGCTTTTGGAAAGCTGCTGCCTTTCACTGGGAGAAACTGTAGATGGCTTTACAGGATGCCTTTGAGCTGCCTTGAGGGATTGGCTTTAGTCTGTATCACTTCAGCATGAGTGGGCAACAGGCTGGGGCTGTCTTCTGGCGATGATGGGTAGATGATTGTTGCTATCAGAGGCAGCATAGTAATTTGGTGCTCCACAGATCCACTGTCACTCCCACAAGGAATCACCTTGGGAATTGTAGTCAACTGCTGCAAAAGTGTGCATGTCCTTTCGTGCGTTGCCATCCCGGCAACTACACATGACGCATAGTGACAACATGTTGAGCTTTTGCGTGCTTAGTAGGGTCAGTTGTGTCACAAAGGCTAGAATGTTTAAGTCCACGCTAATAGCAGCATTATTTTCTAACTGATCCTGCAGTATTCTCTAACTTCCTCTGTAAATCATGGAGAGGGGAAGCTAATTTAATTGTTCATAGCCTTGTACAATCTTCCTATAGATGCAATACATTTTTAAGCAATCTAGTCCGATTAGACCAAAGAACCTACAGAGTAGATGAATGGCCAGATCTTAGGTTGGGGTCATGGCTCTAGTGCTGAGATTTTCTCATTATCCAGAGTTATGTGTTCCTTGGTAACAAAGTGTTCATGGTACCACATTTTTTCCAGAGAAGTTGGCACTTTTCTGATCTGACTTTCAAGTTAACAAGCAATAAAAGAAGACTAAAAGGTATCTAGTCTTGTAAGGGTCTACTTGAATATCAAGCTGAAGGTGTGTATGGCATTCAGATTCACAAGGAATGACGGGAAGTTAAGGTAACCATCATATGCATGAAGCTGGCAGGAGCATTATAAAACCCAAATGAAATGGTTGTGTATTCACAAAGTTCCCCGGTGACTGTTCAGAACGTTGTTTTCTCAAGGTCTCATTCAGCAATGAGTAGCTAGTTATAAACATGAGCCAAATTGACACTGCAAAAATACTTTGCACCTTTGAGAACTTGCAGTGCTTCCTCAATCCTAAGTATAGAGGAAGCATCATTATGAATATTGATGTTTGGTGCCTGGTAATCAAACTAATCCTTAAGTTGCTGACTTTCTTCCTCACAAAGACTATGGGGAAGCATATGGACTTGACAAACCTCAGATGACACCTGGCTTCAAAGACTTTTGAAGGTAGTCTTAGGCTTCCTCTAAGTAATGGAATTGGATCTAATTGCAAGAAATTTTTACTGAGCCCTCATCTCAGAATACTCAATGTTGTCATCTTTAGTGAAATTGTCCCCAAAATTGTGAAGGTAGAATCTGAGATTCCTCCAACTTACAATATCCATCTCTGAAATGAGGTGAGGGATGCCTCCTCCAGCCTGTCCAGTATCCACAACAGCAATAGGCTTAAAATCACCTATGGGTGTTCTTTGTTGGACTTAAACATCATTGTTGCTGAAACTGGGAATCTGTGTGGGTCAACTCCCTGACCCATGGTCAAATAATGGAGCATCTATCCCTTCTTTAGAACTCTTCTTCAGAAGGCACCTCCTTACATAAACACACAGCTACCAGCTCAGTTGGTGGAGATACCAATGTGTCAAAGCTGGAGGCATTCCTTTTGGTTCTGCAGCCTTCACAGCCCACCTATCATCCTTAATTGGATAGTGAGACCACCCTGTGCCATTAGTTGGTCTGGCCCTTTTAAAATTCAGGTGGGCATGTCTGCAACACACCATAAGGAGTCAGAACCCAAAACTAAATTGGTGGCCAGGTTCCTGAACCAGAAATAAAAGGCCCAGCCATTGTTTCAGCCCGTTCTGGCCTCACTAAACCAAGTTCTTCCTAGTTCAACTAATTCTTTTCTCCTCTTGTCAAATCCATTCCACCTATATCCTTGATTGTTCTGATTTTATGGCAACTTTGATGTTTTTTATCACTTTTACAGTTTATAGTTTCCTAGCCCCAACACTCTCCTCTTCATCACAGACATCCAATTTCTCTACACCTGGATCTTTGTGGTCTGAGGACATTTGGCTTCTTATTTGGAGAGAGTGCCAACCATTCTCCATCTAACCCAACCGTTCTCTGCCTGGCTGATTTTTTTCACTTATTGAACATTTTTTCCTCTAACTCCACTCACTTCCTATCTATATTCTTGTGGGATATATGGAACATTTCTCTTCCAACTCTATTTGGGGACCCTTCATTACCTCTATTTCCAGCACTGATTATAGTTCAGTACTGTTTTCTACTCTCATCCTGAATCAGAAAATTTCATCAGTGTTACTTACAATTTTCTTCTCTCAACTTCACTTGTCCCAACTCCAAGTCTTTCCTTTCATCCCTCAGCTTCTCTGTCTCTGTTTCTGGGACAAGCTAACATCAAACATTGACTTGCTCTTACACTAACCTCAGCCTTCCTCAATATTCAATGAAGCTCAAAGCAAGTTTAAGCAAACAACACCTCACCTTTCGATGAGGTATTTTACAGACTTTTGTACTCAACACTGCCTTCAACAATTTCAGACCATATCCTTTGCTCTTGTTTCTTTCTCCTTTTCCTTCTCAAGTTTTGGTTTACTTTGTTACTATTAACTTATTATTACTGTTGGATGTCAGCTCTTCATAATTCTGGCATCCACACTTCCTCTTTTCCTTCATTACTGACCTCATTATCACTCCCTTTGGCCATTACAGGTAACCCTTCTGATACTTCATCTTTCCTGTTTGCCAACCTAACACAGACCTACCTTTTTGAGCTATTCCCACTCTACTTTCTTCCTCATGCTTGAAATCGGTTAAATTTCAATTTCCGAGTTTGGATGAAAGGTCATCAATGTAAAAACTAATTCTGTTTTTTATCTCCATGAATGCTGTGTACTTCTGATACTTGTTAAGCATTTCCAACATTTTATGTTCTTATTTCAGAGTCCCAGCTGCCATTGTATTTTCCTTTTGTTTGGACTTAATCATACCATTCTTCTTTGATGTGGTAGATGAGATTGTTTGTTCAAAAATAAGTGCTTTTTGGAGTGATAGGGTAAGTCATCAGTTGCTCACTAAGTTGGACGCTGTGGCTTGGTAGCAATTTTTTGCAGACTGTACGTTTGCATAAACTATGCCTTTCTTTATCATCTGTATCAGCCCTATTTCACCTTCAGGTTTTCAGTCACAGCTTTTCAAATTGTGGCAAACAGTTTGCCCATGGAAATATTCTTTTGCTGTCTGCTAACACTGTATGCCATGCTGGCAGTCTTAAAACCACAGAATATTACAACAGAGAGTGTGTGCCTTAGTCTAGATCATTTATGCATAACAAGAACAATGGTCTGAAAGCAAGCCCTGGAGACCTCAAGGCATCCTTCACTTCAATTTGAAAAAAACATTTCTTCACCACTACTCTCTGCCTCCTGTTCCCTAGCCAGGAAAGTATCCAATTTACACTCCCCGTTTAATTCAAAGTACTTCTATTGTCTAATCAAGTCTGGTATGTAGTATTTTATCAAATAAAAATCTTTATGTAAAACTTTTACTGTACTATGTTTATCAATCCTCACTGTTCATCAAAAAATTGAATCAAATTAGTCAGACACGGTTTGCTTTTAAACAAACAAAAATAAAATATTGCAGATGCTGAAGATCCAAACTAAAAACAGGAAATGCTGGAAATACTCAGCTGTTGTAGCAGGGTCCGTGAATCCAACCTGATCCACTTCAACTTTTCCAGGGCAAAAATAATGTGTGTGGATGCCATTTACCTGGAAATAGCTTGTTGAGTCAGAAAATGTCCCAATTGGAGCTTCCTGCCTTGATAACAAATATCTGAACCCGAATCTCTTTCGCTCTTTCTTGGTCCACACTGGCCATTGCCCCACAACGTACTAAGCTACTCATTTGTATCAAATTCCTCAGTGTTTTGCTGCATCATATCTCTATATCACCCTCCATGTCAGAACACACACTTTATATAGTCTGACTATATCAGGAATCTACCACAGGTTGACAAGGTGTTTTGCTTCTTAAAAGAAAAGACCAGGTAATGATTCCTTCCTCTCAATGATACATTGGCCCAGGTAAATTTGCCAGCTCTAAAGAAGAGCCATGATCATCTATAGAGACCCCTGACTGATGCTAAAAGATGTTGGAAACATTGAGACTGTGGGCTGATAAGTAGCAAGTAACATGTGTACCCCACAAGTGTCAGGCAATGACCATCACCAACAAGAACGAATTTAACTATCCCCTCTTCACCATTGCTGATTACCATTGCTGGATCACTGGCTATCGACATCCTGGAGGTCACATTTCACCAAAAACTGAACTGGAACAGACATATAAAGACTGTGGCTATAAGAACAATTCAAAGGCTAGGAATGCTGTAACAAATAACTCACTTCCTGACTCCCCACAGCCTGACCACCATCTATCAGGCATAAGCTAGGAGTGTGATGGAAGACTCACTACAACAATACTTTGCTCCAACAACACTGAAGAAGTTTGGCACCATCCAGGGCAAAGCAATCTGCTTGATCTGCAACAGATCCATCAATTTAAGCATTCACTCCCCAAGCACAGACGGACAATGATAACAGTGTGTGTACTATATACAAGATACATGACAGAAACTCATCAATACTTCTTCAATGATGTCATCTTATTGGCTCTTAAAAGACAATGATCCGTAAACTAAAAGTTGTTTTTTTATTGAAGGGCACAGGGTTCAAGGAAAGATTTTTTTTTACCTTCTGATCAGTTCTTCTCTGACTACATGACTTATCATGTCAACTTGAATTTTTTGTGATTATGTATACCAAACATTTCATATTCAGCAGTATGTTAAATAGTATATTGAACTACATCTCAGCAAAACAGTATCATAACAGATAACATCCTCCAAATCTGTAACCTCTACCATCTAGAAGGAAAAGATCAGCAGATATATGGGAACACCACCTGCAAGTTTGCCTCCAAGCCACTGATCATCCTTAAAAAATTCCCTACTTGTCTCAATTCTGGTCTCTACTGAAGTCATTTGTGGCACAACAGAAGATGGTTGCTCACATTAAAGGCTGAGGATCTCCATCCCACAATATCACTGTTGGAGTTCCTCAGAACTTTCACTTTTACTGGATTCAAATTCTGGAACTCACTTCCGAACAGCACCATGACTGCACCTGCACCTGATGGAGTTGTTCAAGAATGTGGCTCACCACCGCCACAACAACAACAACTACCACCTTCTCAAGGACAGTTATGGTTGGATAACAAATAATGGCCTTGCCAGTAATTTCCACATTTCATGGAAGAATAAGGACAATCTTATCTTATGCCTATTGCATTAATGATTCTTTGTGCAGCTATGTCTTAGCTGATGAGATGGCCAATGTAAGCCTGGAAATAGTAAATTTTAGGACTAGTCTTAACGTCCCTGCGTAAGAGAAGGGAAGACTGGTCCACAATTCCATTCCTACTACTATTGAGAAACTCCAACTAGTAAGCATATGTATTTATCATATTTATTGAAACAAGACTGAGCTTGCTGGGAAACATCAGAAGTTCAATAGTCTTTCACCATTATCAATCAAGTGAGATATGAAAAAGGCACTTGAAATAAATGCTAAATAATGACTTAAATCTAGTTCACATTTTTTCAATTTTGTGGTATCAATTTACTGATACAGATAAAATGTGTGAATTCATAGAACATAACATTTTTGGCACCTGTTGCAATCAAAAACTCCACCTATACAGAGTGCAAAAAGAGTTAGCAAGTGGTTTGTGGGTCTCCACACTCTTTGATGTTGTTTTACTTTTAGACTCATAGATTACAGAGACATACAGCATGGAAACAGATGCTTTGGTCCAACTTTTCCATGCCGACCAGATTTCCTAAATAAATCTAGTCCCATTTGCTAGCATTTGGCCCAATTGATCTTAGTTTAATTAACACGTCATTAAAACTTCTGAGAATTCTCCAACCTGTATTTAAGGTGGCCTATAAATGAAGGAAAGCTTAGTGATCATGACACAGATATTTTCACAGAAGTCTCATAATCCTGATGTTGGCCTCAATTTTGGATTGGAAAGACACAAGTGACCAACAGGGGCCCTCAGCTTCAATCTTGTCAGAGGTAACCAATTAAGATTGCACCTGTAGAAGCCCAACCATTTGGGGATAACAGTCAGGTCCCATCATTGGGAAATAATTCAACATGAACACTGGGTAGGGTCAGTGGCTGCCTACATAGAGTGAGCCAAGATCAATAGCATCAATAGCAAAACCTTCAAAAGGAGATTGTTAGTGACTGCTGTAGCATAACAGAGACATACACTCCCCTAAAGTAGCTGCAATGGTATGCCTTGTTGTGGAGACCTCAGCGGTGTGACTTAATGCCGGTAATTCATTAAAAGGCCTAAGGTAGTTAACAGCTTGCACCTCTGGCTGTAAGGTGGCCTCTGCTAAATCTCTGGCTCATGAGATCGATCATGCACCATTGAAAACGGTTGCAATCTATTACCATGGGTGGGCTAATTGCTCGATTGCATGATGGAGGTGTGAGTGGGTGTGTGAGTGAGTGAGTGAGTGAGGGAGTGAGGGAGGGAGGGAGGGAGGGAGGGAGGTAAAAGTAAGTAAGTGTCGTGCGAGTACATGTGGAAAGTAGGAGTATCCAGCACAGTAGCAACCCTTTAATTGGATCATGGGCATGTGGTTGTATTATTTTGTTTGGTCAATACAGCAGAAACATTCAGCCTGAGAAGGAGAAAACAGTTCTTTCTCTTTCACTTCTATGAGTGAAGAAGCAAAAGAACGTTCCAAGCAGCGAGTTACTCTCTCTCTTTGCAAATTCCCTTCTTGAAAGAAAAAGGAAAAAAAAAACACCATTGGAGACACTGTAAGGATGAATCCTCAACCATTGATGAAATGTTTGAGAATAGGTGCATCTGTAGCTTATGTCCTCCTCAGATTCGAAAGGGATCAGAAACGAACTGAATGAAAGGATACCTATAATCCAGACTGGATGTCGGAACTGTGCTTCATAGACTTATTGTTCTTCCTTTCCCACCCATTATATTTGAGTCTTGTCTCTGTGTGCTTGTTGGTGTGTGTTTGAGATATTTTTTTCTCTAAAATGGGGTAGAATTTAAGTTAAAGAGAGTTATAAGTTAGTGATTAGTATTTCTTTTCTGTAGGTTAGAAAACAATCTATTTGGATAAATAGCTATTGTCTTGTTAAGTACGGAAACCTGATGAATATTTTCTTACAACCCAGTTCTTCAATCAGGTAAACTATGGAATTTGAGTAGTTTGACTAAATGTTTCCACATTCTATTTGTGATAACTCTGAGAATAGAGGAGCTTGATTTTTAGTGCATTACCTTGTGAGTTGTGGCAACATTATTACTGTGTAAAACTGACTGATTTCTGGCACCTGCACATGTGTTGTTAATATGAAAATTCAGAAGTGCAGTCAATTGGAACCTGCTTTCCCCCTTGGCAATGCTATTGCAATCTTTTTGCAGGGATTGTAATAAGTTCAGCCAGGGGAACCTCATAGAATATGATTTCCCTGATTGGAGCTGTTAATCGGGTTCAATCAGGGAGCCCTGGCTGACAGATATAAACAGGAGCGTCAGGGGTTCTGTTCACTCTGAGAGCTGGCTCTGAGGAAGCTGGACCAGTGTCAAATGCTATGCACATGTAAATAAAGGGTGACTTGGTGACAGGGTACCTCCATCTGTAAAGCTATTTCACCTAGTAGATGGAATATGTACAGAAATCATTGTTAAGGCCTGACTTTATGCTAATGAGCTACTATTACTGGGCTGAAAAACTAGTGAAATATATTCAATCAGAAATGTCTGATCTTTTAACAGTGCAGTCAGTCATAATTACTGCTGATCAAAATCTCTAGCTTTGACAACGTAATTTTACAAATGTAGAGTCCTCTTCCTTCAGAAGAAAGTTAATGTTGTAATTTTTATTGAACTAAGTGTGGAACCAGCAATAGTAAATTTACTCTTTCTGAATCCCCATTGCTTGCCCCACTTTTAATAACCCCATATCATTCTCCTCTCCTCCAGACTTTCATTCCTTGGCCAGTCACCCCTTTCAGGATAGAATACAGTCTCTTGGAACATAGCCTGTGGCCCTAGCAGTGCTGATCATGCTTCAACGACAGAAAATGACCTGTTTTGAGAGGTTCTTTTGCTCATCTGTTTTGCCACGATCTTTTTCTCTGGTTTGCATTCAGTATAACAGCAAGCACTGCTTACCAACAATAATTCATTGAATATGAAGTACTTTAAAGCATCCAGAAGATTGAATAATACTTAGGTATCATGAATTTTATTTCTTTCTTCCTCCTTCAATTTCTAGCATTGTAGTTTTTGATTTTCTGACTAAAGTTCGCAATTTAAAAAAAAACTTGTCAAAGTAAGTGAGCTTCAAGCTATTGTGTTTCATTCAATTAAAATGAACAATCTTTCAATAGTTACAGTCTAATGAGCACAAAAAGACCCATTTTCCTTTTTCTGGCTTTCTTCCTCTCATTCTGTGTGTATAATAACACGTTCGGCAGATGTTCTGTAGTGAATGAATAGTTATTTTACTACACGTCAGGCACAATATCACTCTATTCATCATTGCCACTTGGCTGCATGAAGCCCTGCTTTCAGCAGGTAGCCTATATTTTCGTGTTCAAAGTTATGCATTCCTTCAAAGCCATTTGTCATTACTGTCATTTGAAGGAAGAAACAGCATTACCACTTTAAACACAGTATTCAGCATTAAAAAAAAGAATTGTGATTGAACTGTCAGCCTTGCCAGTGTCATAGTAGGTAAGTAATTCATAACTGGCCAGAGATTCATTCAGGTTTTGATTACAGTGTCAACATATGAGTGGATGTCAGCTTTTATTCTGGTTTATAGTCCATAAACAGTACAGTAAGCCTTCAAAAGTTCCATGGTTCAAAGTATATTCTCCACGTTGACTAGTTAATATACATATATTAGCTTATCAAAGAAGCCTATATTAAAAATGCAAAGTTTAAATCGCAGTTCTGTCTCATTCAAATGGTCTATAAAACTAAGAATTTTACATTACATACAAACCATAAAACTTGTTAAATTGCATTAATGACTTTTTAAGTTCTGAGTGATATAGGTTCAAGATGCTGTGAATATTTAAGATTTTGCCAGTTATGTCCAAGTTAGGTTAAAGTTATTATTTAATTTTCTCTTTAAGATGTTCAAAATGATTCCGAAGTTGGCAAAAAAATTTTAAATTGCATCAACCCGAGTCACTTTGTGATCAGTTTTAGAACTTTGTCGTGTCCTTAAATATGCTGGTCCTGTTAAGTACTGTTCTTAATTTCCAAAATGTGTTGTGTTCTCAGACCTGATGGTGTTCATGGTCAAGAATGAGAGATCCAAACTTGCTGCAAGTATTTCGTAAGTCAATTTAAAACGTCCCATTCTATTTTTATTCATTATACGTGCTTTTAAAAAGAATTTTTAAAACTTAAATGACAGTTCCTGAGAAGGATTTTTACAAAGATTTCACTGTGATAGAAAACTAACTGGATGACTATCACAGCTACTCATTAAAGAAAACAAGTTAGACACAAGATAACAAGATTACAAGCTTAACAATGTTAAATTGCTTCAATTTTTTCAAGTCATGAGGTGAATGTTAAATAATAATTACCAAATCCTATTTGTGGATGAAACAGGTTTATCAGTGTTAAGGACTAGAAACATATAATTATGAAAGAGACATTGGCAGAATCTCATATAAAGCTGATTCATGTTTAGTGAAAATGTTGTTGAATCTCATTACATGTAGTTTTCACACTTTGACTGCTGTGTGCAGTTTTTGTCTCCTTATTTAAGCAAGGATATAAAAGCGTTTGAGATTAGATTGATACCTGAAATGAGTGGGTAATCTTTGAGGATAGTTTGGACAGAACGGACTTGTTTCTAGTGGAGTTTAGAAGAGCAAGAGGTGGCTTGATTCATGTGTATGAGATCCTGAAAGGCCATAACAAGGTGGATATGAAAAAGATATTTCCTCTTCTGGATCAGTCCAGAAGTTAGTATTGCTCTTTTAGGACAGAGATTAGGACAATTTTTCCTCTCAGATGGTTTTATGACTTTGAAACTGTTAGTGGAGATGGGATCACTAAGTACTTTTAAGGCAAAAGTAGATAGATTCATCTTATCCAAGAGAATCAAAGATTATCACAGTTGGGTAGAATTCTGGATTTTGAAACACAGACAGATCAGTAATAAACTTATCAAATTGCTTAGCACACAAGAGGAGTTGAATGGTTGACTTCTGCTCCTATTGCATATATTGCTAAAAAGAGTGGGGCTTATTGCAAGGTTTTCAACCATTCACGCAAAGCTGAAGAACATTTGATTGGTGACATGCAGCTGGAGAGTGAGACTTTAGACAAAACCTTCTCAGCTCCTGAATGACATGATGTCGAGGTGCCGGTGTTGGACTGGGG
The DNA here is from genome assembly GCF_021869965.1 of Rhincodon typus. Classification (NCBI taxonomy): domain Eukaryota; kingdom Metazoa; phylum Chordata; class Chondrichthyes; order Orectolobiformes; family Rhincodontidae; genus Rhincodon; species Rhincodon typus. The sequence goes on from NC_063334.1 coordinate 65,472,844, forward strand.
TGGACAAAGTCACTAGTCACATGACACCAGGTTATAATCCAACAGGTTTATTTGAAATCACAAGCTTTTGCAACGCTGCTCCTTCTTCAGGTGAATGACATGGGATTTAGTAGAATTGTGTGAAATGGCCTGCAAGGAGCTTCTCAATATTATGAGCAAAATGGTCTATTTTCCAATCATGTGTTGAATGTCAAGATAAGATGCCTGCAAGTGAGCAGTGAGAGGCCTATTTGCATACAAGGCCATAAGATACAGGAAAAGAATTAGGCCATTCGGCCCATTGACCCTGCTCCATCATTTGATCATGGCTGATATGTTTGTCAATTTGCGTTCTCCTGACTTCTCCCCATGATCTTTGATCCCTTACTAATCAAGAACCTATCTTTCTCTGTCCTAAAGATACTTAATGATTTGGCTTTGACACCCTTCTATTACCATGAGTTCCACAGATTCACTACTCTCTGGCTGAAGAAATTCCCCCTCATCTCATTTTGAAGGGTAGTTCTTTCATTTGAGGCTGCGCCCTCGAGTCTCTCCTATGAGTGGAAACATTTTCTCCATGTTCACTGTATTCAGGCCTCTCAGTATTCTGTAAGTTTCAATGAGATACCACCACCCCCATCCTTCTAAACTCCATTGTGTACAGACCCAGGGTCCTCAACTGCTCCTTATATGGCCAGCCCTTCATCCTCTGGACCCCCTCCAAGGCCAATACATACTTTCTTAGATACAGGGCCCAAAACTGCTCACAATAGTCTTGCTATTGTATTCTAGGCCTTTTGAAATGAATGCTAACATTGCAATTGCCTTTGTAACTGTCAATTGAACTTGCATTTTAACATTAGGAGACCTTAACCTTAAACTAGGACTCCTAAGTCCTTTTGTGCTTCAGACTTCTGACACATTTCCCCACTTTGAAAATAGGTATGCCTCTTCTTCCAACTATAATGCATAATCTCACACTTTCCCACCATACATTCCATCTGCCACTTTTTTGTCCATGTCCTTCTGCAGTCTCTCTGCCTCCTCAACATTCTACCTGGCCTTTCACCTATCTTTGTGTCATCTGCAAACTTAGCAACAATGTCCTCAGTTCCTTCATCCAGATCGTTAATGTGTGACATGAATAGTTGTTATCTTAACACTGACCTCTGCGGAAGTCCACTAGTCACCAGCTTCCATCCTGAAAAAGATTCCTTTATCCCCACTCTTTGCTTTTTGTCAGTCGGCCAATCCCCTATCCATAATCAATGGATAGCCCCTAACACCGTGGGCTGTTATCTTATTTAGCAGCCTCCTGTGTGGCACCTTGTCAACGATCTTCTGGAAACCCAAGGACATCATGTCCACTAGTTCTCCTTTGTCTATCTTGCTTGTTACCTCCTCTAAGAATTATAACAGACATGTCAAGTGTGACCTCCCCTTGACTAAGCCCATGCTGATTCAGCCTTATTTTTGCATGCACTTCCAAGCACTCCACAATCTCATCATTAATAATGGACTCTAAAATCTTACCAATGACTGAGATCAGGCTAACCACTGTACAATTTCCGTCCTCTGCCTCCCTCCCTTCTTAAACAGGAGTGATACATTAGCTATGTTCCAGGCTTCTGGGACCCTCTCTGACTCCAGTGATTCCTGAAAGATCACCACCATTGCTACCAAAACCTTCTCAACTATTTCCTTCAGATCCATGGAGTGAGTCCATCTGGTCTGGGTAATTTAACCACCTTCAGACCTTTCAGCTTCCCCAGTACCTTCTATCTAGTGATGACCACTACACTCACCTCTGCACCTGACTGCCTTGAAGTTCTCATATGTTGCTGGTGTCTTCCACTGTGAAAACTGATGCAAAGTACACATTCAGTTCTTTTGCTATATTTTTTCCCATTACTACTTCTCCAGCCTTGTTTTCCAATGTCCAATGCCCACTCTCGCCTGTCTCTTAACTTTTACATATCTAAAATAAATTCTTGCAATCTTCTTTTATGTTACTAGCTACTTACACTCATATTGCATCCTCTCCCCTCTATTTGCTTTTTTTACTTGTCCTGCACTGGTTTTTAAAGGCTTCCCAATTGTCTGGCTCCCCACTAATCTTCATCATGTTGTATGACTTTTTCATTTTTTTCATGCTGTCCCTGACTTCTCCTGTCAGCTATGGGGATAGCCTCAACCTCCCCCTAGTCTGTTACATCTTCCTTCGGATGAATTTCTGCTGTGCCTCCCGAAATATCCCCAGAAACTCCTGCCATTGCTGCTCCATCATCATTCCTGCTTAGCTCCCCTTCCAACCTACTCTGGCCAGGTCCTCCCTCATGTCCCTGTAGTTACCTTTACTCAACTGTAATACCATTAAATCTGATTCCAGTTTCTCCCTCTCAAACTGCAGGATAAGTTCTATCATATTATGGTCACTGCCCCTTAGGGGTTCCTTCACCTTACGCTCCCTAATCAATGACAACAAGGTGCAGGGCTGGATGAACACAGCAGGCCAAGCAGCATCATAGGAGCAGAGAGGCTGACGTTTCGGGCCTAGACCCTTCATCAGAAAATCCACTATTGACTGTTCCCTAGTGGGGTCTACCACAAGCTGCTCCAAAAACATCTTGTAGACATACCATAAATTCCTTTTCTTCAGATTTGCTACTAACCGAATTTTCCTAATCTACCTACATACTGAAGTCACCATGATTATTATAACAATGGCCTACTTGTATGTCTTTTCTACCACCTGATTTATTTTCTTCCCCACATCCTGACTAGTGCTAGGAGGCCTGTACACAACTCCATCTTCAACTATACCCACAAAGATTCTATAACTTGCGATCCTATATCGCTTCTTGTTATTGATTTAATTTCATTTCTTCTTACTAACAAGGCAACCTAACAACCTTGCCAAGGTTCCTGTCGTTTCAATATGATGTGTATCCTTGGAAATTTAGTTCCCAGCCCTGATTCCTTTGCAGCTACGTCTCTGTGATGCCCACAATATTGTACCCGTTAATTTTAATCTGCGCTACAAGCTCATCGACCTTGTTTCATATACTGTGAACGTTTAAGTACAACAGCTTCAGTCCTGCATTGACTGACTCATTCTCATTGTTGTCCCCTTAATTGCTGTGCCTGATGTTAGATTCCATGCTGTCTGTCCTATTACTTGTTCTGGAAGCTTTAATGATCTCTCCTCAGCCCTCCACACTGTTAAAGTTTTCCATAATTTTCCATGCAACTCAACCTGCCTCCACAACCCCACTTAGTTTAAGGCCCTATTCACAGCCCTAGTTGTATGATTCACCAGGATTCTGGTGTCAGCATGATTCGGGTGGAGCCTGTCCCATTGGAACAACTCCATCCTTCCCCAGCACTGGTGCCTTGAATTCAAACCTATTCTCCCACACCAATCTTTGAGCCACATGTTTACCTCTTTAATCTTGTTGATCATGTGCCAATTTGCTTGTGGCTTAGGTGGTAATACAAAGATTATTACCTTTTTCGTTCTGCTTTTGAATTTAGCCCAAGCAGCTCATATTCCCTCTGCAGGACCTCTTTCCTCTTATTACCTATATCATTGATACCTACGTGGACCACGTGAACTGAACCTTTTTCCCTCCACTCAATTTCTTCTGCAATCCATATGAAATATCCTGTACCCAGGCACCAGGCAAGGCAACACAGCCTTTGAGATTCTCGATCTTGGCCACAGAGAACAATGTCTATACCTCTGACTGTACTGTTCCCGATTACAATTACATTTCTCTTTTCTCCTCTCTCTTGAATGGCTCCCTACAGACCCCACTCTTACCCACACAGGGAGAAAGAATCGCAAACCTGTTGGACTCGTTCAAGGGCTGAGGCTCCTTCACTACCACCTCCTGGATCCTCCACCTGCCTAGCTCATTGTCACACCCTCCTGTCCTTGACCACTGACCAAATTCAAGGTAGTTAATCTCAGGAGTGAGTGTTTCCTGAAACACAACGTTCAGGTAACTCTCTCCCTCCTTGATGTGTTGCAGCGTTTGAAGCTCAGAATCCAATTCATTAACTCTGATCTGGAATTCCTCAAGCAACCAACAATAGGATCCACCAGCTCCCACATCAGACAAACCAAAGGCTGGGCCTGCATCTTTATTTTATTTTCCATGCATTAACATTCAGTCCCACCTCATTAATAAGTAATTTCCCATTCTTCCACATTTTCAACTGAAACTAAATAGAAAAAAGGGGCTCTTGTGGCACAGTAGTAATGTCCCTAACTCTGAGCCAAGAAGCCTGTGTTCAAGTCCCAACTGCTCCAGAGATATGTAATAAGGTCTCTGAACAGACTGAATAGAAAATACTTCAAGCAATTGCAAATGGGAAAGGTATGAGCAGTTGCTTCATCGGAATGCCCTACCTAGACAGTGATAATTCTGACATGGAGGTCAGAGCAGGTACATGACATCTCCAATTTGCCAGTGGCTCCTCCAAACCTCCATTTTGGGTACCAGTCACCAACATCCAAGGGTATGCTTGATAGGTAGTCAATGCATGCAAATTTTGTCTGTAGACTTTAGCATCAAACAGCTACCAGCCTTATTGCACCCTCATGGCACATCTCTGATCCATTCGCAACATGGTTCTGCAATTTAAATGTCACTTTGGAGCACTATTGCACCTTTCATTGTCATTCTGTTACCAGGGCACTTGTCCCTTAGGGACAGGCAATCATCTCACGGATTTGACCCGGGTATATCTCAGGGATCCTCAATTGCTCCCTTAGAGCCATTCACTTTGCACTTACTCGCGGCATTTCTGCCTTGCTTTGCCTTATATTTCTGTGTTATGTCCCCTCAGCCAGAGATTATATGCTTAAAGGTTCTTACAGTAATTGAAGGACAATGCCAATATGAGTCCATAGGCTGAGATACTGTTAGTCAGCCAGTGCGGGTGGTGGTCAGGAATTACATCTACATTCTGGGGAGATCCATGGTCAGCCCTATTGGTCCAGTGCAAACAACCTCAAAGATCAATCAAGAGTCTGGTCAGTCATCAGTTGGGGCTGTCTGTCCAAGTCAGTGAAGGGAGTGCGCCATGGTCAGTCCAGGGGGTACTGTCCACCCTGTTTATCAGGGTCCACAGCTGTGGGGATTGGAGGTACCGTGCCATGATGCAGAGGGCATAACAATTGTGAAGGGGGCTGGGATCTCAAAATATAAGGGGGAATCGACAATAAAGCATGGGAGAGGAAGGGCCATTTCAAAAGGGGGTGTCATCAACAGTCAGCAACACTTTGATTTCTGTGGAGAGGACAATGCATTACTATAGCTTGGACCACAGAACCTCATGCAATGGTAAACATGCCTAGGCTCATTAAATATTATGTTATTTATTAATGACTCGGATAATGGCAGAGAAAGTCATATTTGCTGATGACACAAAGTTAGGTGCCATTGCAGACAGTGTAGATGAAAGCATAGAATTACAAAAGGATATTGAAAGACCAAGTGAATGAGCAAAATTGTGGCAGATAGAGTTCATTGCAAGCGTGAGGTTATCTAGTTTGGACCAAAAATGGTAGATCAGAAGTTAAACACAGTAGATGTCCAAAGATTCTTGGGGGTCCAGGTGCATGGCTGTTTAAAAAGTCCTAAACTGGTGCAGAAAATGATCAAGAATGCTAACGGAATGCGGTTTTTGTTTTTGAGGACTGGATTATAAAGATGTAGAAGCCATGTTGCATCTATACAAACCACTGGTTAGACCTCTCTTGGTGTACTGTGAGCAGACCTGGGCACCACACCTTAGACAGGATATATCAGCTTTGGAGGGAGCACAATGTAGGCTTACAAGAATGATACCCGAACTTCAGAAATTAAGTTATGAGGAGAGGTTATACGAATTAAGTCTGTTTTCTCTAGAATTTAGAAGGTTACGGGGTGATCTGAATGAAGTCTTCAGGATGTTAACAGGTGAAGACAGGGTAGATAAAGATAAAGTATTTCCACTGGTTGGAGATTCTGAAACTAGGAGATATAGTCTGAGAAATTAGACCATTCAACAGAAATGTCAGGAAGCACTTCTACACACAAAGGGTGATAGAGGCCTGGAACTCTTTTCCACAAAGAATGGTTGATGCACGGTCAGTTGTTAATTTTTAATCTGAGGTATATTTTGTTAAGCAAAGGTATTTTAAGTTATAGGCCAAAGGCAGGTATTTAGAGTTAAAACATGATCTCATTGATTGGCAAAAGTGGCTCAAGGCCTAAATGGACTACACTTATTGCTATGTTCCTGTGCTCTGCATCTTTAATCTTGTATTTGCAGCTAGACAGACATTCACTTATACAGCTGTTGATGAAAAGTGAACATGTTTTTAGAAATGTGATAATTTATTTACAATGAAGTTTCATATGTGCCTTAAGGAGGGTTTTCTCACTTTCTTTCCATCCCACTATAACCCAGCATAGTCCTGGGTCCGCAGCTGGGGTGGAGTGAGCCTATCCAGCAGTGGAGCCTGTTGACTTTCGACATTTGGGTCAGAGAGTGTGTGGCTAGAGGGCCCAAACATGCTGTTCGGAGACAAGTATACCTGCCTTAGCTTGAACTCACATAGGACTGAGTGTGACGTAGGTGGAAGGCCTGGCGATAATTACAAAGTGTAGACTCTTGGAGGCCTGTACATTCTTCCTCCTCTAGCTGGTTGCCTACTGGCAGTGTCCTGTCTCTTTGTGAGGAGGGAGTCCTGAAGCAAGGTGAAGGTCCCTCGTCCTGATCTCAGCTTGTCAGAAGTGTTGGGCCTGGATCTTGCTCCATGGCAGTCACCAACCTGTCCATGGAGACTGCCAGATTCTAGCATTCTTGAGGTGGTAAGGTGCCAACAGCAGTCCTGCAGCCTTTGCTGCAGGTTGCCCAGTGCCTCCAACAAACCTGCCTGTTGCTCCTGCATCTGCTTGTGCATTTCAATGACATTCTTAATTGCTGACACCATGGGGTCCTGTGCCTGGTCCTCCGAGTGCCAGTGCCCTGGGCCGTTTCTTTGTCAACCAGCTGCAGAGACGTGGTGGTGAAGTGCCTACTGCAAGCTTTCCTGGCTCTAATCCAGCTAAAATACCCATTGAGGTGTCAATATCTGAGCTGGTTGAGGGTATAGGAGGCAGGTTTAGCATTGCATCCTCTGAGGGATCCATGCCTTCCTCAGAGGTGGAGGAGGAGATGTCTTATTGCACTGGTCTCTTGGACACCGACAACTTGCTGTTGCAACAGATTCTGGCAGGAGACAGAAGAGAGAGTGTGAGTTAAACAAGGAGTAGAAGTTCAGGCATGTTAAGAATATATTCTCAGATGCGGTAATGAGAGAGAAGGACAATTTCACCTTAACTGCCATGACAAGGTCAAATACAGCAAAATGTACAATGGCAGCTCCAGATTAAATACATTTTAAATACGGCACTGGCTCCAGAGATCCCAGGATCTTCTGGCAGTGCTGAGTACTTCCAGCTCCCGTTAGTGGGGGAATCTGTCAAGCAAGGTACCATAGAGTGTGGTGCATTGCTGATGAGGCAAGTTTGAGAGTAATGCAAGAAAGTACACTAGGCATCATGGAGAGATATCCTACCTGAAACTCACTAAAGATGGCATTTAGCTCATTTCTGGAAAGCTTCAGCTCTCTGCTTGTGTGAGAGTGTGAGCGAGACAGAGAGAGAGAAGGATGCTCAATGGTACAATGTGCTGCTGTTCAGATTAATTGCTGAGAAGCCGGTGAGTGTGTTGCAACTCTGTGCCTGGACCTCAGACTTTGCTTACTTTAAAAAATAAGAAAAGTGATCTCTAACCAGATTACAACATAAATTTGACAGTATGCTCCAGAATCGTAAGAGTTTTAAAAAAAACAACCAAAATGGAATTCAGTGGTTTGTGCAATTCTCACAATACTCTTTCTCCTATTCTCAGTTTAATTTCCATTTTTTAAATATCACCTAAGCAAATATAAACTAACAGTGAAGGAGACCATAAAAAGAGCATAAAATGCCTTTAATTCCTTCCTTGGCATTTGCTAAGTTGCATCAAAAACAAGCCAATGTTTGCTAATTTTATGTACACTAATGGGTTGCACTCTGTGCAGCAAACCAACAACATTAATTCACAGATGTATAAAGCTTTGGGACTTGTATCAAAATTTTAATTTTGGGGTGCCTCCCAGCCTCTTTGATGCTTGGGTTTTAATTCACAGGAAGACTGAAAATATGTTCCCTTCATCATATCTCTGGCTACTTGCTCATATTTTCAGACAATGTTATATCAATCAAGCTGGCATGTAAACATATTCTAACAACCTCAGTTAGTACAAAAAGATGACACTAATCTGGACATTGTTGTGCTTTTAAACATTTTGTAATCAATCTATTCAGAGATGTTACTTCACAACTCTGCAGCAGGTGGGACTTGAACTCTTGACTCAGGGTTAGGGACACTACCACTGTGCCATAATAACCCATGTCAATTCACTTTTTATATATTCATTGATACGATGAACATCGGTTTATATTTATGCCTGTGAAGAAGTGTTGGCTGCTACATTCAATATAATTCCTTTTGCACAGAAACTACAGAGTTTGCTTGAACACAAAGACTGCAATTTCCACAGCCACTGGACAACACGGGCAATGATGAATTAAATGGGAAAATATCAGGAGAAAAACACTAGATTCTTGACACCAGGTAAAATAATTTGATTTTCCAAGCAAGATTTTAACAGCTTTAAGGTTCTAGAAGATCTCACTGGTTTGGGGCCTACTTGCATGTATTTACATCGCATTATTGCTTAATGTTGCTACACTTAAATTGAGGTTGTTGTTTTCACAGACAGCAGAAAAAACTAGATGGCAACAAGTCCTGTCATGAAAGTCTAAATCTGCTGTCTCCAGCTCACTGTTTGCTTCTATGTACATCCATCCTGGCAACCTTTACCTAACACCTCAAGGCACACGCTACAGGCAGCAAGCTCCTGCCACTTGCTGCCCCCTCATGCCACATCCCTAAATTCTTCACAGAGGTTGGCATTGGATACACAATAACCAAGTATCAAGGTAGATAAATCCCCGGGTCCCGATGGGATCTATCCCAGAATATTGAGGGAGACAAGAGAACAAATTGCTGGAGCATTGACAGACATCATTGTGTCCTCTTTGGCCACAGGTGAGGCCCCAGAGGATGGGAGAATAGCCAATGTTGTCCCACTGTTTAAGAAAGGTAGCAGGGATAATCCTGGAAATTACAGACCTGTGAGTCTCACGTTGGTGGTAGGGAATTTATTGGAAAAGATCCTCAGGGACAAGATCTATACGCATTTAGAAGCAAATAGACTTATTAGCGATAGACAGCATGGTTTTGTGTGGGGCAGGTTGTGCCTACTAACTTGATTGAGTTTTTTGAGGAGGTGATGAAGATGATTGATGAGGGAAAAGCAGTTGATGTTGTCTACATGGACTTCAGTAAAGACTTTGACAAGGTCCCTCATGGCAGACTGGTACAAAAGGTGAAGTCACATGGTATCAGGGGTGAGCTGGCACAATGGATACAGAACAGGCTTAGTCATAGGAGACAGAGGGTAATGGTGGAAGGATGGTTTTGGAATGGAGGGTTGTGACTAGTGGTGTTCCACAGGGATCAGTGCTGGGACCTCTGCTGTTTGTGATCTACATAAATAATTTGGAGGAAAATGTAACTGGTCTAATTAATAACTTTGCGGACGATACAAAGATTGGTGGAGTTGTGGATGGTGAGGAGCATTGTCAGAGAATATAGCAGGAAATAGATCAGTTGGAAGCATGGGCAGAAAAATGGCAGATGAAGATTAATCCAGACAGATGTGAGGTGATGTATTTTGGAAGGTCAAGTACAGGTGGAAATTATACAGTGAATGGCAGAATCCTTAGGAAAATTGATATGCAGAGGGGTCTGGGTGTGCAGGTCCACAGATCACTGAAGGTGGCAGCACAGGTAGATAAGGTAGTAAAAAAGGCCTATGGCATGCTTGCCTTCATTGGAAGGGTCATTGAGTATAAGGATAGACAAAGTTATGCTGCAGCTTTATGAAACTTTAGTTAGGCTACACTTGGAACATTGTGTACAGTTCTGGTCACCACACTACCAGAAGGATGTGAGATAACAAGGTGTAGAGCTGGATGAACACAGCAGGCCAGGCAGCATCAGAGGAGCAGGAAAGCTGACGTTTCAGGTCTGGAGCCTTCTTCAGAAATGCTTAGATGTTTTGGAAAGGGTACAGAAAAGGTTTACCAGGGTGTTGCCTGGTATGGAAGATTTTAGCTATGAAGAAAGGTTGGTTAGACTGGGTTTGTTTTCACTGGAACACAGGAGGTTGAGGGACGACCTGATAGAAGTTTTCTCGAGATTGGGAATGGCATCGATAAAGTATGAGGCTTTTTCCCATGGTGGAGGGATCAATTACTAGGGGACGCAGGTTCAAGTTTAAAGGAAATGTGCTTGGCACATTTTTCACACAAAGGATGATGAGCGCCTGCAAAGTGCTGCCAGAAGAGGTGATGGAAGCAGACACAATAGCAGTACTCAAGAAGCAGCAGGACAAATGCATGAATAGAAGGGAACAGAGGGATACGGATCCTTTAAGTGAAGACAGTTTTAGTATGGAAGTGCAAAACGTGGCAGTGCAGGCTTGGAGGGCCAAAGGGCCTGAGCCTGTGTTGTGTTGTTCTATGTTCTTTGTTCTTTGTTCGTTGTTCTCTCAATGTCATCATGTCATGTCTCTGACCCACTTTTTGCACTTCAATGCTGCACTTGGGAGCTCACCAGCATCTTTCATTGTAGTGCTGCTGACAGGCACACATCTCATGGAGCAGAGAGAGATACATTTCAGGGCTCTTTCTGACCACTTACTTTGTCTATTTGGATATTCTTGGCAGAATCCCGTGCTTTACTTTTTCTTAACGCATCACTGCTTCATTCAAAACTTGCAGGTTGATAGTTCCTCTGCTTTGACTTTTAGTGCATACACAGGCTAGAACTTGCCATGGTTGCCAGCAATGATCTGTTAATGGTATGGTCGTGTGGTTGTATGGCACAATGGTATGTCAGTGTCACAACAGAAAAGGGCTCTGTTCAGTCAATGTACAGGTCTTGTGTAAACAGTAGTACCATATCTTGTAGGTTTGCGCCAAGTACCCTGAAAGTTGTGAAGATGCGTGTATCCTTGAGAAATCTCACATTCCTGCTTAGCTTCAAGAGCTGAGTGCCTTGCTGGGAGACAAGGGCTACCGTCTCCAACTATGGCAAACCATCCCTTTACACAAACCCCTGACTGAGACCAAGCATGGATACAGTGCAATCCTTTCTTCCACTAGGGCTACCAGGAGCAGATGATAGGTTTACTGAAGTTGAGATTCTGATGCTTAGATCGGCTTTGGGAGAGGGGGCGTGGTGCCTTACATTGCACTCCAAACAGAGCAATCATTGCATGGTGTGCCCCATCCAACTGGAGCAGACAAGCAGGATGTGATGGAAGCTGGATAACTGGAACAGCATCAGCAGCAGAGGAAGTTGAGGATATTGAACAGAAGGAACATCACCTTCCCCATGATAGAGTGCTATAGCATCAGGTACAACAACCCAGATAGGACTTAACTGACTGTTATTTCCAACAGATATGAGTTGGTTGAAATCATCAAATGTTAATTGTATATTTGTTATTGGTCATAAACAAAGCAGTGCTCGTTTAGTCCCAGAAACAAATACAGCAAGTTTGTTTTCTGTTTCTTCATGTTACCTGTCATTGAACAAAAGTTAATACTAACAACTTGTTTCAACATGTGATGCTGCCACACTGAACAATGAAAAGACGTAAGGATATAATGAGCGTTCAGGAAAGGGTAGCACTCCTTCAGAGAGGGTTCTAACATGGTCTACTGCCAAGGGCATGCAGCCTGTATAATTTCTATCTTGTTGCTGCAACTATAATGATGGTCAATCACAACTGATAATTTAACATGGGAATACATTTACAAATGTGAGCATGTATTTGCAATAAAGTGTCACTCATGCCAACTTTGTGCCCTTAGAAGCATTTCTTCCACAGTTTTCTCCACTACTTGTATTGTGAAAGACTATTCCTGGCTGGCAAGGATCGGTATCTTCCCCACCTCTGATCAAGAAGAAAATGAGATTCTAAACATCAAAAACAATCCAATTTTCTACCTAAGGTTTTAATGGAGAGATGAGAATCTTGCTAGTAAGCCTCGGGCGTATTTGTATAATTAAGATCTCATTATTACTTGACTTATTCATTTTTCTTAGGCAGAAGTGAGAAACTGGATAGCCACAATTCCTGACATGGAGTTCTGAGTGAGTACTGGTAGCTACAACTCACTGACCCCTTCTCTAGGTAGCCATCTTGGCCAATACCCCAAACACCTCAGGGTGCACTCCATAGGCAGTGACCAGCTGCACCCTCCATCCATGGAGGCTGACATTTGCAAAGTACCATTCTCACCACATCACCTTAGGATTCACTCTTGATGCAGTTTCAACACTTCAAGACTGAACTTTGAAGCTCACCGACAGCTTACAGTGTAATTCTGCGGCTAGGCCGCTTTGTGCAAATGGGCAGGCAGCCATCTTATGTCCTGGAACATGGTGCATCGCAGAGCTCATTGCATGCTCTCTTAGCACTTTGCACCATTTGGATGCTCACAGCATCTCTGCCTTACATTGTTTATTAACACAGGTTGATATTTAGGCAGCTTGTCATAGTTAGCAGCAATGACCAGTCAAGGAGGACTATAGTCAGTCAGGGAGCCGTTACTTCATTAGTCAGGAAGGATGATGGGGCATTCCAGGTGAGTGAGTCAGAAATGCAGAGGGCAGGAAGAGTTAATAGCTTGGGGGAAGGTGGAGGTGAATGTCATTGAGAAAAGATGCAATATCGAGGGTGGTAGACCATGTGTTTTGGTGGGAGGCGGGTGAAATGGCAGAGTTAGAGTGAAGTAGCAGAGAGAAGATGGTGGCAATAACTTTGTAGATCTCAGAAGATCACTAGCCTTCTTGCAGCACTGCTGCATGTTCCTCCAGACTGTGGACTCCTCCAAATTGGTGGCTACTTCTGACCAGGCTGGCAGGATTTGACAAAGTGCACATTTGGCGTTGGGCCCACAGCATCAACACCGCAATCTCCCAGCATCAGTGAGCACCACTGGGGGGAATGGTGCATTATTAATGAAGTGTGTGAGACAGTGAGGTAACTCACCAGAGATCATGAAGAGAAATTCCTCATGAAACTCCCTGAAATTGACACTTAGCAGATATTTTGTAAAATTCAGTCCTGTAAGTTTACGTTCTTTACAAGCTGGTTGAGGAGAAGGTAAAGTCAAGGGCCATCTTCAAGCTTTGATTTCAAAGTAATATCATTCATTATAGATGAATAATAAATATTGCTGTTATCATAGGTACACCAAGCTCTGACTTATAGTTACATTAAGTAAAGACAAACTTATCTTATTTGGATGTTTCTTCCAGAGATTCGAGAATTTTAGTCTGACCTGGTTCCCTTTAGAATTTTAGTCTTCTTCCAAAGTATTCCTTCTCATCTGTTTAATTTCACTCACACACTTCTATTTGTACCCATGACGTGCAGTTCCATCATTGCAAGGTTGCTCCTGGGTTCCAGTGCCCTTGCACAACACTCACCAGGAAAGGTGAACAAACTGATGTTACTTTCTGCAGACAAGAAAACACAGATGTGCACTGAGAAGCTAAATAAACATCTGGGAGTAAAGAATAAAAAGATGTGTTGACACGATCAAATGAATTAAAGGAGAAAGTAAGTGTGGAGCATAAAGGCAGATATAAATCTGATGGATCAAGTGAACAATTTGTGTGGTGTAGTCACCTTGACAAAATCCTTGCTGCCTCACTCCTCTCAGAACAATCTTACACACAGTCTGGGTGGTAGACTAAATTTAAAAGTTATCTGAAAGCTAATCCCAACTCTCCTCTAATTTGAACACTTTTGGTTTTAATGGAAGCTTGTTGAGGAGTAGATAACGAATTGGCTCTCTAAAGATAGATGCTCATGTTCTTTGTAACTTACTATCCCTTATTTTACTACTATCTGCCTCACTCAGAATGTTGTACACCCTGCTATTATGTCCAAATATTCTTTCCTGTTGCTAGGCCCCTGCTGAATTAGTTTAAACCCTCCCCAACAGCACTAGCAAAACTCATGACAAGAAAATCAGTCCCAGCTCTGTTCAGGTGCAACCTGTCTGTCTTGTCCAAATGCCATCTCTTCCAGAGTCGTTCCAGGAATCTAAAGCCCTCCTTCCCGCACCTTCTGCTCAGCCACACATTCATCTGCCTCATCCTCCTATTCCTGAATCACTTGCACATGGCACTGGGAGTAATAAAGTGATAATGCTTTAGACCTCCTGCTGGCTAATTTTCGACCAAGCTCCCTAAAATCTGAGTGTATATCCTTCTTCTTTTCTATGTCATTAATAGGAATGTGGAGCACGACTTCTGGCCTTCCACCCTCCTTCCAAAGAATATCCCAGAGCTTTTATCTGAAATCCTTGACCCTAGCACCATGGGTCTTGCTGCTTTCTTTGAGAATCCATCACCCTCACCAGTTTCCAGAACAGAAAACTGTTAGTGAGCGAGACTTCTTCAGACTCTTGCACTGCCTGTTTCTCTTTAACTGCCTAGTAGTCACCCCATCTACCTATTTGGCCCTAGTGTATAGTATGACCACCTCTCTAAATGCGCTGTCCATGTGTCCTCTGACTCATGGATGTATCTCAGTGACTCCAGCTCTGAAACCAAAAGTTTACATTGCTGCTCTCTCTCTCTGTCACGTTGTTTGATCTAGTGTTTACCTCTCTTTTGCACTGTTTTATCCAGAGTCCATCTCTTTCCCTCAGTCACAGTGGGTAATCTGGTCTCCACTTTGTCTCCTCGTGTGGTTTATCTGTAGTCTGCCATCTCTTACACTGTTTTATCGATGTTGGCTGTCTTCCTCTTGCACTGTTCTAAGTGGTGTCCACTCTATCCCTCATGCTGTTTTATTCTGTTCTTGCTCTCTCTGTCACACTGTTTTATCCACTTCCAGCAGGCTCTCTCATGCTGTTTTATCTGGAATCCCCACTCTTGTACTGTTCCATCTGGTGTCTGCTCTGTTGGGCTTTTTTACTTAGTGTGCACTGTATTGCACTGTTTTATTGATGTCCACGCTCTCCTTTTGTCATATTGTTTTTCTAGTGTCTGAACTCTTTCATGCTGTTTTATCAGTGTCTGTGCTCTCTCTTGCACTGTGCCCACTCTCTTGCTCACATTGTTTTATCTGGTGTCTGCTCTCTTTATCTTAAATGCTATTTTATCCAGTTCCCATTCTCTCTCTCTCGCACATTGTTGTATCTAATGTCTGCCCTTTTTCTATTGTTATTTTATCTGCTATTTTCACATCCTGTCATACTTTTTAAGGTGGTTTCTGCATTCTCTCTCTCATGCTGTCTTATCTGATGCCCACTCTCTCCCTTTCTCTCTCACGCCATTTTATCTAGTGCACACTCTCTTGCATTGTATTATCTGGTGTCTATTCTCTCTTGTGCTGTTTTAGTTGATGTCAGCCCTCTCTTGTCCTGTTTTATATGAAACTGCTCTCTCTATCTTGCTTTACCGTCTGGTTCCTGTTCTCTCGCTCTCTTACATTGTTTCATCTGTTAACCCACTCACTCTCTCACACTGTTTTACCTGAGCATTTGATCTGAAAGTAAAGCGTGATCCCAATAGCACTTGATCCCAATAGAATTTAATTACAAATGAAATAACTCAAATGGGAAAGAAAGACTAAAATTTGGATTCAAGAAAGAGACAGTAATATCAGAACTTGAATTAGAAAGAGAAGGATTTTTTTTTCAAATCTCCTGGACATTTGAAATGAACAAGCAATTCCAAATTAACAAATGTTGATACAATTCAGTTTTGTTTTGGGTGCAATGTTCAGGTTTTTGGTGGGACTGAATTCCCTATCCCAACAAAACAATCCTTAACTAAACACTTGACTAATATGAGCCAGTTGATATCATCAAGTGTAAAACCTCTAGGAAAAATAATTTCGACTTTATCTTGTTTCAATTTTAATTCTAGTAACCTCAAATTAGAATAGAATAAAAGTCATAACAACAGGCTTTTCTACTCATTGTCTGTTATCCTTAAGAAGAAAATGATAATAAAAGTTGTAAATTGCTCTTTAAATGCAGAGAATGCATTAAACAGGAGTTAATATTTGGTCTTCTCTTTTTTTTTGATCTTCTCTTCGTTTCCCCAAGAACACTTGTTTATTCTGTATGCACTTCCTGCGAAATTGGCAAGATGACAGTTAATGGTCCATTGGAAAGCCAATCAGAGTGCACCTTCCATACTGCTCCTGTCATTAAGCTTCAAATCATGCACTTAATGAGCTTAAATCTGCAACTTCCTTTGAATACTGCTGTGCAGTGTGTCTCCAGTTCTGATTGCTGCAGGTATAAGAAATTTCATGTAATCCTGAAGATTCTACATTAATTTATGTAAATTAAATCAACTATTCCATTTCTTAAATTAAAAATGACATACAATGGTATAATAGCAACTTATGTCAATTCATAGAGTGCCTTTAACATGTTAAAATATCTCAATGTTTCAGAGGAATACTACAAAACAAAATTTGACACAGCCACTTAATATACTTACACAAATATTTTTCACAGTTCTCCTAATTTTTTTGTACAGTTTATGTGCAGCTACCATATAAACAAACACTGGTTCCTGGTAGAGGTAATTAACTTTTGAATACCGTTAATGAAATCATATAAGTATGCATTAGTAGCAGAAATTATGATGTCATTATATGTAGAAAATACAATCAACCGGTCTCTGTTCCAAGGGTATATTTCATCAACATTATACACGTTGGTAATATGTCTCAACTTGTTATTAGTCTATGTGTGTAAGTAATGAAAACGTGACAAACATATTCCTGATGTTGCAGTAGCAAATGTTAAGTCTTGTGCTCAATTATATTTCATATTCTGGGCCCCCAAATTGAAACGCATCAGAGAATTTAAATATATTCATACCACATTAATAGTTCTTTAAATGACAATAACTGTTATAAGTTTCAGCAGTCCTGCTAATGACCAGCTGCATAACTATTTGGAAAATGAACAGATAATTAGAGATCAGTGATGAGGGGTCACCAATTATAATTATCACCAGGATAATTTTTTTAAAGTTAGACAATGGTTGGAAAATTAAGTGTTTTGACAAAGGGAGTAGCTGAAATGCTAATACAGAGAGAAGCTAATAAATTTGAAACAGAAAAATCCATTTCCATGTGGAGAGAACAAGACAATGGAATTTGTTGTGGAATGTTTTAGCAAACAGGAACAGGTGTGATAGACCAAAGGACTCTTATGGAGTTCTAAATTTCTATGAGAGGTGATGAGAGACGAGAGTTGCATTTGTCAGTTTCCAATCCTCAGGGATTTAGCTTGAGTCTAGTGATGTCTAGGAGATATGAAGCTAAAATGTACTTTTAAGTAACCGCATCCCTTTAATATTCCCAGCAACCCAGGAAAGGCAACCTATCTTGGTTAGGAGCTGATTGTTTTATTCCAGATGACCACGAAAAACCCTAGGATGAAGCAGCAAGTAACAAACACAAATCTCCGTTACATTGGAGGGTTTTATAAACACATGGATAATTTAGCTTTTGAAATAATCCCTTAAAACTAAAAACATCCTTAAAACTACTGTACTAACATGGTTTACACACACTTATTGGCAGGAAAAAAATTAAGACTCTAGGCTAAAGTCTGTGATCACTGCTTTAATCATAACTATTACCATACCATAACACATACTAAATAAACATAATTATTCTAATGTTTGGCGCAATTTCAGCAACTTGGTGGCCGTGCACATGAATGAGAGTCCTTCTAGGTTGAATTAACAGAAGGAAGACTGACAGTTTAGAAATGAATGGAGATATAAGAGAAAATCCACACATTTTCAATCATAATTGGCAGGAAGTGAGAGTGCAATTTCAGTGGATGAGTTCTATACTTCCCGAGGGCTCATTCATGCTTTCTCTTAAAATTCTTTCATTTTTACTGCATTGCATTGGTATTGTGCAATATTTTGTTTTTTTTAAATATAAAGTTTTGTGTGACAATCTGTACTAAAGAACTGAACATCACTCAAATTTACATACGCTGTTAGCTCCAATCACTTTTGTTTTACAAGCAGATGCTAACTCTCTTTACTATTCCTAGATGGTACATTTCATCTCCCAACTTCAGAAAAGATTTCTCTCTGCATTAGTGTGACATGCTGTTTCAGTTAACACATCAACTATTTTTGTGGTTGAATTGATACTCTTAATTAGATTGGGCAGTTTTCCCCGCACCATGATGAACTGGATTGAGTCTGTTTACATTGAATCATTTCTAGTTATCAAAGAGCAGAGACTGTTATCACTTCAGTTTGGAGTTTAATTGGTTTTTAACAGAGGTTTTAGAATCTAAAGGCAGGTCTCTAATCAAATACTCAGTCTTCCAATGGAACGTATTTTAGCTACTACACTCCTACACTGCAGAAATGATTTTCAGTTCTTTGAGAGTCCTGCTTGATAATCCCCCTAAAGAAATTCAATTAATTGGTCAAGCATTACATTTCATTCCTAAAACTACCTTGACCATTTTGGATTAGCACATTTTCTCCTCAAGATGCTCCATTACATTACCCTCCTTTAATACTTTCCAACATTTCCTCACAACTATCAGCAAGGCTTAAAAGTTGATGTTTATTCTGTGCTTTTTTTTGAAGATGAGAGTTGCATATGTCATTTCCCAATCCTTGGGGATTTAGCCTGAATCCAGTGATGTCTGAAGAATAACTGCAAGAGGACTCACAATCAATTCCTTCATAATCCAAGATGGAAAATTATCAGAGCCAGTTATTTTATCTACCTTAAGCTTCAGCAATCTCCCCATATGTCCTCAGTGGTTTTAAAAAAATCATTCAATGTTCATGTTCAAAGGGTCACTGGATGGTTATTTAAGAAGAAACAATGTACTATAGGTCTATTAGGAAAAGGTGGAAAATTGGCACTAAGTTAAGATGCTCAGTGAGCTACTCAAACATGAGGGGCCAACTGGCCTCCTTCTACACCATAACAATTCTCTGATTCCACAACTGTAAACATACTCCAATTATAGCATTTCCCCTCAGTTTCTTTAGTTGAACAATAGTTGTCAACTATGTCAGGAATTTCTCTATCTTCTAGTTCACTACCTTTAGCATCTAATTCCTAAACTATCTGCATACTTCTGACATACTGGAAGAATGTTTCATTGCTTCCCAAAATGATTCCAACTATATTTTCTTCGTGATTTCTTTTTGCTAACCCAACCAGTTTCTTGCAATTTCTGACCTTACCTTTATCAGATTATTCAGAATTTACAGCAAGAGAATATTGTGGACAGTGGACTAAACAGATGAAAGGTCTTTTCTTGTCCTGAAGTATTACTGCGGGCAGAATGTTCCCCTCTTTGACATAGACTGAGCAATGGTGAGAAATGTGGGAAAGTTAGGTTGAAAAAGATCATTTTCTCAATATTGAACTTTTTATTTCATTGTTTTCCCCTCAAGTCTTAAATGGCAACTTTAGAATCTTAACTATTCCTTGGAGGTATATTTTATATATAAGCAGGGTTGACCATTGCCAGATATAGAGTCAGAGAGCCAGAAGTTATACAGCATGGAAACAGACCTTTCGGTCCAACTCGTCCATTCCAACCAGGGTTCCCAAACTGAACTAATCCCATTTGCCTATGTATAGCCCATATCCCGCTGAAGCTTTCCTGTTCATGTACCTGCCCAAATGTCTTTTAAACGCTATAACTGTAACTGCATCTACCACTTCCTCTGCCAGTTCATTCCACATAGAAACCACCTGCTGTGTAAACAACTTGCACCTCAGGTCCTACTTAAATCTTTCCCTTCTCACCTTAAACCTACGCCCTCTAGTTTTGGACTCCTGTACCCTGGGAAAAAGACCTTGGCTATTCACCTTATCGATTCCCCTCATGATTTTATAAACCTCTATAAGGTCACCTCTTAGCCTCCTACGCTCCAAGGAAAAATAGCCCCAGCCTATCCTTATAACTGAAATCCTCCAGTCCCAGCAACGTTCTTGTAAATCTTTTCTGAACCCTCTCCAATTTAATAAGAGTGTCTACAATTTTGGGAGTGAAATATGGGAAACCACACCAAGGACTGGTGATGAATCAGTAGACTGGGGCTCATAGACAGATCTCAGAGCATTGTAAAAGTCTTCCAGTTTTAGAATGTCTTCACCATAAATGTAGTCAATCTGTTACAATCATCAACACTTTTGTACCTACCTTGGATCCCAAAGATTAAATGGAAGAAATGTTATATTCCAATGTAGGCACAACGCTGGTAGCTGTACCATCATAGTTAGAGGTCTTACTTTTCATTGATATCAATGCCAGTTTGGGAACAACCACACCCTTTGGCTACACAGCACTGGGAAGCACGGAGTTAGAAAGTCCAATTCCTTGTTTTATGTGCCGAACGTGACCTTATGGTAACAGACACCGTTTTCTGCCATCAATAAAATGTTTCAAGACCTCCTGGAAACTTCCAAGATCGAGGCACATATTAGACTATGTGATAGTCAGGAACAGGGATCAAAAAGATGCTCAATTACATATTCATTGGCTATATTTAACTTCAACTACAACATGTAACTTCATTTCTTGTTTACTACTTTATACTGAAAAGAACTGTAATATTGAACTTTTAACTTATTTCTTTATTTTTCTATGCTTTTCCTAAGATTTTGTACTTGGTACCTTGCACTGAAGATGGCACCATGAATGGTGACATTGTAAACTTTTCACTGTACTCCTATATCCCTGTGCTTGAGTACACATGATAATAAAACCTAATTAAATACAGTCAACAAGTATAGGTAAGACCCATGACACATTTGATTATTATTGGCATCTGAGGCAGCCCCAAAAATACCCATAGAATATTTGAAGTTTCTAGCTTGTTAAACAACATCAAGCTCAAGGAATGTCAAGAAAAATCAATGAGAAATTACAAGAATGGATGGTTACATCAAGTGATGTCAAAGGTGGCTGGCAAATTTTGAAACCCATCATCAATCATACATGCTGAAATCTTCAAAAACACCATAAGAGACACAAAGATTGGTTTGATGAAAATGATACAGAAAGATGAAATCTAACATTATATATAAGCAGCACTCCAAACGTAGAAATAGGATTCCACAGAAAAGAAGCTCCCCACAGTGGAAGCTCAAAGAAGAAGCTGTAATTTGAAGAACAAATGGTGGACAAAAAGGGTTGAGGGAATTCAATTCCTGATGACATGTATGACATACTCACCTTTCAACCAAAGATATCTGAAACAAACAAAAAATACCTCAAGTTCTGCTGATCAGAAAGAAAAATAAAACACAAAGCACTGTAAAAACTGGAAGGCTGGGCAGCATCTGTGGAGACAGGGAGAGAGTGAAAGGCTTAAGTCCAATATGAGTCTTCTTTGGATTCTAATGAATTATTTCACCACTTTCTGTTTTTATTAGCCAAAAGTATGTGTCGTGTAATGCACTAATATGCACAATTACAAGCAACCGTTATTGAAATAACTCTACTCACATCTCTCAACCGAGAGGCTGATACAACAAAATGGTCAGATCTTTCAATCTACTTCAGTATCCCCAACACATGGACCAATACTGGTAAGATCCAAAGATGGCAAGAGTCTCCTCAAACACATGAGCAGTTTCAACATCTGCTCGTAACTGCACTTTACAGACTTACTCAAACAGAATTCCATGGCAGGCATGCAGCTGCTAGAGAACCACCAGCAGCTTGCCATTAGAAGTAAGCTCTATGATGATCCAATGCTTTATATTACCGCTATTAATGAGATAGAAAACAGCATAGTTTCTGATCCTAACAATTTCCCTTTAAAACCATTGAAACCTGGAAGAGACAGATTGATTTCTTGGATACATGTCCCACTTGTGAAGTTCTAGCAGAATGAAAAGATTCCAAGCAACGGTAGATATGATATAATATTCATAAACTTCAAGAAAAGAAACAAGTCAAACTGGAACAACCGCAAGAGTTGAATGGCTCTCAACTGTGCATGAAGTCTTAACTAAGACTTCTTAATTGCCTCTTGCCAATTGCTGCAGGGGTCCTCCTGGAATAATAGTGTGGCTTTTGACTGGTACAACTAACATTGACCTTACTGCATACCAACTTTATGAAAAGTTCATAGTGAAGAACATCCCTTAGTACATGGCTTTCTTTAACATCACAGAAGTCTTAGACTCGTTCAATCAAACGGTCTTCTAGAAAGTGCTATAGCTATACAGACACCGAGCTAAGTTCACAAACATCATCCATCTCCTATGTGACAATCTATAAATAACTGTACTATGAAACAACTCCACCATAAAACCCCTTTTTGTCAAAACACATGTCAGGGGACTATCATTGCTATTTTCAATATTTCTTGCAACTATACTGCAACTTGCAATTGACAGGCTCCCAGCCACCCAGACCACAACCACCACTGCCCCCCGCAAAAAGTGTGATAAGCTCTTTAACATATTCTAGATTGTGATTCTGTTTAATCATCTATGTTAATATTCAGACATTTTTTTAAACCAGTCTTTAAAATCTGTAGACTTTGTATATCATGTTTTAGATATAAGTTGAATGGTACTTAATTGAACTAAGAGCAAAATTTGCAAGAATTGGCAGGCTTGGTAATACTCTCAAGGTAAGCATATTTCAACAATCCTATGACATTTAAGATTGACTGCCCTTGATGTCAAAGCTACATTTGATTTAGTGCAGCAGCAGGAGCCCTAGCAAAACTGGAGTCAGTGGCAATCAAGGGGAAAACTCTCTGCTGTTAGAGTCAGACCTGGCACAAAGGAAGATGGTTATCATTGTTGGAAGTCCATATTTAAATGCAGTAAAAATTGGACAATATCCATGCTTGGGCAGACATGTAACAAGTACTATTCATGCCACGTAAGTGCCAGGCAATGACAATATCTAACAAGAGAGAATCTAATCATCATGCCTTGACATTCAATGGCATAACCATCACTGAATCCATCGCTATTAACAACATGAAGGTTACCATTGATTAAGACCTGAGCCAAATATTATGGCTACTACAGCAGGTCAGAGGCTAGGAGTTGTGCAGCAAATGACTCACCTCCTGACCATTTTCTTACCAGCTACATATAATAATGACATCCAGAACCAGAAGTCAAGTTATGATTGATGCACAAATGCCAATTTCCATGCACAAAACATAAGACCAGCTGTGCCAGTGCACACCAGCTGAACAGCCTATAGGGAACATTGCTCCGAACACCCCCAAACCTGTCCACCGTCTGCAAGGCACAAGTATAAATGGAATGCTCCCCACTTGCCTGGATGAGTGTAGCTCCAACAAAACTCAAAAAGCTTAACACCATCAAGGACAAAGCAGCTAGCTTGATTGGTACCACATCCACATTCATCTATTCCCTTCACCATTCATGCACGGTGACAGGAGTGTGTACTATTTACAAGATTCACTAAGGCTTCTCAGACATCACCTTCCAGACCAATGATCCTACCATTTAGAACACCAAGGGTGGCAGATACATGGGAAAACCACCACCTGTAGGTTTCCCTCTGAGCTACTCACCATCTTGACATGGAAATATATCACCATTCCTTCATTGTCACCTGATTAAAATACCAGAACACATGCCCTGATGGTATTGTGGGTCTACCTACGGCACATGGATGCAGCAGTAGGAAAAGCCAGCTCACCACCTTCTTCTCAAGGACATCTAGAGATGGGCAATAAATGCTGGCCAGCCAGTTTCACCAATTGCCAATGTTATTCTGGTTTTCATTGCCTGTAATTAATGCACCAGCAGCATTGAGAGGACAAATGTTGTCAACCTGAGAGCGAAAATTGCCAACGAGGAAGAAGATAAAGCTGAATCAAACATCAAATAAATTGATTGTCTCAATCTTCTCTAAGCTCAATATATAGGTGACAATTCCATGGCAGCCATAGTTTCTGTTGTTACTGTATTAGAGAACTCTGGAATAATTAGAGGACAATACCCATATGCTTGCTGTATAAACTCCTTTGATAAGATGTATGAATACATTTCAAGTATACCACCATACTGCTAGGCGGCATTTACCTCAGGTTGGCAAATAAACGGGATCACATTGAGCTTTCATTCAATATGGAATATGAAATAGCCCTATCCATACAGGAAGGGACTCTAAATCACTAGACATGGGAACATATAATGGTACTGCTAAAGCAAATGGGATTTGTGTGTGTGTGTCTGTGTGTGTGTGTGTGTGTGTGTGCGCGTGTGCGCGCGCGCTTGTGGGTGTGGTAGGGAGGGAGTCCCTCATTCGAAGATGTGTTGACTGATGAAAGTACCCAGTATTTGGAAGGACGGCAGGGATAACCAACTGTATGATATAAAATAAGGAACTCTTTGGTTATGGTGATTGTTGTAAAAGGTACTTGTTCTGAAAGGGTTAATACTTGAGCTATACTGAGCTCTGCCCAGTCTGATGACCTTGCACAGTCTCTGAGTGGAGAATCAGTTAGTTGGAATTTAGCACAGTCTTCTGATAGAGGCAAACATCTTCTTGATTTCCTGTCAGTCATGGTTCAGCCGAAGAATTAGTATCTTGTTGAGAAAATAAGATCCTCTTCTGCTGAAGCTTATTTTTGGTCCATCCTCCACCAGAGAATACTTACCAACCCCTTAGACTAGCATAGCAAGGAGGATTGGTGGCAGGACTCTATCCCAACCTCAAACCGCCAGCTATTGATACCCTGGCATCACTTCACGTGACAGGGATGGAGAGATGCTGGTGATCACGACAGCAGTGACACAGGAGGTGATGTTGACCTTGAGATGGCGGTTGCTGCTATTTGCTGGTCAGGGGTAAGATGAGCTCCCCTTACCAGTCTTTCCAACTATAGTGAAAGTTGAGCTTTAAGAAGGGTTTAGACCAAAAAGATTGTCATTTGCCATCATGAAACCTTCCTGAATCTAAGATAATGCATAGCTGTACTTGTGGACGCAAGAGTTTATATCCCATGTGTTTTAGCACAGTTCCAGTAGACGGTACATGTCACTTATGCTTCTACACTTCTGGTGCAAGATGGCAGTGGAGTAACAGGACTGCATGTGGGCTCTTGCCTGGGTCCCATCTGCTTTCCTTCTTTGCTTTACTTTGCTTCTGCTTTATTTTCTTTATTTTCCTTTTCTTTTGGTCTTTTTGTCTTATTCTCTGTGGCAGATTGGTCTGCAGCACTGGCTGGGCAGCGACGGTGGGCCCCAGGTGGAGCGGCGGTCATGGCTTCTCCTAACAAAGAAGGTGGCAGCAATGGCAGTGAGTGTGTTAGCTGGCAATTCGGGGCCTGCGGCAGCATCAGCAAAAATCCTCCAGTGACCGGGGATGGCAGTGCCAGCAGTCGTGGACTCTTCAAGATGGCGGCACCAGCAAGGTGACATTTGCAGCTGAAGCAGACCTCGTGGCCCAGTGACGGCTTGGCCTGGTAGTGGAACCAGGAACTCTTGGTCGCTGGGTGAGTAAGTGTTCACAGGTATCACCTAAAATGGGGCAACTCCCACATGGGTGGGTCTGGCATAGGCGGCAGCGAGACAGTGGAGGTCTCCCTTGATGGGCTGGGTCGAAAGACTGATATTCTGAACTTTTTACTTCTTTGGTTTTTCTATCTTATTCCTATGATCTATAATGCCAGAATATTTATTTCTTTACTTTTCCAATTTTTTTTTGTTTCCTGTGAATTTGAGCTTGAGTATCTGTACCTAGGTACTTTTGTTCCTAAGATGGCACTGTAATGCGGCAACTGTAAACTTTTCATTGTACTCATTTGAGTACATATGACAATAAAGCTAATTTAGTTCAATTCAAACAGCAAAAAAGTTGTTTTGTGATTTAAATATTCATTAAGTAAACTGTGAAGATTGACAGCCATTGCTTATGTGTCTTTGTTTCTGAATTGGTATTATTTATTTTATGGTTATATTCCAGTGTTTCTAAAGTATAATTTTTCAGTTGCTTGGCCAGCACAAGATTCAATATGTTTTTTTTTCACTTTCGTGGTAATTCATGTCAAACTCTTGACAAGCCCTCTTGCAATTAAACGGTTATGCTTAGTTTTACCACTGGTCATTCAATTTTCCATTGCAAATTTCAGAAATTAAAGCAACTTTTTTTTCTAATGTTTAATGCAGATATTTTGTTTTATACATCAATATTCATACAATTTAGTTTTTGTACAATCTACATCTTGAAAATTATTTTCAAATTATGGTTAACACCACCATAACATTGGAAATCTGATTAAGTCAAAGCAGGTACATAACATAAAATCTTTGTTTTGGTTCAGATCACTAGAGCCTTGCATGTGTATTCATGCAAATTCTTCTATCATTACTGATTACAAAACGAAGAACAGTCACAGTGATGAGGCAAATACAAAACTAAACTTGACCGATAGAATCAAAGGCTAGAAATTAGTGGACAAGGTCAGAAATCAGACGACAGGTATTGACAGACAGTTCTTGTATTTACATAGGAGGGGTGATATTTTAGAAGGGTCATCAAAGGAGGCTTTGTGGGTAGAGTTTAGGAATAAAAAGTGAGCTGTCACATTGTTGGGAGTGTATTAAGAATCAAATAGTCATCAGGCAGTGGGGAGCAGATATGTAGATAATTCGCTGAGGTGTGTAGAAACAATAAGAGGACAATTATATTAGGGAATTTCAAATTCCCCTAATTTATTGGGTGATCATAGTGTAAAGGGTTTAGAGGGGGCAGGTTTTTTGAAATATATTCGGGAGAGTCTTTTGTAACGGCATGTAGAATGTCCAACAAGAGACAGCTCAATGTTCAACCTAATTCTGGGGAATAAAGCTGAGCCGATGTTCGAGCTGACAACTGGGGAGCATAGCGACCACAACACAGTATGTTTTAAGTTTATTCGGGAAAAGGAAAAAGATTTTCTGCCAAAAAATGGTTTCAGATTGGTGAAATAACTCCATTGAGGCTAGTATCCTGTCACCAAGTCACCTTTTATGTATACATGAACAGTCCTTGACTACAGTTCTGCCTCATACTGAGTCAGGCACCAGATTGTCAGTATCTCTGAGGCTCACCCTTTTCACATGTCAGCCAGGGCTCCCTGTTTGGACCAGACTAACAGACCCAATCAGCGAGCTCATATTCTATGAGGTCCAGCTAGCTGACCTCATTACAGTCACTACAATTGGGAAGGCAGATTTCATTAAAATATGACAGGATCTAGCCAAAGTAGACTAGGAGGTGCTACTTCTGGGTAAATCCTCAGCAGAACAGTGGGAGGTGTTCAAAATGGAATTGGCAAGAATACAGGCTCAATATGTTCCCTTTAGTGTGAAATGTAGAAGTAGCAAGCCCAGAAATATTTAGATTATCTAGGAATGTTAAGGCTGGGTAAGAAGGAAAAGAGAGACATAGAACAGGTACAAAAGGAGCAAACTAACAGAGGGTCAAATGGAGCATAGGAAGTGCTAGGCAATACATAAGAAAGTAATTAGGAGAGCAAAGAGGAGGCATGAACAACACGATGGGTAAGATTAGTGAGAATCCCAAGATATTCTTCAAGTAAACAAAAGGTAAGGGGGTAACCAGGCAGTGTTGTGTGCACTCACCACACTATAGGAATGATGTGATTGCACTGGAGAGGTTGCAGAGGAGATTCACCAGAATGTTGCCTGGGATGGGGCTGTTTAGGGATGAGGAGAGGCTGGGTAGGATCGGGTTGTTTTCTTTACAGGAGAGAAGGCTGAAGTGGGATCTGATAGATGGGTATAAGATTATGAGGGGCATAGACAGGGTATGTAGCAAACATTGTTCCCTTTAGTTGAAGGGTCGATAACAAGGGGACATAATTTTAAAAGTGAAAAGCAAGACATTCAGAGGCCTTTGAAATTTGTTTTCATCCAGAGCATGATGGATAAATTCACCATAGTCCCAACTTTCCCATTAGACGGACATGACTGGCTATGAGTTTAACATGGGGTCACCATGAATCAGGCAAGGGGATGAGGCTGAGAAAACAGGGCTTTCAATAGTGACCTCAGCCTATACAGGAATTGAACCTACACTGTTAGCTTCACACTGCATCACAAACCAGCTGTCCAGCCATCTGAGCTAACCAAACTCTGAGAGGGTACTGGAAATCTGGAATGCACTGCCTGGGAGGGTAACTGAAGTAGGAAACCTCACAACCTTTAAAAAATAAAAGATTCCAAAGACTCTGAAACAGTTCATATGGGTTGGAGTGTATCCAACGTCACCCTGTCATTTACAAAAGGAGGTAGAGAGAAAACAAGGAATTATAGACCAGTTAGTCTGACATCGGTAATAGGGAAAATGCTAGAGTCCATTGTAATAGCGGTGGATTTGGAAATATGAGTCAAGGCTTGGCATGGATGACATGAGCATGCAGGTAAGCACGAAGTGGGTATAGGCAAAAGAAGCAAATGCTGCTGCCTGAGATACTGCCTGGTCCAGTCTGTGATCTGGGGCCCTGCCCGTGTGCACAATGTATCCCTGCTGCAGTCTTTCATTGCTAGTTGCTGATATACTCTGCAGTACGACTCTGTCCTTCAAGAGCACCCTGCCCATTGATCAGAAAGGTGCAATGGTGGTAGTGGCAACTGCCAAATTCTAATTTCCATGGATAAGGGTGATGCTGGTGCCCATAGATCATGCCCTGAGATGCAATTTGGCAGTATGAATGCAGCAAGCAATGACGTGAAGCCTCAAGGTACGTGCTCTCGTCTTCACATGAAGATTTCTTGACATTTAGCTTGTATAGCGCATTTGGAGAGGTAGGAAACTGAATATTCATAAGATGACTTGTGACATTAACAAGGCATTTAAAAAACAACAGTCCCCTTAACTGGCAACTCATTACTGCCGAGTAAGAAACTTGCCAGGCTGTTTGTCAAAAGATTCTGCAAGATGCTCTCGACATCGAGATGGACTTCTCATCCAACTGTGCCACAAATCCCAGCATAGCCCACATCACACCAACCTTTGTAAAATTCTACCCATAGGAGCAGCAATAAGCCTATCTCGTCATTCGAGGTTATGGCTGATCATCTTGTTCAAGGCTATTTTCTCACAGTAACTTCATATTTCTTTGTAGAAGAGAAGCAGTATCTGCCATATCTCTCGCATTAGTATAAACAGCCCCGACATATAGATGGATGGAAAACCAAGATGAAAATGTTTAATAACATTATGATGAAGTACTTCCTTTTCTTACTTCAAAAATGTAGATAATTTACGAATAAATTTTAAATAAATACAAATTAAAACATAGATCCGCATAGACTTCATAGAAAATGTAGCGGAATTTTGACATTCCCCATTACAGCTTCAATCCAGTTGTAACAAAAGAGGCATTTTTAAACATGAAAGGAAAGTTTTTACATTCCCATTAAGCCAATGAGGGTATCTGGAAATGTGACCCTTGTTTTATTTTGGCTGAAAGACCTTAGATGGTGCTCTTTCCCCACTGCACCATGGCAACAGCTGTCCCAAGCTTTAGTGTGTCCCTCAGCACGTAGTCCTGGACTTTGGAATTTGCCAGTCTGCAACATGTGATTGAGGTCAACTCATTGCTCTAGAAGACTAACAAAATTTCAGGCAGACCAAAGAGGATCTTTTATCGAGTTGATGGGCCTCAAGGCAAAATCGATGTTTATCTCGCAGTGCATCGTGAAAAACAGGCTGTAGACCACGTGGAGTTGCTCAGACAAACCTCGCCAAAAACTACTGCATCTCTCTCCAGAGCTTCTTTGCAAAGGGATATTGCAGAAGGAGAATTGTGACCATCACCTAACCACCACAACCATCTCCAGGGTAACATGCAGTGGTGCAGAGGGGCCAGAAGTGCAAGTACTTCTGCTGCGCTTACCTCTGTTGTCAATTTTACATGAGAAATATCCAAGCCCTAGAAGTGATATACAGAAGCTTCATGAGACCACCTGTGAGGACAAATTGGAAAAATGTGGATTTGACCTTGAAAGGAAATTAATGAGAAGTCTGCATATGGAAATAGTGCATAATTTAACAAGGTTCAGTGTACATCTAGCGCCTGGAACTGCTTAAGGTTATATATGTAAAAATAAACTCAGATTTATATCTGTTTAACAACATCTGAAGTGATTGTTTTTAGTCATTTGTGACAGCACTCCAGTCTAATTATAGTTTACTAATATCTTCATTGGAAGTGTATAGATCTGTTACTTGTTTTCTGAAAAATAATATTGGGATTTTGAATGTTGAATAGGTTCAATCTTCCAGTTAATCTAAAGGCCTTAGATCTTTAATCCACAATATTTTAGGTATTTTAGCAGGCATACAGGTGCATAAATCCCCAAGAGCTGGTGGGATGTATCCCAGACTGCTATGGGAGGCAAGAGACAAAATTGCTGGGGCCTTGTTGGAGATATTTAATACTTTGCTGGCCACAGGTAAAATGCTGGATTACTGGATGTTAGCTAATATGTTTTTTTTATTCAAGAGAAAGGGCAGCAGGGATAAGCCAGGTAATTACAGGGCAGTTGGTCTGAAGTCAGTGGTGGCGAAATTATTGGAAAAATTCTGAGGGGCAGGATTTCTTAACACTTAGAAAGGCAGGGATTGATCAGGGATGGACAAAATGGATTTCTTAGAGGGCAATCCTGTATGATTAATTTGAGGTTTTTGAAAAGGTAAACAAAATAAATTGATGATGGTAGTGCAGTTGATGTGGTTTATATGGACTCAGTAATGCCTTTGACAAGATCCCACATGGAAGCCTAGTGCAAAAGATAAAATAGAATGCAAGGCAAGTTGGCAAATTGGATCCAAAACTGGGTTGGAAAACGGAAGCAAAGGGTGATGGAGGTGATTTGCTTTTGTGATTGGAAGCCTGTGACCAGTGCTGCACCATATGGTTCAGTGCTGGGATCCTTGCTGTTTGCTCTGTAGATTAATAACTTGGATGTGACTCCAGAAGATATAATTAGTAAGTTTGCAAAGACATGAAAATTGGTGGTGTTGTTAATAGTGAAGAGGATGGTTTTAGGCTACAGTCTGATATTGATCAGCTGATAAACTGGGCAGATGGAATTTAATCCTGATAAGTGTGAGATGATGCACTTTTGGATGTCTACTAAGGGAAGGACATACACAAGGAATGGTAGATCACTAGGAATCTTGGTGTACAAGCCCAAGATCCCTGAAGGTGTCAGCTTTGTTAGACAGGATGGTGATGAAGGCACACAGAATGGTTGCCTTCATTAGCTGAGGTATAGAATATACGAGCAAAGAATTACAACTTTTTAAGACTTTGGTTAGGCCACAGATGGAATACTATGTTTAGTTCTGGTCACACTTGAAACGGTGCAGAGGAGATTCACCAGGATTGTGCCTGGGATAGAAAGGCACCATTTTGAGGAGAGACTGGATAGGCTGGGTTAGTTTTCCTTGGGGCAGAGGAGGTTGAGGGGTGATCTGATTGAGATATACAAAATTATGAGAGGCATAGAAAGAGCAGATCATGAGAATCTTTTTTTTTCCCAAGGAGACGTGTCTAAGACCAGAGAGCATAAGTTTAAGGTGCAAAGTTAGTTTAGAAGAGATCTGAGGATTTTTTTTTCGCACAGAGGGTGGCAGAAATACAGAAGGTGCTGCCTGAGTGGGTGGTGGACACAGGCACTCTCACAACATTCAAGAAGCATCTAGATGAGCACTTAAAGTGCCAGGGCATAGTAGGTTATAGAACAAGAGCAGGTAGATGGAGATTAGTGTAGTTTGGTGTTTGTTTGTAGGGATAGAAATGATGGGCTGAAGGGC
The DNA here is from genome assembly GCF_021869965.1 of Rhincodon typus. Taxonomy (NCBI): domain Eukaryota; kingdom Metazoa; phylum Chordata; class Chondrichthyes; order Orectolobiformes; family Rhincodontidae; genus Rhincodon; species Rhincodon typus. The sequence goes on from NC_063334.1 coordinate 65,504,937, forward strand.
CTGTTTGTATACTGTATATCCCTGCATGCTCCATGGCCATCCTGCATCTCCCAATTTAACCATGCAAATCAGCATCGGCAAATCACTGGCCACATCATGTCAAGATCCCTGCTCTCCGTCTGACTCATGCGCCACTTCAGCCCTTTAACACTCTGCTTTGGAGCTCAGGCACTTTTATGATATGCATGCTTCTGCCAGGTCACTGTGCACAGAGAAAAAACATGCATCATGTGCATCTGCACAGTGTATATCTTATGGTTCTTAGCTTGTCTTTCTTAGTGCTTGCCCACTTTTCTGATGAAGGGTCTAGGCCCGAAACGTCAGCCTTTCTGCTCCTATGATGCTGCTTGGCCTGCTGTGTTCATCCAGCCCTGCACCTTGTTGTCTCGGATTCTCCAGCATCTGCAGTTCCTACTATCTCTGTGGCTTGAATTGTTTTTTCTTAGCAGAGAGAGAGAGACAGAGAGACAGAGAGAGAGAGACAGAGAAGCAGGCAGCTTGTCATGGTGGGGAAAACTGAATAGTCAAGGACATGGACATGTCACTGTATGGAACTGTGTCATACACTGTAACAATCTTAACGTCATACCTGTAACATGTGCCAGTAGCTTAGGAGGCAAAACACACTACATGTGCTCAAGCAAATGGACATGTGTGAACATTAAAGGAGTCCTTGTTGGAGTGAAAGCGGTCTACAGTCAGCAGAGGGTATACTGTCACATTCAATCAAGAGGCTTATCCAATTTCCATCCAGCGGTTGGACATAGTCAGTCAGGTGCTTGGTCCACCCAGGTCTGGGGATTGAGCCGCGTAAATCCTGCAGGTCAATGAAACTAGACCAGCTATAGAGGGTAGGTCAGTCAATGTGCTGTACAGACGTCAGTCAGGGAGTTAGGGTGAGCTGTTGTAAACCGTGACTGTCCAGCTAAATCAATTCAGAGATGCCTACTATAGTGATTGGAACAAGATCAGCCAGGCAGACCTTATAGAATATGAGTTCCCTGATTGGGGCGGTTAATCTGGTCCAATCAGGGAGACCTGGCTGACAATCATAAACAGGAGTGTTAAGAGTTCTGTTCAATCCGGCCACCGGCTCCAAGCTTGCTGGGTCAGTGTCATGTACTATGCACATGTAAATAAAGGGTGACCTGGTGACCTGATATTGGTCTTTGTAGAGCTATTTCAATTACAGTCATTCCTGGTGGTTTGGGCAATAATGGTCAGAGGGAATACCAGGAGACCAGTCCATGAAATCCTGGTGAAAGTGGGCAATCCCAGGTTTGGGGATAAGGTTATTCCACTGGGTCACTGAGGTAATTACTACAATGACAGGAAGCAATGACAGGAATTCCTGACCAATATCTTCATGGGGTTAAAAACCAAAAGAACTGCGGATGCTGTAAATCAAGAACAGAAACAAAGTTGCTGGAAAAGCTCAGCAGGTCTGGCAGCATCTGTGAAAAAAAATCAGAGTTAATGATGTGGGTCCAGTTGGGAAGGGTCACCAGACCCAAAACGTTAACTCTGATGTTTTCTTCACAGATGCTGCCAAACCTGCTGAGCTTCCAGCAACTTCTGTGTTTGATCCTCATGGGGGTGTTTGCTAATGCTATCAGGGACAGTTGGATGGCAGAGGGATGGGAACCTGAGAGGAGACAGAGCAGGGAGAAACAAGGATAGAAAGATAAAGAAATGTGGAAGGTAGAAGAAAAAAACTAAGAGACAAACAAAGAGGTTAAAATACAAAATAAAAGAGATGACTGACAAGACTAAAAATACAAATCTAAAGGCTTTGTGTCTTAATGTGCAAAATATCCATAATAATCTAAATGAATTAGGAGCACAAAATGATATAAATGGTAGTGATACAATGTGAGGACAGAATTGAAGGAAATCAGTATCAGTAAGAAGATAGTGCTGGGGAAGTTAATGGGGTCTTACATTCAGGATTTTAACGGTTCGATAACGTAGGGTCATTTGATATTCTATTTCAAAGGGTATAGGCTGAAAAGAAAGAAATAACTTGCACTTATAAAATGTCTATCACAGCCAATGAAGTACTTCTGTGGTCAAGTCATTGCCTGCATCGTTTGCCTGGAAAATAATTTCCATGTTTGAGAGTCCCAGCAGTGGCAGTGAAGTGAATGATGAGAAAGTTCTTACAGGATGTTTCAGACAGAAGTGATTGTCAGAATACACAGCAAGTGCCCCCTCTTTTATTAATAATGCCATGAAATATTTTGCATTCTGAACACAGTTTAACTGCCCATATTTTGCAGATAGCAACAGAGCAAAGGTGCACACTGCTGGCCTTGAACAAAATTGCCCACAATGATCCAGCAGCCACTGGGGTAGGATTTCTTTCCACCTTTTCTTCAGAATTTTAAATCTGGCACCAAGTTGAAGGCAACAACTGTGATGTCAGCAAACAGGTAGGTAACAAAATTAAAATATCCACACACAGCAAACCAACCACAGGTTTAAAAACTTATAATACCTTCACTTTAAATTTTCCGATAGCAGAACAAATGTATGAACAAATTAAGATAAAAGATAAAATATAGACATTTTCATAAGCATATGCTTTTTAAAAATGTTTTTTATTATTTAGCAAATCTTTGACATTCTACTAATATAAAGTCAGCTTTTAAGGGCTTTGAAAGGGTATTTAAGCAGTAAGAGGTAGTAAGAACTGCAGATGGTGGAGTCAGAGAAAACACAGTGTGGAGCTGGAGGAACAGAGCAGGCCAGGGAGCATCAGAGAAGCAGGAAAGTTGATGTTTTGGGTGGGGACCTTTCTACTGACCCGAAACGTCAACTTTCCTGCTCCTCTGATGCTGCCTAGCCTGCTGTGTTCCTCCAGCTCCACACTATTTAAGCAGTAATCCTGAATTTAGTGGCAATGTAAGAAGCCTCACTGCTGATCCCATAATAAGCACAGCTGATAGATCTAGCAATCTTTCGGACAAGAATTTCTTCCCTATCTGTGCAGTGATACAGCAACTGATGTCAGCGATTATTATTGGCCTTTTATAGCATAGACCTGCAGTGATATCCTCAGGCTGTCTGCTACCAATCACAGTGAAAGATTTTCACAGACACACAAACAGGAACAATAAAGGAGCACTACTAAAGCATTTTCACACACAACAGATTAAAGATTGGGATGCATGCATAAGGTGAAGGTAGAAACCAAAACATGATTAATAAAGAAAGCTTATCTCAAAAAAGAGTTATTAAAGATTTAGCTTAAACATTCTAACAATTTGTATCATAGAATCCCTACAGCGTGGGCACAGGCCCTTTGGCCCAACAAGTCCACACCGACACTCAGAGCATCCCACCCAGGCCCATCCCACTATAACTCACCTAATTTACACATCCCTGCACACAATGGACAATTTACCAAGGCCAATCCACCTCGCCTGCACATCTTTGGATTGTGGGAAGAAACCGGGGCACCCGGAGGAAACCCACGCAGACACGGGGAGAATGTGCAAACTCCACACAGATAGTCGCCTCAGGGGGGAATCAAACCTGGGTCCCTGGCACTGTGAGGCAGCAGTGATAACCACTGAGCCATTGTGCTGCCCTTAAACAAAGGCTGACATGATCAGCAAGTGCCCATTTTGCTGAAACCCAGGATTGACCAGAGACGTTTAGATCTTCAATCTAACGCTCTCCCAACTGAGCTCTTTCGGCTGACAATTTAACAGCACTCTATGACTATATTATTTTTTTCAAGATCAGTACTGTTGTTCATTAAACTTTATTAATTACATCACCATTAAAAATCCTAATGCACCTTATTGAACAAAGTGCATTTTTAATGGGGTTTCCAGCAGTGAGGTGCAAGATGAAACTGGAAATTAATCAATATCAGAGATTGCCAGCTCTGGGGATGAGGTGTTCACAGTTCATTCTGTGTCTGAACCCTACATATCAAATCATAAGCGCTGAGCATCTGAAGCTGCAGTATGGTTTAGAGTGGTGAATGTTGGCCCAGAAATCCCCACATAGGCCACTGACAAGTTACTTGGCCATGCGGAAGAAAATTCGAAGATCCACATGAAAAAATAAATAACTATCCCACTTCAGAAAATATTAGACAGAATGTTGATGCTGACAGTTCAGCGTAATCATCCCCACCTTCCTGGTCCCCTCAGAACTTGACCCAATGCCTTTTTATATATGCAGGAAGAGGACTTGGCATTGACATGGACATACTTGCTACCTCATGAAAACCTCCAGCACAACCAGTGACAGGCCATGTACTAATTCTGACAGCTGTTCTGAACTACTAAATAATTACTCACATGTCTGGACTACTAAAGATGCACTTACTTTCAGCAGAACAATGACAGTGAGTGTTACCAGTTTTATTGGCATTTTGTAGCAAAATCCCAACCATGTAGAAATGCTGTATGGCCATCATCATTTGAGATTTTCTTCTGTATATTCATTTTTTCTTTAAAATTGAAGTGAGTTTCTCCTTTTGAATAAAAGGAAGCGAGTGCAGAATTGTAGAGTACAATGATACGGTGCACCTCAACAGTTTAAAAAAAAAGCCCAAATAAATTCTGTTCTGCTATAACGCGATAGTTGCGTTCCTGTAATAATAGACCCTATGGGAAAAGTGGGGTTAGGGGCAGACCACCAAAATAATCGCTCAAAATCGCTCAAAAATCACTCAAAAACCGAACACAAAGGATAACACAATTTGAATAAATGTTTAATTCATATCTAATAATGAAATGCAAGTAAATTTAACACTTTACCTTGAAAATATGTCAAGATGACATGATGGAGGAGGAGTTTTTAATGTACCATTCACAGAAAGCATTTCACAACAAAGCCCATGAAATGATCAAGTGATGCTGGTGCGGAGACTCTTTCGGCGCTAACACTGTACGTATCACGACAAAGTCCGTGAAACAATCATATGATGTCGATGCATGCTCCTCCACGCACCGATGGAATTGCATCATAGCCAACACAAGTTCGCGTTTTAGAAATAGCGTTCCCCTATTTGTCAGTCGAATTACAGCCAATTCGCATTGACAGAACAGGCATTACAGCAGAACCGACTGTACATAGCTTTGGATTTCCTTAGGGCTCAAATGGTAAAAGCATTGTGTAATTGAACCACAGAGATCAGAAGGCTGTCTGACTTTTTCCTTTCAGTGTTAAGATAGCTGATTTCAGTAGGATGTCAATAGAAGCATGCAGTTGGCTGCTGTGATCCTGACCTGGGGCCGGGTCTGGAGAGGACTCAGTGGCTGGAAGTCAGTCAGTAGTCCTACATTTGACTGGAAGGTAGCTAGTGTTTATGAATTCACTGGAGAAAACTGACAAATCAAATGGAATTGTGATTCTTTAGATGCTGCAGCCATTACACACAGTATAAGGGAACAATTGCTTTGGGCTCTGTGTATATTGAAGTGGAAAACATTTTTTAATATGTATGCAATCCTGCTACACGTAAAGATCAGAGCAATTCTTTCCACCTTCAATATTAGCACCATCCACTCATCCAGTCTGCTATTTTTCAAAGGTTCCGTTGTTGACTTTTACTTCCAAGTGACAATAAAAATAGCACTGAATCAGTTCTGGTGGCAGTCTAATATTCTGCCGCATTTCAGCCACAGGATTGAGATGTTACAGTTGTCATCAGACTCAATTACAGACAAAATGTATACACCCACAGAGATGCAAGACCATGTGGTACAAGAAGTGTTCATTAAAACATTCTGCTTGCTGAAATATCTCTTCAGAAGGCCCTCAGCACTTTTCCAGTATGCATTTCATTTTAACAAGTAAAAGCAGCCAATGAATTTCTCTAAATCTTCAATCTAAACACGGACAAGAATTTTTAGCAATTTGAACACCACATGATAACAGCATTCATTTTCCTATGTTTGTGCAGAATGTAGATATCAAATACATAATCTTTTCATTGTTTGTAGAATAAAAAAACTCTGCTAGCAAACAAGGAATTAAGTTTTATCATTTTCACATTGGAATTTAAACAAAGCAAAATTATTTAACTTCTTTGTGTTCAGATGTTGTTAGAATCTATAAATAAATTGACATTTTATGTCATCATAACGGGAAGAAGGTAGCAAAATAATTTTTGAAAACTTAATGGGAAAGATCTAAATAAAATTAGATTCTTTGCTGTTTAATTACAATAAATTGGGAAAGAAACTGCTGGGCAAAATATTGTTCTGGTTAAATGTGATCATTCCAAATAAAGTTATGGTTTTTGTATCCTTCTTAAACAACTATGTTCAAGGGAGAATGCAATACCTGGCAGCAACATAATTTGAAAAGGTGGTAAATATAATAGAGTCTATTGTCCAATATTCTAAAAAATGGATCTGATTTCGTACCCATGGTCCCAGCAAGGGTCAATATATGTTAGGTTTACCACATGTAATAAGTTTTATTTTGTATTGGAATAGACAGCATTTCACTTCTTTGAAAAAACTGCACTTCATCTCAGAGATCTCTGCATTCTGCTAACAATTCCATAAATGCAACAAATGGTTTGATAGCATCCTTACCTAATTACTTACCAGAGCAATATCTGAAATGGAAAATAATGAGGAAACCATGGAGACATTAAAACATTCAATCTTCTATGTGTGAAAATGGAAATACTTGAAACCTAACAATTTGAAACATTGCCATTTTTAAAGTGCAAATTTTAACAAAAACAGTGTCTCGATGGTTCAAATGTGAACAGGCAGCACTAGTTCACAGGATATATAGCAAGGATATCATCCACAGTTTAATCACATTCCTATGTGACATCACCTCAAATATCTTTGAATTTATGGTATATTATCACAAAGGGATAGAATTTATATGTTACAATTCCCTTTTGACTCAAATATATCTGAATTGATTTATTTTGGTTCTGGGCAATTCAAATTCAGTGAAGTAGTGTTCAGTTCAATTCAAGACAGGTCAAGCTGAATTTGAATTTGGATTTGTGAAAAAGCTATCCCCAAGTCTATTCATGAGCTGAGCAGTATTAAATCACCTTTTCGATGTATGTGCTGTTTGACTAATAGCTGAAATCCACAGGAGATTCACATCAACTGTTTACTGTAGCCTTGTGAGAATCTCCAGAATCTCAGTTCCAGTCAGAACGGCTCTTGTTTATAGATGTAATTCTGTCCTATGGTGGATGGAAGTATCTAAATCTACAACCAGAGTGTGAGTGAAGTATCTAAATCAGCTTAATATTCAGGTACATGTTGTAGATATCGGGTGTTATAAAGTGAAATGTTAAGTGGTCAGACCCAGAGTAGCATTTTAAATTCTTAAGTCATTTATTCAATACAAGATAATCAATTAATCACCAGAATATATAAAGGCATTAACACCTAAAAGATATTAATTTATCTCAATTTTTTATCTCTAACCTGATACAATTCTTGAAGTGACGGTTTCCAATGACCATTGTAGAATGGAATTTTTTTTTCCCTTCAATACTTCATTGAAAAATATGGATTGCGAACTGGAACTGTTAGGTTTCCTTCATATCCCAAAGCTTAACCAAACAAGCTAACTTCTTTACACATTTCCCAATCAAAACTATACACAACTGTTCCCCTGCTGTATGATTGTACAGATTCCAGACCAGAGGCAGTATACCTTCAAGACAGTTAGATAATGCCATGCGACTTTCTATTTTAAAGGTGTTTGCTTCACCTTTATTTGTAGCAGTATACTAGTGGCTGCTTTCAGTTGCTGTATATTGGTTCCACATAGTCAGATAGCTCAGACCACAGACTGTTTATAAATCTGACATGGTATAACAGTGTAAATAGTAAGTGTATTAATAAAATTCAAGAAGCTGTCTCAACAAGAACCCAGTCTTGTCAATGAGGTCCAAGAAGCAACTTCCAGAGTCCAGTCAGATAGCCCATGTGGACAATTTGACACATCACATGGATACAGTAGGAAAACCTGAAGCTTTTACCCCCAAACTGATGTAGCCAAAAGAATTGGATAATATCCATTCTATGCCAACATTGACATGTGTGTAAGTACAAATATCATCTCTGTAGGTATCTTACATGAGACATACTTAGAAAACTTGCAAAGTGTGTTGCACACATGGTAAGCTAACAGCTCACAATAGGTCTGATATCCTATGTATTGACATTATCCATCTTGAATAGTGAGATACGTGTAAACTTTTACAAACATGAAACAACTGGCCCAGTTATTATTGGTCTATTAGCACATAGAGATCTACATATTATTATGTTCAATTAAGTAACAAACCCATTAGTTGCAACACCAAAGATTCAATCGCAATATTGAGTCTATCCATAACCTTACTAACATTTACCCAGACATCTTTTATGCTGCAGGCAACTTTAAAGTCTAAGCGATGGTATATCTGAAAGATACCCAACCCAACACCATCCGTCCTTGTAAATGCAACTTTCACATTCAAAGAGAACTCAAACTGGAATTGGATTCGATGTTCAACGTTCACACAGTCAGACATCACATCGATTGGTACAACGCCATTATTTGTGACACAAAGAGAAGTGGCACCACATATTTATGTTTAGATCAAGATAATTGAATATCGCACTAATGAGATGACACTTCAGATTTCTACCTTGAAAGAACTGAAGCCCAAGTGCTCAGGTGCCGAGTAATTTTCCAAGCATGGTGCCAAGAATGCATTAAAGTCCATACATCTTTTCCCAGAGTCAGAGAAATTGACAACTGTTAGACCAACTTCTGGTAGATATTGTTTCCTCAATTTATCATTTGGATTGTCCATCAGGTAGGACATATTCCAACAGGATACAGATCATATCATTGAGAATCTATCAGGTTGTCTTCGAATTGCAGATGACAATTGCAATTGCCAGAAGTACTAAACATGGCCTGACATAAACCTCCATCAGCTCATGATGGCAGCAAGGAAAACTGGTGTGGAATGTAAGATTTGTGAATTGAGATTCATGACTTCTCTCATATAACATTCCACTCTTCAAATAATCGATTATGCAACCAGCTTCCTGGTTGTCCTTCTTGTGGAATAGTGTGGCAGGAGGGATAGGAGTGTTTGCTGCTGCTGGGATCTTCCTGCATTCTTACCACTAGTATTTTCAACTCCAAAGACATAATTACATCACCATATTTCCAAATCAAAGATACCACTCATGCAGCTGTCATTGACACATTTACAGTTATATTCAGTATGTTCGGTGTTCCTCAACAAGTTGCAACTAACAATGACCGACAGTACACTAGTGCACCTTTCCATACTTGCAGGAAATGAGGTTGCAAACATACTACCTTCTTCCTTCACTATCTCAGTCTAATGACCTCACAGAATGCACTGTCTTCACTTTAAAATTCATGACAGCTTTGTTAAATCTAACAGTACTTCTGAAGGCAATGAATTTATCCTCACTGTTAGCTCTCATGTTTGAAAGACAAATCTACACAATTCTTCCCCCCTACCCTGAAGGAAGATGTGTATTTGTTTACATCAAGCATCAAACTCGGCAATAACAAACTGAACTGTCATAGTTATTCTGGAAAAAAACTGAAGGTTGTTTAAAACAGACACAGCGAATCAGATGTGATAATGTGGCCTATTTATCAACTGAATTTGTGATTGTCAGAGAACTGTGCTGTGTAAATATCACCTTCGATTGGAAGATATAAAAATGGTGAACAGTGCAAGTTATATTTTATGTCAAAGCACAATAAAGGCAAGGGAAAAGCTTTTTTTCCCAAGGAGACAAAAGCAAATTTCAATGAGTTGTTTAATCAAACTGACAAGGAAAACATGATATGTTTGTGAAGTTTGCCAGTGGTCAAACTGAACACTTTCTACAGATTGGATACAGTCAAGATTTGAACGTATAGCTTATTTGTAAGAAAGGTATATAGGACAACTTTCCTCATAGTAACAATTTCGTTAGCTTGGAATGTCACCTGATTAACGATGAGAAGTTGAGACAGTGCAGGATGATAACCTGTTCTGTTCTGATCTCCACATAAAAGGGTTTGCTTGTGGTTATGAGCATTGTATGAGTAAGATTTTTATAGTTTTTTGTAGTGTACATTTCTTTCCATTTCTTTTCACATCCCATTTCTGGAATTGCCTTGGGTTATTGATGCCAGAGTAAACGCAAAGAACCAGAGAAAGTGGAAATAAAAGCCTATACTACCCAACCACATGTAAGATTCTTAACCCAAAGTGGGGTTGTTAGCTGATAATTGCAAAATGTTCAGTCCCATTTATTACTCCTCAGATACTAAAACAGGCTTCAATACTTGGACAATATCTAGGCTCTGGCTGATAAGTGGCAAGTAACATTCATGCCACACAAGTGCCATAAAATGACCATCTCCAACAAGACAAAATCTAACCATCACCACTTTCATTAAATGGAATTAAAATTGCTGAATTCTCACACTATCTACATCCTGGGGTTACCATAGACCAGAAACTGATTTAGACTAGCCAGTGTGGAGTTTGCACATTCTCCCCGTGTCTGCGTGGGTTTCCTCCAGGTGCTCTGGTTTCCTCCCACAGTCCGAAGATGTGCAGGCTGGGGGAATGGCCATGCTAAATTGCCCGTAGTGTTCAGGGATGTGTAGATTAGGTGGGTTATAGGGGAATGTGTCTGGGTGGGATGCTCTGAGGGTCAGTGTGGACTTGTTGGGCCGAAGGGCCAGTTTCCACACTGTAGGAATTCTGTGATTCTATGATTCTATGATATGATTCATATAAGCACTGCGTTGTCAAGAGCAGATCAGAGACTAGGAATTATGTAGCAAGTAACTCACTTACTGACTTTCTAAAGCATGTTCACTAGTTACAAGGCATATCTCAGAAATGTGATGGAATACTCCCCATTTGCCTGGATGAGTGTAGCTCCAATAGCATTTAAGAAGCTTGACACTATCCAGGACAAACCAGCCGTGTGATTGGCAAAACATCCACTCACACTCACTCCCTCCACCACCTACACTCAGTATCAGCATTATGCACCATCTACAAGATGCATTATAGAAATTCACCAAGGCTTCTTTGACAGCACCTTCCAAAACCCATGACGGCTATCATCTAGAAGGACAAAGGCAGCAGATACATGGAAACACCACTACTTTGCAGGTTCCCTTCTATAATTCACTGTTTCTTTGCAGCTTGATGCATTAAAAACATGCCACTCCCTCCCTAAAGGCATGGTCATTGTACCTACACCAAATAAACTGCAATGTTCGGGAAAGGCAGCTCATCAGCAAAATCTCTAGGGCACTTATGGATGAGCAATAAATTCTGGCCCAGCCAGCAAAGCACACATCTGAAAGAATAATTTTTTTAATAAAATCTTTACATTGCCCATCGTGGCCCAAATTTCCTTGAAGCTGTTTTTGTTTACCATTGTAACTTTCCCAGAACTGCCACAGGACACATTTATGTGCACAAAGTGGTTCATGTACAATTTCATCTTCATGTGTAAAAACAAATGTTTGTTTTGTGGAAGACATCAGTAAATCCATACTTTTTGGTGGAGCCGATGGCCTAGTGATATTATTGTCTGGACGGTTAATCCAGAACCCAGATAATGTTCAGGGGACCTGTGTTCAAATCCTGGTGATGGTGGAATGTGAATTCAATGAAAATCTGGAATTAAGAATTTAATGATGACCATGAGATCATTGTTGATGGTCAGGAAAGACCCATCTGGTTCACTAATGTCCTTTAATGAAGAAATCTGTCATCCTTACCTAGTCTGAACTACATGTGACTCCAGACCCACAGCAGTGTGGTTGGTTTTTAACAGCCCTCTGGACAATTAAGGCTGGGCAATAAATTCTGGCCTGGGCAATGATGATCTCATTCCATGAATGACTAAAAAACTTTGAATCATTTGTTTAACACACGATGCAGAGTTCCTGAAATAACAATTATGTTTTAACACACACACACACACACACACACAGCTACCAGATTCAATTTTAACCTCTGAGAGGAAATTTTTTCTCTCACAGAGTGGTGACACTGTGGAATGTGCTACCACAGAAAGCAGTTGAACCCTAAACTTTGTATGAGTTCAAGAAGGAGTTGTATATACCATCTGGAGCTAATAAGATCAATGGAGACACGGGAAAAGTAGAAAAAGGCAATGAGTTGGATGGTCAGCCATGATCATAATGAATAGCAGAGCAGACTCAAAGGCTGAAATGGCCTACATCTGCTTCTTTTTTTTTGTTTCTATATTAAAATGGGCAGTTTTGTTAGGGATACATGCAGAGATGATCAAGATTTAAATTCTGATTTCCAATCCATTCCTGCCAACTTCTGATTTTAATTGAAACCTAAATGAGTAGGCAGCCAGCTCACAGGAAATGGTTTGGCTATTTAAATATGATGAGAATGAAAACCTCATCGCTTTTTAGTTTTCCAAGCTTAACTCTGGTTTGCTGCATTTATGGATGTAACTTAATTGGAGGCAGTTAAAAGAAGGTTCACTAGATTAACTCTAGAGATGAAAGGCTTGTCATATGTAGAGAAATCGAGCAGTTTAGACCTGTACTCACTAGAATTTAGAGGAATGAGAGGAAATCAAAAATATAAGTTATATACATATATACAATGTAGAGAGGATGTTCCCATTGTGGGTTAAGCTATAATGAATGGTCATAGTTTTAGGATAAGGGGTAGCAGATTTTAAACAGAGATGAAGCGAAATTACTTCTCTCAAAGGCTTGTTGATCAGTGGAATTCACTACCCTGGAGTGTGGTAGACACTGAATAAAATTAAGGAGAAGATAGATTTTTAATTAGTATGAGGTTAAAGGTATGGGGAGTGGGTAAGAAAGTGGAGTTGAGGACAAAATGCCAGATTTCTAGTAAGATGGTGGCAGAGTAAGATGCTGTAGCTGGAGCTCCTCTGTTTCGCCTGTTTTTTTTTTTGTCTCCCTCTCTCCTCCCTTCTCTCCCTTCTCTTGACCTCAGACACCCGGCTCCGGCCTCCGAAACGGGGTCGGCAGTCTCCGGAGAGAGGTTGCCAGTGACCAGCAGCCGGAGCAGTGATGGGAGCAACCAGCAGCTCGAAGCGGAGACATCAGTGACCAGTGGCCGAGTGCAGAGTGTGGTGGCAGCCAGGAGACAGACCACGCAGTGGTTCCCTACGCTGGTCTGCTGCTGGAAGACTTTGGAGGGAGACTGTGATATTTGTCTTTTTAACTTTGCTCCTGTCCTGTTGTTATACTGTGTATAGCTGTAATGTATACTTATTTTTCTTCATTTCTCTATACCATAACTAAGGATTGTACCTACATACCTTTGTACCTAAGATGGTGCCGTAAGTGATGACTTCTAAACTTTTCACTGTACTCTTTTGGGTATATGTGAAAATAAAGCTAATTCAATTCAATTCAATTCAATTCGATACGATCAGCCATGACATATTGAATGGCGGAGCAGACTCAGTAGGCTGGATTGCCTACTCCTGCTTCTTGCAGTTCAGTTCTTATATTCAAGTGTTGAAGAAGTCAGCAGCTATGTCCAGGAACAGTCATGGATACAGCCACTATGTTCCTTCAGTCCTTCGCATGCCATTACAATGCTGGTGAGATGGCAAAGGTATGATAAGATGGTCATCAATGTCTAGCAGTGTGGAAACATGCTTTTTCCTATGTCTTTTCCCACTATGTTACTATCCCTTTTCCACACAGCCTGTTTCCAACTCGTACATTGCCGGCTATCAGGACTTGAGGCCTTCACCGACAAGTTCTCTGCTCAACTAGAAGCTAAGCCAGTCATTCAGGGGAACCGACTAGTGATGTCATGCGTAGCTAAAAGAGTTAGATTCCACAAAGAGTGGAAGAATCCTAACTTCAAGACTCTCTATACCTTTACCACTCTCCCCACCCCTGTTCCTAGTGGGACTGGTAAATACTTATTCAGCTCAATACGACACAAACAATTAGAATGATAAAATTTGCAGAAAAAAAAAGAATCACTATTGTCCTGATGAACCAGGTTTCAAAGAAATTATACTAAATGTATGACAGATTGTCTGTTATTTCCCACCCTTGACACACATAAGCAAGGTGCTACATTTTACTGTAAAGTCTTCATAAGGTCAATGGTTAACAGTATCACTTTAGTATTATGTGGTTATCTGCATTTCTTCCTTGTTATACTTCAAAAGATATGTAAGATAAAATAGAGAATCCATGCCATGCCTAATCAGATGGAATCCATGCAATTTTAGGTCAGATCCTTTTCCTGAATAAATAGTATATCCAGTGGGCTTTAGATCTATTTTCTATTTGTGTCATGACTATAAACAACAATTACAGGTTTTATAGAGAAAGATAAGGACATTTTCAAAAAGAATGCAGGCAAAATTACCATGGTAACAGTGATGTGATGAGTAAGTAATGTCAATAATATAGATGTCAAAAATGTCTTGGTTTTGAATACAAGATGTACTTTATACTTTCATTGATGGTAATGCTATTGCTAAGTGAACATTTTTTTACATTTACATGATTATTTTTGTGTGTGACAGATACACATCATTCCCTCGCTTTTCTCTCTTTAGCACACAATTCTCCACAAATGAAAAGAAGTTCAGATTGCTGCAGTTTTCTATAGTAACAGTTTCAAAAAACACACATACTTTGCCTTTACAGCATGAATAACTTCTATTTTAAAATAAAATGATAGATATTATTGCCTTGAAATGGATAGATCGATTGGCTGAACTAGAAATAAAATCAATATTCAAGAACAGTTCAATGCGATAGTAAATCTACCTTGGATAAAGATTAAACTTAGAACAATGGAATGTGTCAATTTATTGCAGGGACAGAAAACATACATGTTAGTTTTTAAGTAGGAATTTCCAAACCCCAAGATAGCAGAGAAGCTGGTCAGAAACATCACTTCTCTTCAAACAATAAACACTTCAGGTATTCTCTGATGAATTTGCTTGTGTTTGAGTTTCTCAGAAATCATTTCCTTATGACTGTAAATACCACATTGGTAAAGCATTTAACAACATTGAGTTAAAAATAATTCAATAATTTTGTTAGGTTTACAATCTTCTGAGGCAGTGAAAATATTTCTTCCATTATGATCAAATTTGTTACTAAGATGTTGTGCAAATATATCTGGGAAATATATGTTTAACCTTTTCCCTCATTAATCATTTTTATAGCATCTGACATCTCCTTATAAATCAACTTTTCCAAGGTACAAAATACATTTTAATGCAAATCAAGTGACCAATGACAATGCATTAATAACTTTGACATATTGCATTTCCTGCAAACACCACAACACATTCAACATGTTTTCCATCACTTCCATTTATGTCAGACTATAAGCAATAATGCAATATATGGTTCAAGGGTTTGACAACACAAGCACAATGAAATTTACTGGCAAATTATGAATTTTAATTAGCATCAGACACATTCAGCCTGCATTCACACATTTTTAGTTCTTTCCATTATATGACCAGGCTAGCACTCAATGCTGTATGAGCTGCTATTGATGATGAAGATCATAGGCAGCATTCTCTTTAAGTATAGGAAACTACAGGGCCTGCTTGTTCTAGTGTGGGAAAGGAAAAGCACTTCCTGATCTAACTGGAAATGTCCCTTGTATTTGATAACATGTAGTTATTACCTATTAACTAGTTACAGGTGTTACATTCGTATGATAAACATTATTACTGAACTTTTGATGAGGACCACTCCTTCAAGATGCTAAGCTGTTCTGCCCACAGGTCCATATGACACCATCACACAATGAGTGGTCCTTATGGCATTCCTTGGGATGACCCTTTCAGACCTGTTTACAACAGTTTCAGCAGTTTTAAAAAAAAGGTAGATTATACTGCAGAGACTAGAATATGGCTACCACTACCTAGGGAGGTACCTTCACTACAAAAGGTTAAATTATCTTATCTCATTGCATTATACCAGGCCTAGTAAAGCCTAATCTCTAGTTGGATCCAGAATATACTGTTCTGAGATACTATCCTCTAAAAGGTAAATGAACTTCTTGTCTAGGCTACCTTTGCCCATCTGACATTTCCGTCAATATGCTGGTTAAAATCTCCCATAATTATCACCTTGTCTTCTTGAGAAGCTCCATTGCCTAATAATTGACTGCACCATTCAAATACAATACAACAACCCTGCATTACCCTCTTGCCCAATGCGGATATCACTGGGAAGGTCAGAAGTAGGAATATTTGCTGATGACTGCACAATGTTCAGCGTCATTCATGACTCCTCAGATACATAAGCAGTACATGTCCAAACGAAGCGAGATCTGGACAATGTCCAGGTTTGGGCTGACAAGTAGCAAATAAAATCGTACCACACAAGTGCCAGGTAATAATCATCTCCAAAAGGAGAGAATGTGATCATCACCATTTGACATTCAATGGCATTGTCATTGCTGAATCCCCCACTATCCACATCCTTGGGGTTACCATTGACCAGACACTGTACTGGACTAGCCATACAAATACTGTGATTACAAGAACAAGTCAAAGTTAAGAAGTATGCAGCAAGGAACATTCCTCCTGACTCCCCAAAGACTGTCCACCACCTACAAGGCACAAGTCAGGAGTATGACGGAATGTTCTCTACTCACCTGGATGAATGCAGTTACATCATCACCCAAGAAGTTTGACACCATCCAGGACAAAACTGCTTAATTGGCACCAAACCACAAACATTCACCCCCTCTACCACCGATGGTCAGTAGAAGCAGTGTGTACCATGTACGAAATGCACTGAAGAGATTCACCAAGATTCACTTGCCAGCAAGTTCGAAACCCATGACCATTTCCATCTAGAAGGACAAAGTCAGCAGATACATGGGTATACCACCATCTGCAAGTTCTGTTCCAGTCTGCTCACCATCCTGATTTGAAAATATATCACCATTCCTTCACTGTTACTGGGTCAACATCCTGGAATTCCCACCCTCTCTAACCATGCTGTGGGTCTTCTTACACCAAATGCACTGCAGCAGTTCAACAAGACAGCTCACCACCACTTTCTCAAGGATGGTTACTGTTGAGCTATAAATACCGGTCCAGTCAGTGAAGTCCATATGCCATGAATGAACTTAAAGAATGAATTAGAACTGTTGAGTTAATAAGGTTTTAAATCATCATTATGTACAATGATTATTTTTCACTTACCGTTGATATCAAATCAACGTGACTGAGTAGCTGTAATGGATTTTGAGTTCTATCATCAGGAAGCTGGGAAGCCCCCATCATTCTATCTCTATCCAGCAGGACCAATGGGTGTACAGTATGCCCAACTTCGCCAGTTTTAGCTGTGAGATGATTGAAAGTTCCCCTCTGGTAATCTGTCTTCCTTGTGCACTCTGTTCTCTTTTAATGCCAGCTGTAGTAATGGAATGAGTTGTGTGGATGGGTGGATGGATGGATGAAGAGCATTTGTTACATCTAGGTGTTACCAAGGATCTACTCGTAACCCCATTTCTCATTTCAATGCTGTCCCATGGTGACATCATCCAGAAGCATAGCGTCCATTTTCGATCAGAAGACCATAAGATGTAGGAGCAGATGTAGGCCATTCAGCCAAATCTAGTCTGCCCCATCAATCATTGACATCGTGGCTAATCTGATAAGCCTCACCTCCACATTCCTGTCTTTTCCAATTACCCTTATTTCCTTTATCAATTAAAAATCTGATTTCTCAGCCTTGAATACATTTAATGATGCAATCTCCACAGTCCACTCTGTAAAGAGTGTCACACTACCCTCTCAGAGAAAAAAATCCTCCTCATCTCTGTCTTAAATGGGTGACCCCTTACTCTAGGATTATGCCCTCTGTTCCTAGAGTCTGTCATAAGGGGAGATAATTTTTTCCCATCTACCCTGTCAAGCCCACTAAGAAACTTATAAGTTTCAATAAGGTCACATTTGATTCTTCTATACTCTAATGAGTACGGGTCCAAACTACTCAATCTCTCCTCCTAAGAGTCCCTCTATACCTGGGATCAGTCCAGTGAAACTTCTGTGTACTGCCTACAATGCCAATATACTTTTCCTTAGCTAAGGGAACTAAAATTGTTCATTGCATTCCAGCTGCAGTCAAACTAGTGCTTTGTATGGTTTTTGCAAGAGCTCCCTACTTTTATATCATTCCCTTTGACATAAAGGCCAACATTCCGTTTGCCTTCCCTACTACCTCTACGTGAGTGCCAGCTTTTTGTAATTTATGCATGAGAACTCCCAAGTCCCTCTATGTTGTAGCTTTCTGCCGGCTTTCTCAATTTAAATAATATTCAGCTCTTCTATTCATTCCACCCAAAGTACATGTCCTCACATTTTATAGCCCATCTGCCAGGTTTTTTCCCTCTCACTTAACCTGTCTGCATCCCTCTGCAGACTCTGTGTCATCCTCATTACTTGTCTTCCCGTCTATTCTTGTGCCATCTGCAAACTTGGCAACAGTACATTGATTTTCCTCATCCAAGCCATTAATATATATTGTAAATAATTGTGGCCTAGCACTGATCCCTTTGGCACTCCATGATATATGTGTTGCCATCCTCCTATGTTCCCTTTATCCTAATTCTCTGTCTTCTATTAAGCACCATTTCTTCTCTCAACTCCTCCACTGTTGTTAAATTATTAACAATTATTAAACTATTTATTCAACATCTAGAATTGAATCAATAGAAATTTCTTCCAATTAAACATTGGGAAAATCAAATATTGTATCTAATTCCTATTATAATCTTCATTTGCTCCCCATCAACTCTATCCCTTACCTAACAATTGTCTGAGACTATATACGAATGTTGCAACCTTGTTGTATATTGGATTCTGAAATGCTGAACACAACTCTTTGACATTACCTCAGATCACTTGCCACCTAAACCTTCATCAATGCCTTAGTTGCTTCTAGACTTGATTACCTAAATGTTTTCCTGGCTGGCATCCCATATTCTACACTCAGTAAACCTGAAACATTCAAGAGAACATTTTTTCTATTTAAATGCTCACCAAATTGCAGGATTATGGAGAAAAGACAGGAGATTGGCAGTAATTTAAAAGGTCAGAGAGCTGATGCTGACGTATTAGGCATGCCTTCTTCTCCACTGTAACAATTCTGAGGTCATCCAAAACTATGCTGCCAATGCCCTCACTCACACTAAGGGCCAGTATTCCTGTGTTCTTAGCCATTCCTGATTGTACTTTATCCACTGTTGGTGACCATGCTTTCTGTTGCTTTGACCCTAAGCTCTGGAGCTTCCTCCCCAACCTTCTTCACCTCTCTATCTTGGATTCCTGTTTTGAGATGATTCTTAAAACTTGCCTCTTCACCAAGCTTCTTGCCATCGGCACAATTGTTGTCTTAAGTGGCTGAATATCAAATACTGACCTATAAACTACTCTTACAAGTGACTTATTTTCGTTGCTCTTACTTATCACTGCCTAAACTGATCCTATATCTTGATTTGGCAGCATCTGTGAAGGAGAAAACAGAGTTAAAGTTTCAGGTTCGGTGACCCTTCCTCAGAAGTTCTGAGGAAGGGTCACCGGACCCGAAACATTAACTCTATTTTCTCCTTCACAGATGCTGCCAGACCTGCTGAGCTTTTCCAGCAACTTTGCTTTTGTTCCTGATTTACAGCATCCGCACTTCTTTTGGTTTCTACATCTTGATTTCCTGAGCTGAGGTCATTTGCTATTACTTTATTAACAGAGCTATTCCTCCTCCTTTTTCCATCCTAATGTTAAAAGTCTTTGAATATTCAATTCCCAAATTCAGTCATTTTGCAACCATACCTCTGAAATGACTATGTACCACACCTATTTATTTGTAAATCTGCTATCAATTCACCATGTTATCCATGAATGCTGCATGCATTTAGATTAGAAAAAGCCTTTAATCTGGCTTTTTACTATTTTTCAATATATATTTATTCATATTTTATTTTGTTCCTGTCTATGTGGACTCTTCTTAGCAAGAAGAACCTTTGATTCACAGGACAGATCATTGTCCTGCTTCTCTCAGGCATCTGCCAATACTGTTCTATAAATGTTCACTGTAAAATAACTTGTGTGACCTCTCTAAAGCTTTTCCTCTTATTTACAATAAAGAGTAGAGATGGCTTTGACTCAATGGTATTAATCTTATCTGCGATTTAAGAAGTTATATTTTCTATTACTACTCTAGGGCTGTGCCCAAAATCTTGACTAAAACTATAGTGCAGTTCTTAGAGAAGTTCTACATTGTCAGAGGTCTGTCTTTCTGAAAACCTTTCTGCTTGTTGCAACGAAGGGATCTTAGCAAAAGGGAACTGATTGACCTGGCCGACATTTCACCTCCAACCAGTACTACCAAAAAAAAATTAACATTTATTTCGTTACTTTTATAAGACTTTGCAAAGTGCCATGTGGGTTGTCTGTAAATCAACAGTGATTACACTCCAAAGTAAATATTAATTATGAATAATGCATTGTAAACTTGTTCTTTCTGTCAAAAGCATTTCAATGATTGTGAAGCTCTTTGAAATGACCTGAGGACATGAATGGACCTGAAAAAATGCTTCCTAATAAACAGAAGGAAAACTATGAGAATAATTTTAAGTAGAAACACCTCAAAACTTCACCAAATAGATTGTGTGAATCGTAATTTGTATCACATAAAACATATACTACGTGATGTTGCCAGAGAAAAGATAAGAATGACCATTCAGCATATCTGACTTGCTAATTAGAATCATAGAATCAGGTCCTTCAGCCCAACAAGTCCACACTGACCCTCAGGATATCCCACCCCGAACCAGCCCCGGACACTACGGGCAATTTAGCATGGCCAATCCACCTAGCCTGCACATCTTTGGATTGTGGGAAGAAACCGGAGGAAACCCACGCAGACGTGGGGAGAATGTGCAAACTCCACACAGACAGTCGCCCTAGGGTGGAATTGAACCGGGTCCCTGGCGCTGTGAGGCAGCAGTGCTTTGAGAATCATTTTAAGTTCTCTTCTGTCATAGTGGATCTGTTACCAGTATTGGTTGTTAATATCATGTAGTAGAGGTCAGTCTCTCACGTTACCATTCACATCATCCAGATAAGTTTTCCTGATGCAAGACCAGTGAGATGTGAGTTATCAGGTTCCATGCCTTTTATTGAGTAAGCATACTCTCAGTGATGAGAATAGGCAGAAACTTTTACCATGAACTGCAATAAAGAAACTGAAAATGATTTCAATAAATGATTTGTAATCTAGATCCTGAACGCTGGATTATAGGCAAATTGGATTGCTCGTGTGGATTATTTCAGTGTAAAGAAATAAGAAGACTGGAAGTAGTTCTGATTGGTGTTTGACTAATTGACCAATACTTATAATACAATGAACAGCACTTGTCAGAACAAATAATATGATTTGTTATATGGGTGAGGTACAGATCTGAACAGATAATGTTGCTGACAAATGTGTATAAAAGGCTGAATTAGGCAAATAGAACCAACTGGCTAAGAGTAATGTAGCTAAAAAATAATAAGGCTGGTAAATACTTGAATAAACGACTGGCTCAGTCAGATCATGTGAAAGTGCAGCTTTGAGGCTTGGTTCTTATATCTGATTAAATCAAGGTTAGCTTATTCATTGATAAGTGCAGTGATATCCCTTAGCTCTAGGACTACAACTTTGGAAGCCAACACTTGTGGGAGACTATAATTGCCATACTGTGGCAATTTAGCTGTGACAATTTTTCATACATCGTCGTGGAGAACAGTTTAATAGAAGCTGATAAGACTATTACATTTCTTGCCAAAATGAACTTTGGTATGTGAATACCAACATGTCTGATGTTTGGAAATACTTTTTCACAGGACGCTATTTTAAAAGCGATCTCAATATTGCATAGCATTTAATCCACCTGTTCACAGTACAGTTTTCTTTCTAGACCCAGACGATTTCAATGTAGGAATAATTCAACTTTGATGAACAGCAGGAAGTTGCCTGTGCAGATAAGTCAAATGCTCATCTCGCAACCTGAACAAATACAATAGAATGCAACATCTCCTGCTCTGCCCCTATTCTGATGTAAAGAAAATTCATCTCATATTGAGTAATATCAGAGGTATTAATCGCAGATCATTTACATGATTATAGTATAACTAGAGTCAAAGATTTACCAACAGAACTGTAAGGAAAATACCACATGAAGTTACAATAACTCTTTCCCAAACCTTTGCCTTCATTGAAAGCAAAAGCAAGTTTGTCCCTTTAAACTTTATTCCTACCTTTGGGATTCAATCACAACCAATAGTCTATGTTATTCCAGCAATTTTTAGGACCCCTAATAGACCATTTGCTGACAGTGTCCAGGTTCTCTGCAGGTAATGAATTGTCAAACAGAACTGCAAAAAAGCTGGGCTTTTTTTAAAATAGATAATCCATTTGAGAGGAAAGGGAAAATTGACTAATGAAACTCTAGTTTTAACATAAAAATTACATCCCTTCCAGAAAAATGCTGACATTTGGAACAAAGACTCAGATTGACCAATAAGAGGAGATAAAACACGGCTGGTTCATGAATTAAACAATTTTCTGGCATCCAAACAGATGATTCACATGAAAGCCACCTCAAAGAGAATCAAACCACTTAAAGAACAGCATGATTTCTATAGTGACAAAGGAACTTTGTAAGGAAAACCCATGGCCAGCTCATCTACTGTATGAGAGCATTTGCTTTTAATGAGACAGCTGGAGACAAATAGCTAAAATGAAATTTGTAAAATAATATACACTGGTAAATGTGCTTGAAAAATTAAAACAATTATATTACTGTAGTTTGCCAAGTGCTGACAGGTGTGTTATTCCTAGTTGTTTTGACAGAAAGCCAGAAACCACAGTTGAACAACCAGAGCCTCAGAAAGGAAAAGAAAAACAGCTGCTGTTGTTGGATAAAGATATGAAGAACCTTTAACAATACAATTTATTCTTTCATATGTTAGATATGCATGCCTTTTCCTGATATACCACATGTATATATGGTTTAAGAAAATATGCCACAGACTATCATTCGGGCACATATTCACAAAATAGCTCTCAAAGTTGTTGGATGCATATTACAAAATTGAAACCAGTCATCTTCAAAGCAAGTAGACAGTTGTCATAAAAACATAAGAATTACACTGTAGAAACCAAGACATGTGGTAACTATTTTCAGATTGCCAGAGCAGAAAGTGGATCATTAATACTTCACTCCTTATAATAGACAGAGATGTTTGTGAATAATAAAATTCTTTAAACTGATCATTCAAAATGACAAACTGAGCTTTCCTTATGCATGACAAATTAATCTTTCCTAATTCATAATCCCCTATAGTGACCAAACACTCTATTTTAAAAGGTATCAGACGTAACAGGCAGACATGCTGCATTACAAGGCTTCAAACAGCAAATACCATAATGTAGTCAGGTAACCAGTTTGTCAAGAATATTGCACTTCAGGCAAAATTCTGTAAAATGCTGATAAAATTATCAGATTTTGCACACCTATGTATGAGAGTCCATCTAATAATTCATTTGCTAATTCAAATTAAGATAACAGATAACAGAAAACACGAAAGAGAAACTTTTTTTATATAAAACAGTGCTTTGGGGTTTCAAATCTGCTGCTCCTCTCTAAATTGGACCCATTTCAGTCTGGCTGAGATTACATCAAGATTCTCCACGCTTGAGCTGTGCTTGGAGTTGCATTTTAATATAAGAAGAGTGAATAGAAATAATTTGACAAAACTGGTTCGAATCTTAGATCAGGTGAAGCATGATCTGAACTTAACAAGTCCTGTTATC
The DNA here is from genome assembly GCF_021869965.1 of Rhincodon typus. Lineage (NCBI taxonomy): Eukaryota > Metazoa > Chordata > Chondrichthyes > Orectolobiformes > Rhincodontidae > Rhincodon > Rhincodon typus. The sequence goes on from NC_063334.1 coordinate 65,528,832, forward strand.
AAAAAATAGGATTCCCTTTTCTCCTTCCCCCTCAACAAAACGTTCTTAAATGTCTCAATTTAGTTCACAGTACCATGCAATTCAAAGATGTGAAAATGCTTGTATATAACATTGGGCGAGGATTGTGCCCTGATCAAATAACAAAATGCTGAATAAAGATAACAAATAAAAGCTAAAGAAAGTTTATAAATGGTGAATTGCTAACAGAAAATAGACTTCACAGGTGCAATCTTATAGGGGCCTGAATGGCACAGAGTATGGTGAGAAATGTGGTAGAATCACATAAGATGTCCAGACTTAAGAACAACCTGCTGCATCTTTTAACTAAGTTCCAGGTGTCAAGCCGAGATTCTCATGACACAGTCCTGAGTTGTCCAATAAGGGAGATTATTGCTTACTACAACCTTATTAACTGCATATCTCGCCTCATTAAAATGCAGCTTTTTATCCCACCACTGACTAACAAGCAAACTAGATGCTGAGAATTCTTGATCTGGATGTCATAGTGAGTACCTGGTGATTTCAGATCACTCTTTGCCTCAGAGGTCTTCTATATTTGACTCAAGGCACAAACATATCAGGCAGGCTCATTGGACACTGACCAAGTGCACACCATGTCCACACCTAATAGCATTCAACATGTGCTAGCCTCTAAAATCCCTCAGGCACATCTTTGATCCACGTAACAGTACGTTTCCTCAGGCTGCATGCTTCTCTCTAAGTACTCACTCAGTTTGAGTCAACCTGGATGCTCACGGGATCCCTGCCTTGCCTTTTGTTTTGCATCTTGCCCCTCAATCAGTCTTCTGTCTTGTCTTGTCATTTAGTGCGTCCACAAAGGCAGGAAGCTCGTCGTGGTTGTTATCTGTCCTCAGTCAAGTCAAGAGAGATTGCCTTCACTCTTGCGTCCCTGCCATGGTAAACCAAGAGTAATCTCTGATACAGTCCAGGGGTTTGGATGTGGCCAGTCAGTTGCTTAGAGTAGTCACAGTGAGGATTCTGTCCACAAAAGGGGTGAGGAGTTGAATGCTGAAAGCCCACCACCCAACTTCACCCTTGCTGCTCTGTTGGGGACCTTTCTTCTCCTAAGATGAGAGAAAAGGCCGTATTAAGGGAGATGAAAGTGGGTGGCACAGCTGTTATTTTTGCTGCAAATAGAGAGTTGTCGTTGTCCCAAGTGAGTGAGTAGACAGCACAGAGAGTATGCAGACTTAGGATTGGAGTGGGTGGCAGCAAGAAACAGCCCAATTTGTAACCATGAAGTGGTTAGCAGAACATTGCAAATTCGGAGGGTTCCTCCAAGATACCTTGCAGGGGTTGTTTGGTTTGTGGCCTGTGACATAAAGCCATCCTGTGAAAGTTACTAACACGGAGAGAGCTGGATTTCTTCGCAGCTTTCAAAATTGCTACCTCGATGGAGTTAGCCACAACAAAACCACACTATTGAGTGATGACACCGAGGTGCACAGAGTAGTGGAAACTCAGAAGAGTGCGGTACCACAAGAAGTCAATGCAGAAGTGGTCGCCAAGTCTATGCAGAACATTTATGTTCTGCTCGCAAAAAAGACCCTGAACTAACTGTTGCCTGCCACTTTAATGCACCGCCCTGCTCCCTGGCCAACATCTCTGTCTCTGGCTTACTGCAGTGTTCCAGCGAAGCCCAACGCAAGCTGGAGGAACAACACCTCATTTTCCGATTGGGGACCCTACAGCCCTCCGTACTCAATATTGAGTTCAATAATTTTAGGGCCTAAACTCTCCCATTTCCCAGCCCCCCCACCCCATACACCAGGCCTTGTAACCACATAGCCTGCCACTACACACCCCCTGTTGTTAGTTACTAACAGTCCCCATTAACAACTACTCACCCTCCCAGCCTGATTGTTAGCAACTCCTTTGTCTGTATTTCAGTCTCTTTGGGCTCTATCTTATCGTTTACTGCCTACCCCACGCACCTTCCAATTTTTTGCATATAAACTGACGTTTTCCCAGTCACCATCAGATCTGAGGAAGGGTCACCGGACCCGAAAAGTTAACTCTGTTACTTCCTTCACAGATGCTGCCAGACCTGCTGAGCTTTTTCAGCAACGTGGCTTTTGTTCCTGATTTACAGCATCCGCAGTTCTTTCGGTTTATACTGCAATTGAAGCCTGCCAAAATTACATTATGGACACACATGGAACAAGTGGTACGGCTGGTAAAAGTACAGATAAAGGGCTAATGTGCCAAACTACCTCTGCACATAGCGAAAGGTGACTACCATCCATTATTCAGACACTTCTGTTTAAAGAAATCAAAGTTAGATTGGGGCATGGTTAACAGGCTGACGGACTCAAAAACGAGGTTGCAACAGATTTTGGACAGGTATAAAGATGCCTTCTAGGGAACCCTGGGGGAATTGAAAGGAGTAGAAATGAAACTTAAAGAAATTAAAAGAGTGAGAGCAAGATGGCTGTCATGGGAGGAGTGAGGAAATTTGGAGACAAGGGCAGACCGTTGATTTTCAGCAGCATTCCCTTCCCGGCATGGTGTCCTCAATTAGACACTGAGGGCCTTTGAAGGAGGCTCCATGTTGTATCCCCACTCACACTTCCACCTGGAGCATCACAAGCAACAAGACTTTGCTTTTCAGGTTTACAAAGTGGCAACTCCCCACCCAGCAGCAATGGAATGACAGCCTTAACCAGACAGTAATTGCTCACTTGAGGATTTCAATTCCTGGCTGGGCAGTAATTTAACAATTACGGTTTGCATGTGGTAGGGAAGAGCCACGCTCAACTGTGAACAGCAAACATTTCCTTCTTTATGTTATTTAACTTTATCTCCAATCTTGATTTCTTGAAGCCAGATCAAATTAAGTTTTCTACCAGACAGCTTTTGTTAAAACCATATGTTTCTGCATCACTGCTCCCCAAGAATCCACTTCATATTCACTGAATCAATTCTGTTCAAATTCCAGTAGTAACAAGACAAAATAATGATTTCTGGAATGCTAAAATATTGAGTCTGTCCTGATTTCTTATACAGACACTATTATCCTTGTTGAATATTCTACAGTGTTGACAATGTAGAAATTGACAATGGAAAACAATCTCCAAAACTCACAGAGTCCAGCACACCGATATTATTTTAGGGTCTAGAAAACATGGCTCAAACTTTGAAAATGTTTCTTTTGGACTGGAAGAACTAAAACAGGCATAAGGCATGCAAAGGATGATTTCTGTGAAAATGCATTTCCATATCCCCTCAAGGGCTCCTTTCATCCAGTAAATGTGCTGAACATGTGACATAATTGTTAACATAGCTGGCTACCAGATGAAGTAAATTTCAAGAAACCGCTACGGCCTCTTATTTTTCAATCTAGCTAAATATTCATTTAACACGGAAGCTGCTGGTGACCTGTGATTCACAGTCCAGAGGCCTTGTGTAATAATGTTCAGATGGACAAGCGGGAGGCAAAGTGCAAACAAAAGAGCACGTCCCTTTAATTAAATCAAATAAGCCGCAGGGTGCCCAGGCACTGCAGATTGGGATCTGTAAACAAGAATAGATATATTCTAATAAACTAGGATATCATGTAACTGGAAAATAATATCCTCACAAAAGAAAATTAAAGGGAATAAGATGCAGAAAAAGCAAACAGGAACCTTTTTTTAAAAAAAACTTTAAGTCAGCACATATTAAAAAATTAAAACAATATTTCCTGGAAAATAATTGCCATAGCTGGGCCACAAATGTAAACTTCGTTCAGAAGAGGAAATGAAAGGTATTTCAGAATTAAAAGATAATACAGGAGTTTTCCAACAGTGCAGCACAATCTCCAGATCAATACTGAGCACCAGAGACCACGCAGAACCTGGCTTCAATCCTTGGTATTTGACTTAATTTAACTTAGCCAATGGTAATGTTAGAAATGGCCTCTATATCCTGAAGCTATGTACGAACATTAGACTATAATGTCCCAGGGGAGAATAGCCCATAAAATGTCGTGAAACTAATCTTTGTAGCTGTCAAAATCCTTCAGTAAAGGAAGGGAAAATACAAAAGAAAATATAAATGAAACTGTAACTCTACCAGGAAAACTTGCTGAGCAGGGCGGAAAAAAAGTCTTTATTTTCTTGGCCAACAGTTATAAACTTTTGTCTTGTAAAGCAATATCATGCTGATGATTATCTTTCAAACCATCTGGTGATATTGGCCTTGGTAAGTTAACTTCTACTTTCAACTGGAAAATAACTGAAGAACGGTGATGTGTATAGGACTGTGCTCTGGTGGGTCCAATGGGCAGCAAATTAGAAAACATTTATTTGCAGCGTGATGATGTTGGCCGGATCTTTTCCCATTAAAATATCTTTCCCCGGCATTGGTAAACTTGGGAATACACCCACTGTTACCAGTCCGTAACAAGTTCACTGTAAATAATTCTTTAACAGTAGCAACTCTATTATCTCCCATGAACCCTATATCAGCATATTGGGACTTAACTTGCTTCCAAATGTGAAATTATCCATTTTCCTGCAAATAGCAAGGTTTGTGAGCATCTGATGTCTTGGAGAATGTTATTTTCTCTCTCTGGCTGTTTAATGTAGTCAGTAGTCCCTTTTCCTTTGGAGGCAATCTCGGACTGCTGTGCAAGTCAATAGTCTTGCTTGAACATCCACCTTCAAGACTATAGACACTGGTTTTGCAGCGAGAGTTTCTGGAGAATGTTAATGTAGTGATTGGAACGAGGGCCAGGTGGAACTTGTTGAGTATGAGATCCCTGGTTAGGGTTGTTCACCTGGCCCAGTGGAGCCACCCTGGTTAACAGATATAAACAGGAGATTCAGAACGCCTCCTCAGTCTAGGGGCCGGCTTTGAACTGGCTGGTCACAGCCCATGTACAGTGCACATGTAAGTAAAAGGTGACTTGGTGACTGGATACCAGCCTCTGCATAGTTATTTCAGTGGGGACAAGAGAAAACAGTATGGTCCTGAAGAAAATTCACTTGTAACAATCATCTTTGAGTTGGGGTACGCGTTTCTGTCATCACGCCTTTATTTGGGAAGCTTGACACATTCAATCCTGCCTTCAAAGACTGGGCCCAGAATGTGGAAAGAATGTACTATTTTTCCAGGCAAATGATATTGGAGCAGATGAAAAGCAACACATAATTCTTCTGACTGCTTGCCGACCTGCAGGATTTTTGGTTATTAGGAGCCTTACTTTCCCTGAGGCACCAGATACTAAAACCTTTCAAGAGTTGATGGATTTAGTTAAGGAATATCATGACTCCAAGCTTCCTCTAATTCTGAGACACTATCGGTTTTATTCAGCAGTTTGATAACCAGGTGAATCCATATCAGAATTTTTGATAATGTTAAGACAACTGGCAGAGCCATATGATTTTGGGTTAACACTGAATGAGATGCTAAGAGACCATTTGCTATGTGGAATTAATGACGTAACCCAGCAAAAGCACCTACTAGTTGAAGACTAACTAGACTTCAAACATGCACTCCAACTGGCTTTGCCATTACAAAATGCGGCAAGTGGAGCAGGAGAACTACAGGGCATCCCAATGGAAGTGAACACCCTCACCTGTCTGACTGAGCTTGGGGAATTCCACTTGAGTGTAGGCAATTGCAGAGTCTCATGCAGGACATATCTTGACATAAGGACTGGAGGTCAGCCCACACCAAAACCCCAAAACAAGGTTGAGCCTCGGCCAAATGGTTAAAATATTCTTCAGGATCCGGGCCGGCAAGTCATTGTAGTTGCTGCTGGTATGTGGACTGGAGATAATAAAATTACTAAGGAGAGCTAGAAGGGGGTATGAAAAAGCCTTAGCGGGTAGGATTAAGGAAAACCCCAAGTTCTATACTTATGTGAGGAACAAGAGAATGGCCAGATTGAGGGTAGGGCCAATCAGGGATAGTGGAGGGAACTTGTGCCTGGAGTTGGAGGAGGTAGGGGAGGTCCTTAATGAATACTTTGCTTCAGTATTCACCAGTGAGAGAGAACTTGTCATTTGGGAGGACAGCATGAAACAGGCTGATATGCTCGAACAGGTTGATGTTAGGAAGGAGAATATGCTAGGAATTTTGAAAAACATGCGGATAGATAAGTCCCCTGGGCCAGACAGGATATACCCAAGTTTGCTATGGGAAGCGAGGGAAGAGATTGCTGCGCCTTTGGCAATGATCTTTGCGTCCTCACTGTCCAATGGAGTAGTACCAGATGATTGGAGGGTGGCAAATGTTATTCCTTGTTCAAGAAAGGGAATAGGGATAACCCTGGGAATTACAGACCAGTCAGTCTTACTTCAGTGGTGGGCAAATTATTGGAGAGGATTCTGAGAGACAGTATTTATGATTATTTGGAAAAGCATAGTTTGATTAGAGATAGTCAGCATGGCTTTGTGAGGAGCAGATCATGCCTCACAAGCCTTATTGAATTCTTTGAGGATGTGACAAAACGTATTGATGAAGGTAGAGCAGTGGATGTGGTGTATATAGATTTTAGCAAGGCGCTTGATAAGGTTCCCATGGTAGGCTCAACCAGAAAGTAAGGAGTCATGGGATTCAGGGAAATTTGGCTGAATGGATACAGAATTTGCTGTCCAATAGAAGACAGAGCATGGTAGTAGTTGGAAAGTATTCAGCCTGGAGCTCGGTGACCAGTGTTGTTCTGCAGGGATCTGTTCTCGGACCTCTGCTCTTTGTGATCTTTATAAATGACTTGGATGAGGAAGTGGAAGGGTGGATTAATAAGTTTGCCGATGACACAAAAGTTGGTGGAGTTATGGATAGTGTGGAGGGCTGTTGTAGGTTGCAACAGGACATTGACAGTATGCAGAGCTGGACAAAGAAGTGTCAGATGGAATTCAACCTGGAAAAGTGTGAAGTGATTCATTTTGGAAGGTCGAATTTGAATGCAGAATACAGGGTTAATGGCAGGATTCTTGGCAGTGTGGAGGAGCAGAGGGATCTTGGGGTCCACGTCCATAGATCCCTCAAAGTTGCCATCCAAGTTGATAGGGTTGTTAAGAAGGCGTATGGTGTGTTGGCTTTCATTGGCAGGGGGATTGAGTTTAAGAGCCGCAAGGTTATGCTGCAGCTCTATAAAACTCTGGTTAGATCACACTTGGAATATGGTGTTCAGCTCTGGTCGCCTCATCATTGGAAGGATGTGGAAACTTTAGAGCGTGTGCAGAGGAGGTTTACCAGGATACCTGGAATGGAGGCAGGTCTTATGAGGAAAGGTTGAGGGAGCTAGGGCTTTTCTCATTGGAGATAAGAAGGATGAGAGGTGACTTGATAGAGGTATACACGATGATGAGAGGCATAGATAGAGTGGATAGTCAGAGACTTTTTCCCAGGGTGGAAATGACTATTATGTGGGGGCATAATTTTAAAGTGATTAGAGGAAGGGAAAGCGGAGATGTTAGAGGTAGGTTCTTTACACAGAGAGTGGTGGGTGAGTGGACTGCACTGCTAGTTGTGGTAGTGGAGTCAGCCACATTAGGGACATTTAAGCAACGCTTGGATAGACATATGGATGATAGTAAAATGTAGGGTATGCAGATTAGTTTGATCTTAGAGTAGGATAATAGGTTGGCTGAAGGGTCTGTATGTTACTGTACTGTTCTATGTTCTATGTTCTATGTAATAAAGGAATCCTACAAGGCCTGACCTGAGTAAGAGAGCACACCTTGAAAGTCCACCTGCATGTGGTTTGGAACAGTTGAATTGCTTAGCAACATCCAAATCAGAACTAACCAAAATAAATGTTTGGTTGAATGGTCACCTAATTCTCATGGAGGTTGAAACCAGCGCATAACATGTATCAGCGATTGCAGAACCAATCTTCAGCAAGGTTCATTCTAGACTTCAACCCATAGGTTTGTGCAAGACTTCAGCCAGACTAAGAACATATACTGGGGAACTGTCACAAATTAAGCGTAAAACTTTAGCTTGGTCTCCTATTAGAAGCAATTGGTGCAGTTACTACTGATTGCAGTAAAAGCCTCAGGCCCAAGCTTGATGGGATGGAACTGTTTGATAAAGATTCACCTTAATTGGCTCAACATTTTTTGATTAGCAAGGGGCTGCCTGAGTGAAGTCCTAATTAAACACCCAGAAGTTTTTCAGGAATATCTTCTTTCAAAGGGTTCCAAGGCCACCTTACATGTTGACCAGGAAGCAATTCCACATTCCTGCAAGGCCCGACTAGTGCCATTTGCCTTATGGGCAGAAGTAGAGGCAGAAATCAGGAGGCTGGTAAGTGAAGGAATCATCAAACCAGTAAAATTTGCAGAATGGGCAGCACCAATCACACCGATTGTGAAGCCTGATGGCTCGGTTAGCCTTGGTGGGGATTTTAAGCAAATGGTAAACGTTTCTTGCAGCTGGATAAATGCCCAATCCTTCACAAAGAGGACTTGCAAGCAAAGCCGGCAGGGAACTGGCCTTCCGAAGCTGGACATGAGCCATGCATACCTGCAATTGCAACTAGATAAGGGGTCCCAGACGTATGCCACAATTAATACCCATAAGAGTTTGTACCAATATACAAGACTGCCATGTGGGGTATCATCAGCCTGCACCTTTTCCAATGGACAATGGAGAACCTTTTACAAGGGCTACTCCGGGTTGCCATTTATCTGGGTTACATGCTATAACCAGGAAGACCAATAAAGAGCACTTGGAAAAATTAGACATAGTGCTTAAACGTTTCTCCCAAGCAGGAGTGCACCTTCAAAGGTAAAAATATGTGTTCCAGGCACCCCAAATTACCTACTTGGAATACAGAGTTGACGAGACCGTGTTATACCAGTTGGAAGATAAAGCGAGGCTGATCAAACGTGCCCTAGCTCCCAGGTCTGTACTGGAGCTAAGGTCCTTCCTAGTGTGGGTGAATTATTACAGAAAATTCATACATAACATGGCCTCCATCCTCGCACCCTTACACATGCAATTGAAAATGGGTCAACCTTGGAAATGGTCACGTAGCCAAGAAGTAGCCTTTAAGGAACTGAAAAAGCAGCTATTGTCATCTAAAGTGTCAGCTCACTACAATCCGAAGCGTGAGTTGGTGCTGACATGCAATGCCTCCCTGTATGATATCAGGGTAGTGTTGGCTCACCAGTGGCCCAATGGAGAGGAGCTCCACATATTGTATGCTTCCTAGACGTCGGCTGATATGTAAATACATCCAGATAGAAATGGAAGGCTTGACGGTCATCTTTGGTGTGAGAAAGTTCCACCGATACCTTTATGGACATAAATTTGTAATAGTAATGAACCACAAACCCCTAGTAGGGCTATTTAAAGAAGATGAGGCCATGCCACACATGGCTTCTGGTTGAATTCACTGGTGGGCCCTTATTCTCAGTGCATACAATTAAATTGGAATAACGTCCAAGAAGCCAAGTGGCAAATTCGGATGCCTTGAGCCACATCCTGCTGGCAGATATTCCACCGCCTCCCCTGGAAGTGTATGTTTTGGCTTTAAACTTTCTGTTAACCCTTCCAGTCACCATTAACCATATCCAATTGTGGACACAAAAAGATCTAGTCCTGGCAAAACTGAAACAGCTGGTGGTAATGGGGGAAACAGAAGGGCCATCGCAACCAGGATTGAAACGTTTCTGGACCCGGCAACACCAGGTCACTGTAGAGGATGGCGTATCACTGTGTGGAGCAAGATAGATTGTCCTGAGTAATGGTTACCTCCAGATACTGGTTGAACTCTACCAGGGTCATCCAGGGGTTTCCAAAATGAAGATGTTGACAAATTATATTTGGCGGCCAGGATTGGATGCAGACATAGCTGCATTAGTGGGGCAGTGCCCAGAGTGCCAACAAGGACAAAATGTACTGCCAGCAGCTCCCCACATTCCTGCAAATGGCTGGGTAAAGCCTTGACTCAGTGACATGTCAACTACATCAGTCCTTTCATGGGCTCAATGTCCTTGTCATTGTGGATGCCCATTCAAAGCAGTTGGACGTGCATAGAGCTCATTTGGCAAACTCAGGGATGATGATTGAAAAGCTGCAACCATCGTTCATGATTCAAGGACTCCCAGAAGTCTTGGTCACGAGAAATGGGACATCATATACCAACAGGAATTTGGAGTATTTCCTAAAGTTAAATGGCATTTGGCATGTTCAGACAGCTCCATACCATCCATCATCTAATGATCTGGCAGAAAGTGCGAACCAAACATTGAAGACAGGCTTAAAGAAACAGCCTACAGCTTCACTCGATACCAAACTGTCCCGGTTCCTGTTTGAAAATAGGACCACTCCTTACGCAACTAGAGGGATAGCTCCAGCAGAATTGCTGATGGGAAGAAGACTCCGCACCAGTTTAAACTTGATATTCCTGGACCTTGGGGGGCGGGGGGGTGGTGAAATGGCTGCAGGAACGCCAATGCCAGCCATGTGCATCCTCTAAGCAAGAGAGACAGTTTACTTCAGGGGATGAAGTTTGTTATCAAAAACTACAGAAATGGTGAGATCAGGTCCCATGACATACAAAGTTCGAGCAGGTGCGGTCGTCCTGAACAAACATGTGGGTCACATGAAAGCTGGCACCTCACAAACAGGGCAGGAGTAAAACATACCTGTCCCCTTAGAATAGCCAGCAAGGCTGTCAGAAACCGTGGGTTCTTCCTGTCCATCTAGTGACGAAGAAGCCTCAGAGTTTGAGATGGATGAGGTCCTGATACTGTTAGATCCTGAAGAAGAGGAAGAATTTCTCCTGAGACGCTCCGGGCACAAGAGACAGGCGACGGTCCAGTCTATGCCACCCATGTCTGAATCAGAGTTGGAGGAACCGGGCCTGGGGTAAAATTGTTGCAGGAGAAGCTACAAGAAAATGCACAGGCCTACATCCCAGGGCTTATTCAGGGAGGGATGTAGTGATTAGAGCTGGTGCCAGTGGGATCTCATCGACAATAAGATCCTTGATTAAGATAGTCAACCTGGGCTGCTCAAGGAGCCCCCGTTGATGGATATAAACGGGTGATTCAGCGTCTCCTCACTCTAAGGAGTGGCTCTGAGCTGACTGATCAAATTCCATGTACTGTGCAGCTGTAAATAAAGAGTGACTCAGTAACGGGAAACCGGCCTCTGTGCCGTTATTTCAGTCAAAACTGACAAAGTTTCCGTGATAGATCCTAGTTTCCTACGGTGTAAGCATTTGGGGATAGTTTCCCACCTGAGCCTTATCTGGATGCCTTTTATTGATGGGAGGCACTGGCTTTATGGCATTGTTAATGGGCCAGAGATCCCGGTAATGTTCTGGGAACCAGAGTTTAAATTCCCCTGACAGCAGCTGGTGAAATTTGAATTCGACAAAAATCTGGAATTAAAATTCTAATGATGACCATAAAACCATTGTTGAATGAAACTGGAGAGACTACTTGGCATTGGTTAAAGGACCAGAAGTGACAACAACAAACACAGCCCTATTGATCCTGTAAAGTCCTCCTTACTGATACCTGGGAGAGCTGTCTTATAGCCTGATCATGCAACAGACTGACATAGTCTTTTACACAGTCTATTACACATAGACTATTACACATAGTCTTTTCTTTGTTATAGCAAGGGACAGACAGAGCTAAGCAATTCCACAACCAAATGATCAGATCTGCACAAGCATTCACTCTTTCCACCACTGATGCTCAGTAGCATCAGTGTGTACTATCTACAAGATGCACTGCAGAAATTCATCAAGGATCCTTAGGCATCACCTTCCAAACCCCTATTATCAGCTAGAAGGCGATAGGCAGCAGGTAAATGGGAAACCACCACCTGCAAGTTCCCCTCCAAGTAACTCACCATTCTGTCTTGAAAATAATAGAGTCACTTCAGAGTCACTGGGACAAAAACCTGAGACTCCCTCCCTTAAAGACATTGTGTGCATGTACCTACACCAAATGGTCTGCAGCAGTTCAAGAAGGCAGCTCACCACCACCTTCTCAAGGGTAAGAAATATTGGCCCAGCTTGCAACATACACATCTCATGAATGAATTTTTAAAAATCTGCTTTATTTTCTTCAGGATTCCCAGGTCTCTCCATTTTTTTTTTCAGATGTATCTACCTCACTTATCTCTCTCAACTCTGTGAAAGTTTCCAGACTCCAGTCTACCTAAGTTTGCGTGTTAATTCGTAGTTGTCAGCCAGAATGACTGTCTTTCTGGTCCTTGCCACCTGTGATTCCTCTGAGCTAGTCCAGACTGGAATGAGTATTGAGTTTTTGAGCTCCTTGATGAGAATTGCTTCATGAATATTTTCAAAAGTGGTGTCAGTTTTAAGTCTCCATAGCTACTAAATAACAGCAAGCTCGGTGAGCAGTTTAAACTTCAAGTATACCTGGTCAGGATATTTCTTGATATTTGCCGGTATGCCTCCATCACTAACTGGCACACGTTTACCAAACCTCCTTTGATGCCTCATAGTTAGTTACATTCTCCACAAGCAAGAGGAAATAAACTTTGCGAGTTTTCTCCGTCAACCTACTCTGCAACAACATATGTTGTGCCACCCATTTTACAATTTCTGTTTTCTTGGCTTTTGTATGGGAATCTACATCTTAGTTCCTGATATGTGATATATTCCCTTTCATTTTCACAGCCACTAGTGGTGAAACAACTGGTTTTGGAAGTGCTCAAGAAACCAGAATTGGTTGCGCATAGAAATTTGGAAAAAAGTTACAATACAGAGTGGCAAGCACAAGAACACAGAAACTTGGAGCGGGAGTAGGCCATTTGGATCTTCAAACTGACTTCAGCATTCACTAGGATCATGCTGATCCTCCAAAGTGCCATATTCCCACTTTCTTGCCCAACCTCTTGAAGCCTTTAATATCTAAAGACATATCTATTTCTTTCTCGAATATATTCAGTAATTTGGTCTCTACAGCCACCTGTGGTAGAAAATTCCACAATGTGGAGGTGCTGGTGTTGGACTGGGGTCAACAAAGTCAAAAATCACATGACACCAGGTTATTGTCCAACAGGTTTATTTGAAGTCAAAAAGTTTTGAGACTCACTCCTTCTTCAGGTGTCAGTGAGAGGGGAGGCATCAGACACAGAATTAATAAGCAAAAGATCAAAGAGACTTAGAACTGATGTGGTGTTGAACAAACCTAAGATGGCTGTTAAATCTTTAATTAGTTAGAAAGGATTAATATGTAAATTCCCAAATTTCTTTCAATTCACTGCCCTGAGATAACTGAAGGTTTTATCAGTTTCCTCAGTATACCAGAGGTGACATCCCAGCTCAGATAATGTATTTTAGGTGTAAGGCCTTGTTTAGAATCTGGCTGTATATGAACTTGCAGTCGAACTGTTTTTTTTTACCAAAGTAGGAATTTAGAAAATGCCATATTGACTGTCTACAAATTATGTGCTTTTTGAACAAAATAGAATGTATCTGCAATTACAAATCTGCAAATGCAAATTCACCCAATATGTGTGTGTGTGTGTGTGTGATTGTGTGTGTGTGTGTGTGTGTGTGTGTGTGTGTGTGGTGGGGGGGAGAGAGAGGGAGAGTATGTATGTGTGTGTGTGTGTATGTGTGTGTGTGTGTGAGAGAGAGAGCGAGAGAGTGAGGGGGAGGAGAGAGAGTGTGTGTGAGAGGGAGAGAGACTGTGTGTGAGGGAGACAGAGAGAGAGAGAGTGTGTGTGTAAGAGGGAGAGAGAGAGTGAGTGTGTGTGTGTGTGTGTGTGCGCGCACGCGCGTGTGTGTCAGAGAGAGTGTTTTGTGTGTGTATATATGTATGTGTGAGAGTGTATAGTGTGGTGGGGGTCACCTATAGTACAACATGAACCTAAGATCTCGGTTGAGGCCGTCCACGTGGGTACCAAACTTGGCTATAAGACTCTGCGTTGTTGTGTATCCCAAAGTCCGCCTTGCAGGACATTTACCTGAAGATCCAAGGCGGAATGTCCTTCACCGCAGGTTCACAACTCTCTAAATGAAGAACCTTTTCTCCATCCCAGTCCTAAATGGCCTGACATATAGTTCTGTTTTTTTCACTCCCTTCCTTTTTAAATAGTGTGGTTACATTTACCATCCTCCAATTTGTTTGAACTGTAGACTTTGAGTGATAGGTTACTTAAGCCCTTTATGCTGATCAGGTATTAAATTCATTAAGAACATAAATTACATTAAAATGAAATACATTATTTATATTTAAATTCCTTTATTAGTATTTCAGATATTTTGAACTATTTTGAAATGGTATAAAATGTACACAATATAAACACATTATTTCTCATGTTTTTTCAATTTAATGTATTTTGTAGTGCCAAGTAATCTATAAGCTTACATCTATTTCATCGTAAATGAAAAACGAGTATTGTGTATAATGGTTGCCTGTTTATTTGACTAAATATTGTAGTTTTATTTCTGTCACTATCTTGTCCAGAATATTTTTTCAAATTTGCCAGATTTGATTCCCATTTCATAAACAATTTGGATATTTGCATACTGTAATCTATCATCCTTTGTGTTGCATCTCTGGCCGTTTCTGGATATTTATACGACATCTGGTAATATTTAATTCTTTGGATTTGGCTACTGTTAATATAATCTTGCTCAAAGTCTTTGGCTTGCAACCTAAAATAATTTTCTCTGCATTGAGGTTGCACTTTCAAGCTTTTCCAAGTTTAAACACTCATTTTAAATTACAGATTTTGTTGGATATGTGTAAGTCAATTTACTTCACTTCTCATAAATCTCCTTATTCTGTTAAACCTCGTCTAAATGTGACTCATAGAACTGGTATTGAATGCATTTTCAAAGATTTTAATGTGCTGCATTTATTTCATTTGATCTGCCTCCACCTGATATGAAGTGAATGTTTTTTAGCTTTTATTTAATAATGTGTTAAGTCTATAATATACAGATCAATGATAATTAATTGTTTATTCAATGGTCGAATTAAAATCAAACTGACCCAAAACCTGTTATGTGGTATTTATACAGGGATTTAACACATTTGATTTGATACTTTATGGCTGATAACATCGGGTTGACATTCAGATTTTTCGGAGGATGTGAACTCAAACTGAATGGCCAATGAAAGTGGGGTGTAATGAACAACATATGCAACATATCTAACGTTTTAAATAGAACAGTGGTCTGTGTCCACTATTCATTAGTGACAGCAAATGGACGAAGGGAGTGGCTGTGTTCCGTGTCGCCAATCTATGGCTTACTGTTTATATGTTAAATTCGATTTATTAAAACATAAAACAGTTTTCTGTTTAAAAGCACTTTATATAAAAAAAGCTCCTAATGGATTACAGTTAGATGCAGAGGAGATTCCACATGTGAGCAAACTTCTCATGACCTTTATACCTCTTTTAAGTGCCATCATAAACTTGACAATTTGCAAGATGACTACTGTGGCTTGTCGTCTATCAAAGCATCCTTTCGCATAATACACTTCAACTTCCTGTCCATGAGGCAGTGTAATTCTTTGTTTAAATGTCTTCCCTCTTCTCCTGAAAATCCATATTTCATTTACAGGTACTCAATGACCTTAAGCGTGAGTGTACATTTTTAAGTGTTGACAGGCTGCTCAACTGTGGGTCACACAGCCAAGGCTGATTCTGACCTCATATGACATTTACTCACAAACGCTTACCAGCCAGAATCACGGGATTGTGAGAAAGAGTGGCAACCTCAGGTGATTTCTTCCCTCTCCTTAGCTTAGGGAGCACTCATAGGATAATCCAGCTCTGCTGTTGCTAACCTGCCACTGATCAACTAACCAAGCGTAAATGATGATTGAACCTGAAATGTTTCTCTTATGGCTCAATTCCTTACTGAGAGACACATTAACCAAGTAAGTCACCATGGGAGTTTGAGGTTATGCTT
This sequence comes from Rhincodon typus, assembly GCF_021869965.1. Lineage (NCBI taxonomy): Eukaryota > Metazoa > Chordata > Chondrichthyes > Orectolobiformes > Rhincodontidae > Rhincodon > Rhincodon typus. The sequence continues at coordinate 65,544,712 of NC_063334.1, forward strand.
CAAAATGTGGTTGCGTCTCCAACAATAATTTTAAACTTCTAAACATGCAGTTATTTTAAATTGTTGTAGTCAATTATGCTTTCAAGGCGAGCTGCCATCTGCTTCCCTGCCAAGAATGATTGCTTGCTAAGTGAAAGAGCTGCCTCACAAGACAACCTCGTAACAGTCTGTAGATGTGATACTGCCTTCCGGAATAAGCATATGTACGTTTTACGATAGTGAATGTGAGCAAAGCTGTGACCCCAGGATGTTGTGATCTTGTGAGAAAATTTAGCTCCAATCCTCACTATCAGAGTGCTGTCACACCAATAAATGTAGTACTGGGCTGCCCCTTGCCACTGTGGCTACAACATTGTACCTCCTGGGCTAACTATTGAGCAGGTCAATAGTTTCTGAGTCAGTCTATAGATTCATTTTGCATTACAAACAGGATCTTCTGATTTACAAAGGAAATTAATTGATATTTTTTGAGTTGAACTGGAAGGAGAGTGCTCTGTTCTGACTGTGATCGGTTTGCGGGTGTGCTTCTTCGTGTCCTGTTAAACTGAGATCCTATATGTTCTCTGATTCAAAGGCAAAAATTGAAGAAAATCAGGTAAATAAAGCCACTGGTCATTCATCTAATTGTCTTATGTGAAAGCTGATAATTACTGTCACAAATTTTTTTCTACATCTGAACAGTTGCTGTGCCTCCCAAAAAACTGCATTTAAAGCACATTCAATATTTCACTGTGATTGGACATTATGCAACTCAGCTTATATATAAACATACGTGTAAGACTAATGGAAATCATGTTCAGCAATCTGTACAATTTTGTTTTGAGTGGCTAGGGCGAGGGCCATGACTGGCGCAGGGTATATCCCAACGTTGGGACCTAATGCAGGGCCTGAGCAGTTGTGGTAAGAGATAAGGACCAGGGTGACAATTTTACCATTGGCATCCAAACAAGAGTCTTCCACAAAGCCTGCTGTCCAATCAGAAAGCCAGTAGCTTTGCAGTTTTGGAAGAGCCTCTGAGGAATGTAGCCCTTGCTGAATCTGCATGGAGAAGGTACCTCTGCCTTGATATGACTCTTGGGTACAAAGTTTATTGATGTGATACAGTTAGGCAGGAAGGCCCAGAAATTGAAGGGGTTGAACTCTCAAGTGAATGCTTCAGGATAGCAAGTGCCTCTCTTTGGGCCCTGGAGCTCCCCTACAACCTCCGAAGAAGCCTCTGGGAGGCTATCTCAAAGCAGATAGTTGACTTTTCATGTAGCTTGACTGCGTTTCAATGGTAAAATAATGTCTTCCTTGTAAAATGGCCATCAATAACACAATTAATTGCTTACATATCTAACAGAAGAAATGTAAGAAGGATCGGGAATCTAAAATATCAGGTTTCACATCCAGTGAATATTCCCTTCTCTGAAGAATAAGATGTCTTAGTATTATTGTTTGACCTCAAATTCCAGGACGCGTGGAGTTTATTCTTACACTTGCGTTCATGGGATAATTTGCTGATGTCCTGCTCCCCATTACAAATGTAACATCAGAATGTAACATCATCCCCATTATCCCTTAAGGTAGATTTCTGTAGGCTTAAGTTTCATATGTGAATTACAAGCTTAAAAAAAGGCTCTGCAAACCATTAGACATATAACCAGCTCCCTCTGACCACACAATAAAAGTAAAAACAAGTTTAAATGCCTCAGATCCTTAGGCATCTTCTGATCCTAGCTTCTTTTTCTGTTAGCTTTTCCTGGTAATATGGCTATAGCCATTTCCCGTCTCATTAAGACCCTGATTATAGAAGCAGGTTTAAATCTAAACCAATGGGAATTTGCTGGGTAAGTTCCCAAAGTGATTTTCGATTGGCTGGCTTCCAGCTTTCCACTAAGTAGACAGACTAAAATTGTCTAGATCAGATTTTGGCCTGCTAAAAATAAAAAAAAATATGGTCACTAGAATGGCAAAATCCTTTAAATATTTCAGCAAGAAGTGTAAATTGAACTGTTAATAGCAAATGATCAAAGTAGAAATATTCAAACCATGGCTTACTAACTTGAGTACAGTGATTGGCATTAATGGAGTAATATTGCTGGCTAATACCACTGTGCTGACTGGGAGGTTAGATTTTTAATATCAGCCCTGTAAGTAGAATTGACAAATCATAGTATGCCTACAGTGTGGAATAGGCCAATCTCCCCTCCGAGGAGCATCCAACCCAGAGCCAACCACACCCCCACCCTATCCCTATAACCCTCCATTCCCCATGGCTAATCTATCAATCCTGCACAATCGTGGGACGCTATGGAGCAAATTCCCATGGCCAATCCACCTAACCTGCACATCTTTTGGACTGTGTGAGGTAACTGGAGCACCAGAAGGAAACCCATGCAGACAAGAGAAGAATGTGCAAACTCCATAGAGTAACCCAAGGGTGGAATTGAACCTGGGTCTTTGGCGCAGAGAGGCAGCAGTACTAACCACTGAGCCACTGAGATAGTTCTGGTTTTGGATCAAAAGCAATATGAATGGAACAGTTTCTCATCTGTTCTGTGGATTATTCCACACCTGAGAGTAATTTGCTGGATGTACAGGGCAGAATTGCAAAGAAGAAACTGGAGAAGTGGGTTGGTGCAATGATACAGCATTGTTTAACTCTATTTTGCACTGAGTTAGGCTTCTGTAGGTGAGAATCACTTCTTGCATTATCATCATGAAGTGGGCACAGAATTGAGAGGTATTTCTGAGCACAGCCAAATTTGAAAAGGACGTTCCATAGCCTTCACAGTCATTGGCTTCAGCAAGGTCAAAAAAGACCAAATGCATGTTTAATAGATGACTAAGTACATGTTAGGTCATGTTAAAAATTTCTCCACCAACTATTGGAAAAGTTAAACTTAATGATTTGTTTTAAGCAAAGTGCATTCAAACATGTCTAGAAAAAGTGACCAATAAAGAGTGGTTAATGTGGGTGGATTCCCTACAGACTAAAAATAATGAGCAATTTGTTACCTTTTCTCTGTAATCTACAAGCAGCACACATCCTCTGTGTCAGCAACTCTCTGGTCCTTAGCACTTGGCATAGGTCTTTTTGGCTGTGAAACGATAAAATAAGGTATAGAGATAGCAACACATCAGGCAGTCAGGTTGCTCAGTAGAAAGATGTGCAGAAGTGAAGCTAAACAAAGATTGTGAGTGGGGTAGAATGCAGGAAGTAATCTGGAACTATTCTGTAGAGATCTACTAAATTGACCCACTGATGTGGGGAACCAGAACAAATTTGTTATTTTGTATTATTATATATAAACAAGTTATTGTAATGGAAGCATGTGATTTCAATCTTAATTGTTGCTCTGTATGTTCAAATGCTACGCAATAAATCAGCTTCGAAGTATATCTGCCTTTAGTTCTCCAATTCTTCAATAGGTCTTCCTTTGAAAAGATTGAAAAAACCAAAATATGAAAGAGACAAATGTCCACTTCTGATTGCAAGTGCATGCTGCTGCTGCTACCTTTCTTGGTTCTACTTCTAAATCACTGGCAGATATGTGGTATACTCAAATTGGTCTTAAGTCATGTGGAAATTATTAAAATAAACCAAAAACAATCTAATACAGTTGTAGCATACTTGATGGTTAAAAAAACCCTTCGTCATAAAATTCATTCAAAGCTTTTAAATCGCAAGTGGTTAATCTCTCAGGAAATCAAATTCTTTTTCAGGCCCCATATTAAAGACACTAACCCTTTAATAGACTTTTCAAGCTGTCAATCAAACTGTGAACTCAGAGTTCCTACAGAGATCATTGTAGCTTTTGAAACTCAACCAAGCATTGATAATGGCACAATTTAGCTTTCTGGGAAAGGTCAACAAAGAGTTCTATTGAGACTGTACAACTTGCAATTTCTTTTTCTAACTAATCAAAGTATTCAATCAGAGGACATTTTTTTAAACTGACAGCTACAGCCAAATTTCTTTGTAAATTTAAAGAGCAATGCATTTAAAAACTGAAGGTCATGACCAGCCCTTATCCATCCCTCAAGAGCATTTACATCTATTTCATCAATTCAACTCACAACTAAGTTCAAACGTTCTGAGTTGTTAAGAAGAGTCATAGGGATTTGAAATGTGATCTCTGTTTCTCTGTCTACAGATGCTGCCAGACCTGCTGTGTTTCTCCAGCACTCTCTATGTTTATTTCAGGTTTCCAAATCTGCAGTATTTTGGTTTTATTTGTAAGAACAGAGCGTGTTTCCCTCTTGTGACATAAAGAATATCAGTCACCTCCTTCATAGAGACATGGATGGTAAACTGGAAGGTGTTAGAGATATTACTGTTAAAGATGAGAAGGATTCCAATGCAAAGAATTTCACCCGTCATCCACCTCGGTCAAAAGTATTAAAAAAAAAATCTCCAACGTCTTTCAGTTTTGGACAAGAGTCATACTGGACTCAAAATGTTAACTCTGTTTCTCTCTCCACAGATGCTGCCAGACTTGCTGAGTTTCCAGCATTCTGTGTCGAAAAAATCCATGGTCATTTTGACCGTCACAGACTCTGGCATTATTGATCTCATTCCAATTTGAGTTGGCAGTTTTTCCTGCAAAAGGTAGCAGATTTCACTGAGCACTTCTGCAAAATGGAAACATTGCACAAACTGTTTCTGGCTTAGACTGAAGAGAAATGCTCCCTTAAAATCTTGGGAGGATAATACCTCCAAGAGCCTTTCTTCCCCACCTCTATCACTCTTTGAGAAGCTTGTCCTCCTATGTTTAATCTCCCTGAAAAGCAGAAAACAAAAAAGAATGGTTAACTAATAGCACCCTCGACTGACTACAAGTGGTCTTAGCAGAATCCTTGAAGTCAAATCCAATGCCTTCAAAGTACATGTAACACCTGTCCATGTCAATTTCACCAATTTTAACCAACAGGAAACTTAAAACACTTTTACAAACGCAAAGAAAATTAATCAAAATTAATCAGTGGCTAACCTGAAAGTGGTTGATGACCCACGGTGTTGGGCAGCACGGTGGCTCAGTGGTTAGCACCGCTGCCTCACAGTGCCAGGAACCCAGGTTTGATTCCTCCCTCGGGCAATTGTCTGTGTGGAATTTGCACATTCTCCCCATGTCTGTGTGGGTTTCCTCCGGGTGCTCCGGTTTTCCTCCCACAGTCCAAAGATGTGCACGCTAGGTGGATTGGCCATGCTAAATTTCCCGTAGTGTTCAGGGATGTGTAGATTAGGTGGATTATAGGGTCTGGTTGGAATGCTCTGAGAGTTGGTGTGGACTTGTTGGGCCAAAGGGCCTGTTTCCCCACTGTAGGGATTCTATGAGCCCCCTGAAATAGCACTGGGGAGGAATCCTGCCTGCTGCTGAATGTGTGTTCAATGATGTATATTTAGAAGAACTATATTAGTTGAAGTGATGATATTGAAAATAGCAGTGCTGACATCAAATCAGTGTTACATGTTCACTGAAGCCAGAAGCTGTAAAATTTCCATACTTCTTGCACTTATTCCTAAGGCCACATAAATGTCCTGACAAAATAGGTGTCTGGTGCAGGCAGTGCTGAACCTGCATACAGAGTGCAGATACTATCTTGATACCAAAACAGTGAACATAGTGATAAATCCACAGGCAGAATGGAACTAAATTTGCAGCATCCGTCTCAGCAGTTGTGACACATGGCTATAATGTGAATGCTAAGCCTGTGTAAACAGAATTATGTTTATAACACATAGTTCCATTACTGTTGCTTACAAACTTCTCTGATGAAAAGTGATTCAAGAAGCATGAAATTATGTCAACATTGTTAAACCAAATAACTTGCAAGCGCAACATGGTCAGATATGCAACTTCGCTACAGTGTAAATAGAGCGATATAATGGTTGCTTCATAGCAACTTGTTATGTCGGTCCTATGTTCAAAGATTCAAAGTTATTCTAATTCAGGGATTAGGCTTTAAAATCTGACTGAAAGATAAAATCAATTGGAAACATATTTACATGTCTTCTATCAAAGATCTGCTTTGATATAATGGGAAGTGAAGGTGGAGAATGCTCATCAAAGAACTTGGTCACTTCTTCAAAAGGAAGTAAGGCATATATCCAGGCTTTAGCTCAAAGATGTTGAATTCACTCAGCAGTCGTGCACCTATAAAAAAGACCATCAAAGACTCCAGTGCAAGGACTGAGATTCAAGAAAGCTTTGGTGTTTTCATGACAAGAGAAATTATATATAGATATAGTATGGTTCTACAATTGTTTTGGTTTTTTGTGAATTTTGTTTTCTTTTGATAAAATCAAATGCCAGTCCATCTGAAATGCATAGTAATCATAGAAGTTATAACATGGAAAACAGAATATTCAGTTCAATCAATTTGTGAAATAACCACTTCGGTCACATATCCTTTCTTCTCCATTTCCTTAATCCACAAATCCAATTTAATTTTGAATGTTGCCACAGAGCTAAATTTTGTCAGCTAATAAGAAGTCTGCTATACCTGCTATCTATTTGCTATTAATTGAAGATCAGTGTTCAGTTATGCTTGCAACTCCTCAGATAATGAAGCAGCTCATACCCATATGCAAGAGGGCAGGAAGACACAAATAACATTCAGGCTTGGATTGAAAACTGACACATAATATTTGCACCAGACAAATACTAGGCAAGAGAAATTCAAAGTTCTGTGTCTTCACATTAAATAGCTGTAATATAGCTGAATAGTTGAAACCACCAGCAACATCATTCTGGGAGTCACATTGATCAGAAACTGAATTGGCATATAAATACAGAGTGGGTCAAAGACTGGGCATTCTGTGGCAAGTAATTCACCTCCTGACTCCCTAAAACTGTCCACCAGCTATAAAGCATAAGTCAGAAATGTGATGCACTGCTCCACATAAATGCAGCATTTCAACCTCGCATGGGAATATCAACCTTATTCAGGATACATCAACCTACTTGACTGTCACCTTATCTACCTCAAGGCTCATTCCCATTACCAGTCTACCATGTCTGCAGAGTACACCAATGACAAAATCCAATGCAGCAATTTGCAAAGGTTTCCTTCACCAGCAGCCACCATACCTACAACCAATTCTGCTGAGAAGGACAAGAGCATGGAATCACCACAACTTGCAAGTTCCTCTTCAGGTAACAAATCACCTTAATTTAGCGATATATCGATCGCTGTTTGATAGTAGAGAACTTAAGTATTGCTGAAAGACATTTTGTTGAAGTTTTTTTACCCATTGGGACAATTTGCAAAAAAAACCAACGTAAAGGGAAAATAACCCTGTGCTGTTGTATAAGAAGACAGCACAGATTGTTTGCCAAGTGAACATTGATTGGTACAGACATTGCCATGAAAAATGTATCCATTAGTCAATGACTGCTGAAATTTAAGCCAGACAGGTTAACTCTGATTGGTCAATGTGTTGCTCTGAGAAAATGTCTGTCACCTGTTTTGTTCAGTTAAAGCAGGAATACTTTGTCACCATTTTCTTCCTGTCTGCAAAGAACAGGGCCCTGTTATTCATATACGAAGTTTCCAGTACATAAAAATGTGGCACATTGATAGCCCATCTAACAACTGAAATTGTTTATCACCATAATTATTAGCACATTTTGTATTATTTAGCAATCACATTGAATCAACGGATCACATCTACTGTTGGATGTTGTGTCCTGACCTTTCCAAGCATGGGCTGGTTGAGTGTAATTAATACCTTGTCTCCTGTAAACAACCAAAGAGATATGTTACAAGCTCAGCACAGATATGCTTTTTTGGGGGCTGGGAGTGGTGGTGTTGGCAGTATAAGCATGCTTTCACTGGTTAATATTCATATTGGAATTCTTACACTGCCTGCCATTCTAAGATTGGTCTTAACACCAACCTCGTAAATAGGGCCTAAACTATTAACTTATTGTGCAAACCTGATGCTGAAATAGGTTGCATCATAGCTTTCCTGTCGGATATTAGCAACCCTGATCAGATCATTTTTTGCTAAACAATGTGCAAATTCCTTAACAGATTTAAGGCAGTCCCCCTGTGTCCTGAAAAGTGACCAGTCTACCTCAAATACCCTGGAATGGTCGGGTATCACAAAAGTTTGAGCAACAGGTGAAGCTATCTGTTGTCCATTAACAGGAAGCTGCCATCAAGATAAGAGGATATTCCTCCTATCACACGACTGAGCAATATCATATATGAATGGTTTCTCAGAATTTCTACCATTTTATAATTTATACATGTGCAGATGTAAATTACAAACATTATGAACTCTTCACTCCCTTTCTTCTCCTCACTGTGCCCCACCTCCATAAGGATTTATTGCTTGAGGAATTCATCTTAAAAACCTTCTCAGCTCTCATACGGGATATATGTGCTAAATTATCATTACTTCGGGACTTGGGCACAGGTCTGGAGTGGGATGGTAGCTTATCTGCAGAGAAGGATATTTCTAGAACTCCATCAGAAAGTATTTCATTGTTGATAAGGAAATTGACCTCTAGATATGGATCTACAAGAAGCTCTGGTGTAATGCTGTGGTCTGGAGACTGGACAGAAAATGTCTTTGGTGGTGGGGTCGGATTGCAGATGGCGGAAGTGTCGGAGGATGATGCGTTGGATCCGGAGGTTGGTGGGTTGGTACGTGAGGACGAGTCCACCGACTCCCACAGCAAACCGATATTCATTTCAAGCCCACCGACTCCCACAGCTACCTAGAATACTCCTCCTCCCACCCACCTTCCTGCAAAAATGCTATCCCCTATTCCCAATTCCTTCGCCTCCGCTGCATCTGCTCCCAGGATGAGGCATTCCACTCCCGTACATCTCAGTTGTCCTCGTTTTTCAAGGACCGTAACTTCCCCTCCTCGGTGGTCGAGAACGCCCTCAACCGTGTCTCCCACATCTCCCGCACCTCATCCCTCACACCCCGTCCACGCAATAAAAACCAAAAAAGAATCCCCCTCGTCCTCACGTACCACCCCACCAACCTCCGGATCCAACGCATCATCCTCCGACACTTCCGCCATCTGCAATCCGACCCCACCACCAAAGACATCTTTCCCTCCCCACCCTTATCTGCTTTCCGGAGGGACAACTCTCTCCGTGACTCCCTTGTCCGCTCCACACTCCCCTCCAGCTCCACCACACCCGGCACTTTTCCCTGCAACCGCAGGAAGTGCTACACCTGCCCCCATACCTCCTCCCTCACCCCCATCCCAGGCCCCAAGAAGACTTTCCACATCAAGCAGATGTTCACCTGCACATCTGCCAATGTGGTATACTGCATCCGCTGTACCCGGTGTGGCTTCCTCTACATCGGGGAAACCAAGCGGAGACTCGGGGACCGCTTTGCAGAACACCTACGCTCGGTTCGCAACAAACAACTGCACCTCCCAGTCGCGAACCATTTCAACTCCCCCTCCCATTCCTCAGACGACATGTCCATCCTGGGCCTCCTGCAGTGCCACAACGATGCCACCCGAAGGTTGCAGGAACAGCAACTCATATTCCGCTTGGGAACCCTGCAGCCCAATGGTATCAATGTGGATTTCACAAGTTTCAAAATCTCCCCTCCCCCTACCGCATCCCAAAACCAGTCCAGCTCGTCCCTGCCTCCCTAACCTGTTCTTCCTCCCACCTATCCCCTCCTCCCACCTCAAGCCGCACCTCCATCTCCTACCGACCAACCTCATCCCGCCCCCTTGACCTGTCCGTCCTCCCTGGACTGACCTATCCCCTTCCTAACTCCCTACCTACACTCACCTTTCCTGGCTCCATCCCCGCCTCTTCGACCTGTTTGTTTCCTCTCCACCTATCCTCTCCTCTATCCCTCTTCTATCCGCCTCCCACTCTCTCCCTATTTATTTCAAAACCCCCTTCCCCTCCCCCTTTTCTGATGAAGGGTCTAGGCCCGAAACGTCAGCCTCTCTGCTCCTATGATGCTGCTTGGCCTGCTGTGTTCATCCAGCCCTGCACCTTGTTGTCTCGGATTCTCCAGCATCTGCAGTTCCTACTATCTCTGATTCTTTTTATTATTCTTTCTTTTCATTTGTCTTCACACATCGCTATGAATGGAAATATAATTCACCATTCAAAATGTGACATTTTCGATCGTGACTCCATTAATCTCTGAACAACTTTCTGGAACTACAAACTGCACCATGTTCTAACCTCCAGTATTGTTCTATCTTCCTTTTACATTGGCATTTCTTCTGAATTGTCGTGACGAGTGCAAAACGAAAAGTCTTTTCAGCATTACTGACAATGTGTAATACCAAGCAATTATAAATAAACCATGATTGAATTGGTTGGAGATTGTTTGTCATAGTTTGTCTCATTCTTCAATTGGTTTGAGGATGATGAGTAAGGAGGGGGGAATACTCTCAGTTCCAGTGACATGGACAGTTTAAAGTACCATATCTTGTTTCTTGTTCTAATTGGCTGCCCCTCATCCCGATAATCCACATCACCATTTGTTCATATTGCAGTCATTTATTCCGTAGCTTTTGCCGTGGCTCAAACTCAAAAGGAAATCTGACACTGTTTTATAATTGAAGCTCTCCTACATGTTTCAGAAATTCAGAAAGTTTAAAGTTCAGCAGGAGCATGAATCAAGCACGATGTAAAATTCAACTGTCAATTGTCAGTTTTAAAATCACATTTAATATAATAATATAGCATAGTAAACCAGAGGAAAAAGTCACTGTGATCACAAAGCATTTCCTTCTTGCTCCGTCTTTCTCTTAACTCTTCTCTTTATTTCTATTTCAGACCTCAGCCTGTTCATGTCTGTTATTTTCTTCTTGCCTTTCAGTTGTGAGGTGATGATAGTAAGGTTTGATATGATGATGGAAGGAGAAACTAAAACACGCAGACTGTGGGGGCTGAAGGAAAATTGTGGCCAGGTATACATCCCTGCACAACCTTTCTTCCAATCATTCTTATGTTCCCCATCCCTCAATCCCATTGCGTCTTCTGCGCTCTCAGTTTCTCATATCCTATTTCTTTGTTCTGAATTACTCTAGTCTGGATTTAATGCAGCCCATCATTATGGCCAACTTGGTAGCCTGGCCCACTTAATTGGAAAGGTCCCACATCAGACTCCTTTCAATGGGGGAAAATAAAGGTCAGCTGATTGAAGGGGGAGATGCACAATTGCGGTGCACAATACATTTGTATCACAATACATGTCAAAATACCTTTTACAGCTCATAGAACACAAAATAAAGGTACTATAGGTTTATTGTCATATAGCTGTTAAGGTCTCTATCTGACTTTTGGAAATTTACTTGTTTTACTAAACCAATTCAAAGCATTCACTGTATCTGGAATCTTCCTGTTCTTTGTAACTTGGGTACCTTACTTACCAGGATAAGTTATTCCAAAAGTCTATCTCTGTTTTAAGAATAAAATATACTCATGTCTATTCAAAATTTGTTTAATATGAATCAAAATTTTCATCTTCTGTCAAATACCATTTAATTTTATGTTCTTAATACATTATATTTGTTGATAATCTGATCAGACTGAAGTCAATGCATTTCTCTGATTCTTTCTTGTTTCACCCTCTTCAGATTTGTTTCATTCTCCACTGCACCCTCCCCAGTGCATATATTTCTTTTTGCAGATTATGATGAAAATAGCATATTTAAAGAGTGGTCTGACTAGTGCATTAAAAACTCTCAGCATAATCTGTCTGTATTTATATTGCATTGTTCTGAATAGCTGTCTCTATTTTAATTTTAATGTTTTAAAAATTTAACCTATTTTTAAAATCAGCCTGTTCAGAGATGTTATCACACATCTCTACAGCAGGTGGGACTTGAACTTGGACCTCCTGGTCCAGTAGTAGGGACACTGCCACTGTCTCTATCCTGAAATTGTTCCTCCAAGGCTCATGTGCTATTTATCCGTCCATTTGTGTAACTAGTCTAGATACTTTGCAATCATAAGCTGCTTTCTCCCTTCGTAATGCTGTTACAATACTGGTATAGCATGCAAATCTTGTGTGTTTATTATTGATTTTTATATTCAGGTCTTTTTGTGTCAATAACCAATCAGAACACTAAGCTTACTGCTATAGAACTAGAAAATCTCTTACAGTAAATTTTAATATTGCACCAGAAGTTGAATGTAGAGTTTGTGAATGTTTACAAAACATGTTTCCTAGTTTGTTACAATAAATGTCAAGTCTCAGGTGCTAGAATTATCATAAAGAGATCATTACCTAGAAAAATCTGAACAAATGTCACCGGCCCACAGAATCTTGGATCTGTCAGAGTCAAATCATCTGTCAAAATGAAAACTGAAGCTGTACTAAACAATCATTGGCTATGGTACTGGCCCTTAACTGTCTCTCTAGAGATGTCATTATAAGCCATTAGAGCAGGGTTATCTGCCCTCGTGAAAGTGGAACACCAAAGAATTTAATATTTGCCACCTTCACTTTTTCACTGGTAGAAAGTTGTTTATAAGAACAGAATTATAGGCTTTGTGGTGAAATGGTGGTGCTCCTATCTCTGACCCAGGAGGTCGAGGTTCACGTTCCAAATGCTCCAGAAGTGTGTCATAACATATCTGAACAGATTGATTAAGAAACAGACGATGAGTTCTACCACCCCAGGTGGGCAGTGTTAGTTATTTATTTAATTGCATGATGTTTTATTTTATGTAATGCTGGATACATTACTTGCCCCATCAACACCATTTTGACTTAGCCCCTTTTTACATACCCTTTCTTGATTCTTGTTATTGTTACACATCATCAGATGAGAAGTGTTAGTTATTTGTTTAATTAGTTGATTGAGTAACTAGATGGTGGCTTTATAACATTTTTTAAACAGCCAAAGTCTTACTGCCCTTAATGGCCAGTGCTTGCAATAATGTCTTAATTGGGTGTTTTGTTTAATTGGTGTTAGATTTCTAAAATATTTAAAAGGAAGCAGATTTCTTCCCCAGTAGGGGTTGGCTTCTGGGCACAGAAAGGGTCAGAAGGGAAAGGTGGAAATTGAAGTATGAACTAAGTTACAGATTTACAGTTACACCCTTGTAAATCTCAGAGTCTTTTGGTGCCTATTTCGACAAGTGGGTATTGGTGCAAAAAACAAAGCTCATTGGATTCAAGTTAAGATTCTATTTTTAAATAATGGTCTAAATCTGTGTTGGCAAGAGACAATTGTTTGGATAGCCAGAGTGGTTTCTTTTTACCCTAGATGAGATGAAATTGGAGAAAATGTTTATTTCATTGCAGAGTTGTGCTGTATGCTTCATTGAGATACACATGCATTGTGCCATCCACTCGTGCAAAGGCTGGCCATTTCATTAGTCATAAAGACTTGAGAAGCATGAAAATGGGCTTTGTTTTTCTGGGACCAAGCAAATTGTTTAGTGAAGGAAGTTTCTCCTTGCAGTTATACATGCTATAGATTTGGCAGAGAGTTAAAATAGGGGTACTACATTCCCCAGCATCGATACATCTCCCTGCAATGACACAGCATTTGCTCTTCCACCATAAGAAAGTTTGTGTGGAATTTTCAATGGGACCTCATGTTCCCTATGCTATGGATTTTGCAATCAGAATCATTCAGGTACACATTAGTGGCCTATAGATGATATCATTTATTCAGCATTCCCTGTGATAAAGACCTGTTTTAGTTTTTGGACTGTGGACTGAAAAATGGAGAGACTAAAAACAGTACAATAGGCAACTAATAAATCAAACTACAGAAAAGGTATTTTCCATGAGCTAGTTAACAAAATCAAAAACTTTAAGACCTCAGCAGATATGCATGTCTTGTATCATTCACTTCCACACCCCTCCCTGTATTTTTTAAGCAGGCAATTAACGTCAAAAATGAAGGCTAGGAGTTGCAGAAATATCACGGTGAATGGAGGGCCAAAGGCAGGAAGTTCGGATTATAAGTAAGGAGGTAATCTGTAAGTTGTACACAATAGGTCACAGCTGAAGCATTGTTTCAGTTTTGAACAACCTGTTTTAGCAGCACTATACACAAGGGCAATAGCTCAGTTGGCTGGATGGTTGTTTCGTAATGGAAAGAGTGATGCCAATAGTGTGGGTTCAATTCCATCACTGGCTGAGATCACCATGAAGGACTCTCTTTTTGAACCCTTCCCCTTGCCTGAGGTGTGGTAGCCCTTAGGTGAAACCACCACCAGTCACCTCTCTCTAATGAGAGCGCAGTCCTATGGTCCTCCAGGACTTGAGCAACTTTACTTTTTACACATATTCGAAAATGTACAGATCGAACTAGGATACTGTTATGGATGGTGGATAACACGTGTGCCTTAAAACGTACGAGTTAAAGAACTAGGGGTGTGAAGGATATGTTGAGGGGAAGAAACAATATTGAAGGGTAGAAAGAGCAAGTCAAATACCACCACAGACTTAATGGACCTAATGATGAAACGGGTAATAAATATCGATCCAGCCAGTGATGCCTACATCCTATGAATGAATAAAAACAATGAAATATTTAATTGCTGCAAAATTCTACAAATTTGAAATAGGTTGAGTTACTGAGCTCATGAAAGGCATCAACATTTTCCTAAAGAATAATAATACTAAGAATCAAAAGGTCCCTGCTGAAACAAATATTTTGCTTCATCTTTCAATAACATTACCTTGAGCAGCTGGCTGATTACCTCCACATCTCTCAATTTCCAATGTTCCTCTGTAAACAATCCAAACACACTAAGCCATAGGCTTTACACTTAATCAATATCTGTTGCATTTTGTTATTTAATTCACAACATTAAAATTGAGCCATGATGATGGCACTAATGAGAGATAAACTGATTGTCATTGTAACGAAGATGTTAATCTGCTAAACAGTATAAACAAACAGATTTGTATACACAGGCCATTCTCTCCATGTCTAAAAGCTTTTCTACCCATGTTTTATAGTATTACAGCTCCAGATCAATTAACTGAAATCAATTTTAGGACAGAAAGTGTCTTAGCTCTCAAACAGAAGAAGTTTGTTGATATTTTAGCAAACACTACAATGGTAAAAGTTAATTGTGTTCCTAAATAAATATCCTGTTATGGGCCAGATCAAACCTCCTCAATGTATATTAAGAAGATTGTCTAAACCCTAACTTTTTCTTATTTTAAAGGTGAGTTTAAGGCATGATGTTCCAGATACAATTCGATTGGTCAAACTACTCAACTTTAAGTACAACTGCCGAATGTACAAATACCGAAACTAAAAATCCTGGTTCTGTGAGAGCTTGACTCACCCATTCAAGCTGCTTCTATTCCAACTTAAAAAAATCCCCAAGGCCTCACAAGATGTTTATTATATTGGCTTGCAGCAGACTGCTCAGTATTTCGGTCTCAATCACACTTCATGAATAAAAAAGGACAAATTACACCCTTTAAAGCCATAGTATCATCATAATCTGCCAAAAAATATTTTAAAAGAAGAAATAAAAATGTTTGCAGTATGGAACAATTATGATCTGGTTTTAAATATCCTATTTTAAAACAATAGTATTTATTAACATTCTTTCCCCATTAATAGATTTATTCTCAAATCAATTTGAAGGTAGAGTACGGGGCATGTATTGTACTGCTAACAAAGTAATTGGTCTATTGTGTTTTATATTAAAACAGTATTTGTTATTTTGCTGCTTCCACTGACATTATGAGAATTCCTTGCAGTCCCATGCTCACTAAAATTCAACATGCTTGAAAACACTTCATTTAGATGTGATGTAGATAAAAGGTCACTGTACAATAGTATCAGTTCATGTTTCATATGTATATACTGTCATCAGAATCAGAGAGAACACATCAAAATGGACAAGCTGATTTATAATTATTCTCACTTAAAATGGGGCTGCAACCAAAGCTAAGAGCATCAATCCAGCCTTGTTAGACCACTCCATGTGAAGCCTCAAAGACATTATCAAAATATCATAACCTTCAAACAGCAAGAGTGGTCAACAGTCTCAATAATTTCAATTTCATCTTCTTCAAGAACTCTGATATAACCCTAGAGCAAACATAGAAACATTAAAAAAAAAAGGAGCAGGAGTAGGCTATTTGGCCCTTTGAGCCTGCTCCACTATTCAATATAACCATAGTTGATCATCCATCTCAGTACACTGTTCTCACATTCTCCCCTTGATCTCTTTAGGCCTAAAGAACTATATTTACTGCCTTCTCGAAAATCCCTCATTCTTCTAAACTCCAGTGAGTACTGCCGTAACTGATCCAGTCTTTCTTCATAATTAGTTCTGCATCCAGGAATCAGTATGGTAAACGTTCATTGTGCTCCTTCCGTAGCCAGAGCATCCTTCCTCAGAAACAGAGACCAAAACTGCACATAATATTCAAGGTGCGGTGCTACCAAGTCCTGTGCAATTGCAGCATGACATTTGTGCTTCTGTACTCAAATCGTCTCTCTACGAAGACAAACATACTATTTGCTTGCTTCACCACCAGCTGCAACTGCATGTATGTCTTCAGCAATTGGAATACGAGGACTTCCAGGTCTCGTTGCGTAGAACTACTAATCTTTCTGGCTTTCTGTGCTTCCTACGCACTCACTGGGGACACCTCACCATCTCTCCGGCTCATACATGATCTTTAAGTGCTCTCATTTCCACTTCTTCATGCTCCATCCTTTCTTTTTCTCCTATTGTAGCAAAGACTGCCCCATAACCATGCCAAGAGGTTCAGGTTGACAGGGAGAGGAGGTTGGGGTGCTGCAGAAATCAGGCTCCTCGTGCTCTATGCAGGAAAAGACAGTGGACTTGGCTCGATAAGACAAAGATTGCTCTCGTAAGTGAGGGACACAGCAATGGGCAATCAAACCCATAGGATATATTGTGCTATGTTCCACTCTAGCTACCACCAGCACTAACTAATTTCTCTCTTTCAACTATCTTCTCCATTTAATTCCTTCTCGTCTGTTATGCAGGCTCTAGTGACACCTTGGAGAACTTCCAAAAGGCCACAGCCTGAACCCCTCAGCATTAGCTCCAGGTCCAAGGTGGAAGCCTCTGAGCCCTCAGAGGATACACCAGCGAGGCAGTCACTTGCATCCTCCATCAGCTCAGAGGCTTTCACTCTCGCGGGTGCTCGATCTAGGTTAGACTTGGGGGGAATAGTCTCTAAGCATCACTGATACATCCCTGCAGCTGGTGAAGGGAAAAATATCAAAGGTTTTTGGTTGTCAAAGGACTGCTGGAGACGAGGCACCTGCTCAGCTCCAGGTAGGAGGGTATGCCCCTGTTCTATACCACGATCAACATGTTCAGCTTGCACAAAGAGGACAGGAACATCAGGGAGGTGTGCTAGAGGTATCTTTCAGGATGAAAGATAGAGATGTCCTTTAACATTCTCTGGGAGCATGTTCAGCCCATAACCCAGAGGTTGATGGATTGAAACCATCCTAAGGACCGTCTTGTGGCACATTGGTAGTGTCCCCGATTCAAGTCCCATTGCTCCAGGGGTGTGCAATAACATTTCTGAACAGGCTGATTCAGATTGTCAGTATTCTGGTGTCTCCAGCATGCCAGCACCTGGCTGTGTCCATGGAAAGGTTGGTGGTGGCCTTGTTGACCCAGGTACAGCTGGATGGTCAGTAGTTGCCAGAAATGTCTTTAAACATGTGTGCCATCACTTTAGCTGCGAGTATCCATCATCAATGCACAGTGACATGGCAACGAGGGCCCTCTACCTCATTCCTGATGCCTCTTACTCTGCAAGACAAGGTGGCAATAGCAGGTATCCCAGAAGCCTCATCTCAGGACACATTCTGCCCCTCCACCTCCTCCCACCTGGGATCCCAAATCTCCAGCCATATAAGGTGAGGAGGGAGAGCCTGTATTTTGGCAGGAGACTCCCAGTAGGCCTCGCCCTCGAAGCTGAGGAGGTGAGTGCCTAAGTCTTCCATGTGAACAAGAGCCAACCATAGTGCAGGATCTCTGCCCTTGTCCTCCTGCAGAAGGACATAGTGATGGGAGAAGAAGCAAATACACTACATTAGCCCTCTGACAGCAAGAGACACTCTTACAGATACCTTTGTGCTTTACTGTTTCAAAGATATTCAAAACAATGGGGTTTAAAAGCAAGCCTCAACCATGGTCTGCGGGCTAGTGTGCTGTGAAGGTGAGCAATCATTAAACAGCACTGCATTTCAGGTAAAAAGGGAAAGGCAGCGTCTTTCTCCCTTTCTATGCGCGGCCAGACAACTGTCAAAAGGAACCGAGACATGGAATTTCAAGCAACCTACCAGCCAAGAATCTTGAAATTGGCTGTTCAACTATTAATGTCAACACAACCAGTAACAACCACTTAAATAACCATAACATTCTATCTAATCTTCACGAATACTCAGAGAGCTGTAGGATCCAGGTAGTAAGGTGGCATGGGGGCAGGTAAGTGGTGCAGTTTTTAAGCTTTTACCTTTATTTGAACTCACTTTTATTCCTA
Organism: Rhincodon typus; assembly: GCF_021869965.1. Lineage (NCBI taxonomy): Eukaryota > Metazoa > Chordata > Chondrichthyes > Orectolobiformes > Rhincodontidae > Rhincodon > Rhincodon typus. Next base: position 65,563,178 of record NC_063334.1, read on the forward strand.
ATCTGTATGTCTGTTTGTCGATTACTGATCATTAGAAGAAATAGTAATGCAATAAATTCACTCCTAGAAAGCAAAACCAGTTTCTTTTAAAACCTAAATTCATTTCATCTGGGAAAAAAAAGTCCACAACGGAGGAAATTCTTATTAAACTAATATTGCCCTGACAAATCAAGGGGGCAGATGAATGAAGAGCACACCTTCTCACCTTGGAGCTTAACAATTTGAGGTATCCAACGTGGAGTGGAAGCAGATTGGAGAACTGCACCCAAGGACAAGTCTTATCATGAGGTCACATCATTGATACTGAGTCAACATCATTGTAAACAAGCAATCACTTTTACTGAGATAGTAGGAACTGCATATGCTGGAGAATCTGAGATAACAAGGTGTAGAGCTGGATGAACACAGCAGGCCAAGCAGCATCAGAGGAGCAGGAAAGCTGACGTTTCAGGCCTAGACCCTTCTTCAGAAATTTTCACTTTTACTGATATATTTTCACTTGCACTGTTACAATTGCTGTAGTATTATTTCCGCTCTAGGACTTGATTAAATTACAGCAATGTGAGAGATGAGGCGCTTCTTCATTCAACTCAGTGTTAGAAGATATTGCAGTTACCAAGCATTGCACTTCACTCACAAGCAACTATTTGACCGCAGATAGCCCCTTCTGTCAGGAATGCTTGAACATTAACTTTGAGAACTGCAGCAAAGGTGATGCACATTTATGTGGAGGACAAGCGGACACAGAGGTTAAGGGAATGTTCAGAGAATGTACCAAGGCCTAGAACAAAAACAGAAACTGGTGAAACTCAACAGGTCTGGCAGCATCTGTGGGAAGAAAGCAGAATTTACATTTCGAGTCCAGTGAATCTTCATCAGAACATAGACAGCAGCTAGGGAAAACTAGCATTTATGTTGAAGATGAGGTTGGCGAAAGGGAAAGGTGAGCAAAAAGGAGAGGAGTTAGGGTATGAGTGAGGATTAGGTCCTAGCACTGCTCTAAGGGGAGTGTCCAAAGCAGGGAACAGGGGAAACAGGTCGAGAGTGGGGAAAGGAGTGGTTGTTGGAGGGTGGGAGGAGTGGAAGGGAGAAAAACGATTTGATCAAGTCCCAGGGGTGAAAGGTCAGAGTCTCAGACTGCTATTGCCTCAGAGAGATGTAGTTCCATTACCCAGGAAATGGAATATGTGTTTAATAATCTAACTTTTCCTGAGTAAATATTTGCTCAGTTTCTTTGGAACTTTCCAAATTCTCTGACTTGACTGTTTTGCAAGATGGAGGGAAGAGTGTCAGTGAGTGCAATGTGATTGCCATTGTTAAATAGCAGACACCATGTAGATCTATAAGGAGTTGATGTGAAACTTGCAGCAGTCCAAAGTGTGAGGTGGAGATGAAATATGTGCAATTTAGTTCGAAGTTCTAATTAAGAGAGATTTATTGGTGGATGAGTAATTTACTGTGGTTTGGTGATTTGAATGGCTGAGGCTAGTTGGGCAGTTACGATATGACATTAAAATATACTCATGGGCCTTGGTCACCTATCTAAAGCCATTAAACTTACAACGTTGTATCCAGGTCCTCAGGAATTCCCTTGTAGTCAACTGCCGTGGCTATCTCCTCCCACTGCCTTTTCACTCAATGCCTCCTGATAAACTACAGATAAAGGAAAACATTTTTTTTTTCCCCCCAGTACTTGTACCAATGCCTTCAACACCACATTGATAAACCTGTGTGGAGCTGGAGGAAGGTAGCAGGCCAGGTAGCATCAGAGGAGCAGGAAAGTTGACATTTCGGGTCGGGATACTTCCCCAGTATCTCTGACTCCAGCATCAGTGGTTCTTACTATCTCTATTGGTAAACCTGAATGCACATTCTCACTCAGCTTCGTCCATTCTTCCATCTCTCCCACTTTCTGTTCCTCATTGGGCTCCCAAAGTGCTCCGGTCACATGGCACCTTCCCTTTATGAGATTCAGTTTAACTTTAAGTGTTTTGAGCAAGTATCAATTTTGGATCCCCTGCTGATTCATGCGGTCAAATAGTACATTTAGTACTGACTGCCTGCTATACCATGCAGATAAATAGGCAGCATGGAGATAGCATGCTGTGTCTTAAATCCAATAGGAACCAGGTAATTGCACAGGTAATTGCACATTGCAATGCTAACTCTGTTTTCAGGGAATATTGTACTCGCCTAAATGGAAGTGATAATTGATGATAATCTCATCCAACTTGACGCTACATGTGTTGTTACATTCTGCAAACATTTAGGGCTCTGGTAATTACACTGTGATTCGAGCTTGTTTTTCTCAATTCTTCAAAACTCATGTCAAAAGACGCCCATGATCCTTGGTCAATATTTCTGTAAGCTAATTGTTAGTAGTGGCCAGAACCAGGAAGAGAAAATGAAATCATAGAAATGCACATCAACGAACCTTTTAACTTACTTTTACAAGTCCAGTTAGAAGACAAATTCCTATTTTTGCAAATTATGACAAATCCTTATTTTTTGTCTACACAAGAACATAACATAGGAGCAAGAGTTAGCTGCTCGGCCCCTATGTCTGCCCTGTCATTCAAAAAGATTTGATCCAGGCTTCAGCCCTTCTTTTGTGACTGCTCGGCATAGCCCTCAACTCCTTGATATTTTAGTCCCTTTCCTTAGTTATCTAGCCTCCACAGTTTACTGTGGTAGAGAATTCCAGATATTAATTATCTTATAAGATAGAAATTCCTTCTCTATTAAATGAATGTCCCCTTTTTTCTGTATCTATGCCCCCTTGTCAAAACTCCCCCACTTGTGGAAACATCCTCTCAACATCTACCAGGTCAAGCACCCTCAGAATCTTATGCTTCAATAAGTTTATCCCTCATTCTTATAAACTCAAATGAATAAAAGCCTAATTGTTTAGCCATTCTTGATAAAGTCACCCAAGGAATCAGTCTAGTGAATCTCTTTTGAATTGCCTCCAATGCCAGTATATCCTATTTTGAATACAGGGACCAAAACTGTACATAGTACTCCAGGAATGGCCTCACTGACATCCTACACAATTGTAACAAACCTTGCCTATTTTTAAACCTTAGGCCCGAACAATAAAGGCCAAAGTTCCATTTGCCTTCTTAATTACTTGCTGCACTTGCATGCTAATGTTTGTGTTTCATTCACAAAAACACCTTGATCCCTCTGCGTTGCACCATTTTCTACCAAAGTGTATGACCTCAGACTTGCCTACATTACATTCCATCTGTTAAGTTTTTACCCACCTACTCAACACAGCTATGTGCCTGTGCAGATTCGTAATGCCCTCATCACAATATTCCCTCCTGCCTATTTTTGTATCGTCGGCAAGTTAAGGTACATTATATTTTGCCCCCTCCTGCAAGTCCTCAATATAGACAGTAAATACTTGAGGTTCTAGGACTGAGTCTTGTGGCACCCCACTAGTTACCCCTTTCCAACCTGAAAAAGACCCATTAATCCTTACTCTTTCTTTGAGTATTAACTAATCTTCACATGCAATCATGTCTCCATAATAACTAACAATCAAGTCACATTCATTTATTTCTATTTGTGCTATCAATTGATCTATCTTGTCACAACTGCTGCGTGCTTCAGGGTAAAAAGCCTTAAGCTTAGATTTTTTTTACCTTTGCTACTTATTCTGATACTAATTTCTGCTACACTCTTCTGCTGAGATTTTCTACCCCTTCCGATCAAAATTTGATCATCTTTAACCTCTTCATGACCCTACATCTCTGCTCTTTTGTTTGATAAAACTTAAATTGAACCTTCCTCTTCCCACTAATTAGTTTAAAGCACGATGTACATCCCTAGTTATGTGATTCACTGAGTTACTAATTCTATAGACCAGTACATATGTCTGAACCTTGCCACCAGGTTGGTAACACAGCCCTTGGGAATTGGCTGCAGTGAACAAAAACAATTCCCTTAACTATACCACCCATTATTATGGCAACATTCCTCTTTTGTCCCTCCAATTGAATGAAGCTGTGGATCATTGTGCTGTGGTCAGTTCATTTATCCACCCTGCAGTCTGTTGCCTCGTCCACACTGGGAGTAAGAACCTCATACTTGTTGGACAAAGGTACTGGCTGGGTCTCCTCAGCAGTCAAATTCTGGATTCCCACACCTGCCTCACTCACCATCATATCCTCCTGTCCCTGACCACAGACCAAATTTGACCTATTGATCTGAAAGATGTGATATTTCCTGAAAGTCAGTGTTCAAGTACCTCCTTCCCTCCCTGATACGTTGCAGTAGCCATGGACTGGATTCCAGCTCATCAACTCTGAGCTGTGTTCCCCAAGCAACGAACACTTTCTACAAACATGGTCACTGTGGACCACACTGGCACCCAACAGGTCCCACATACTGCAGCTTCAACACATCACCTGCCCGGTCATTTTTGTTGTCATGAAGTCATAGAGTAATAAAGTTGTACAGCACGGAAACAGACCCTTCGGTCCAACTCGTCCATGCCAACCAGATATCCTAAATTAATCTAGTCTCATTTTCCAGCATTTAGCCCATATCTCTCTAACACTTCCTATTCATATACCCATCCAGATGCCTTTTAAATGTTGTAACTGTACCAGCCTCCACCACTTCCTCTGGCAGCTCATTCCATACACGCATCATCCTCTATGTGAAAAAGTTGCCCGTTAGGTTCCTTTTAAATCTTTCCCCTCTCATCTTAAATCTATGTCCTCTAGTTTTAGTCTCCTCCACCCCGGGGAAAAGACCTTGGCTATTCAACCTTATCCATGCCCCTCTTGATTTTATAAACTTCTATAAGGTCACCCCTCAGCCTCCAACGCTCCAGGGTAAATAGCCCCAGCCTATTCAGCCTCTCCCTATAGCTCAAACCCTCCAACCCTGGCAACATCCTTGTAAATCTTTTCTGAACCCTTTCAGTTTTCACACCATCCTTCCTACATCAGGGTGACCAGAATTGCACACAGTATTCGAAAAGTGGCTTAACCAATGTCCTGTACAGCCGCAACGTGACCTCCCAACTCCTAAACTCAATGCACTGACCAAAAAAGGCAAGCATACCAAATGCCACCTTCACTATCCTGTTTACCTGCGACTCCACTTTCAACGAACAATTAACCTACACTCCAAGGTCTCTTTTTTTGGCAACACTCCCGAGGACCTTACCATTAAGTGTCCTGAAGGCAGCTTTGCCTGCCTGGTGCCCAGGTTCATGACATCTTATCTGGCCTGTACAGGAACATGGAATAAGATAGGCAAATCCGGATGTCGGGGTCTATGTAGGTACCTATGATACAAGTTGGAAAAGGAAATGTGTTCTGTTGAGGGAATATGAGCAGCAAGGAGCTAAATTAGAATGCAGGATGTAACAAGGTAATAATTTGATTACTAACTGGTCCACACGTTAATTGGAACAGGGCTAACAAAATTAAAGAAGTAAACACATAGCTCAAAGATTGGCGTGGGAGAAATGGGTTCAAACGTGTGGAACATTGGCACCAGTACTGGGGAAAGAGGGAGCTGTTTTGATGGGACAAGCTCCACCCCTGCTAGGACCAGAGTTGTTCTTATACACACGTGGGATGTTGGCATCGTTGGCTGGCCAGCATTTATTGCCCGTCCTTAACTGCCCTTGAACTGAATGGCTTGCTAGACCATTGAGAGTCAACCACATTGCTGTGGAGTGACATATAGGCCAGACCATGTGAGGATGGCAGATTCTTTCAGTTGCATGGAAAATTAGAAAATCAAAGGTAAAGGAGAAGGTAGGATCATTGTTGGGATTGATTGTTACTAAAAATAAAAAGGGACAGAATGTGTGGATGTCATAATATACTAAAGAACCATAAAAGTGTCAGGAACGTTTATAATTGAGCAAACTTAAAAGCTTTGAATCTTAATGTATGAACATTTGGAATAAGGCAGACAAACTGATGGCACAAATTGAGGTAAATGAATATGATCTCACAGCCATTATGGAAATAAAGTTACAAGGAGGTCAGAACTGGGAACTTAACATTCAGGGATATTTGACCTTTAGGAGAGACAGGAGGAATGAACATGGTGGTGGGATAGCACTCTTAATAAGAGAGGAGGACAGTTGTGAGAAATAATCTAAGGCTCAGTCTATTTTGGAGGAGGTTAAAAAATAACAACAAGAGAAAGAAGACATTGGTAAAAGTAGTGTAAAGACCCTCAAACAGTAGCTACTCCGTAGGAAAGGCTATAAGCCACCAAATAATAGGACCATGCAAAAAGAATAGGGTAATAATTATAGGTGAGTTTAATCTTCATGTTGATTGGGTTAATCAAATTGGAAAGGGTAGTGATGACAGTGAATTCATAGAATATGAGTTCCCCGATTGGGTCTGTTAATCAACAAGCCCTGGCTGACAGATATAAACAGGAGTGTCAGAAGTTCTGTGCACTCAGAGCTGGCACTGAGAAAGGTGGATCAGTGTCAAGGACTTTTCATGTGAAAATAAAGGGTGACTCGGTGATGGGATATGGGCATTAATGGATTTATTTTAGGGTGCACTAGAGATATTTTCCTAAAGCAATATGTCATGGAGTCAACCAGGTAGCAGGCTATCTTGGATCTGGTAATAGATAATGAGGCAGGTTTAATAAACGACCTCCAAGTGAAAGATCCCCTCAGAGGTAGTGATCATAACATGTTAGAATTTAGTATTCAGTTCGAGAATGAAAAACCTGGGTTGGAAACAACTGAGTTTAACTTCAATAAAGGGAATTACAATGGACTGAGAATAGAGTTAGTTAAAGTGAGCTGGGAGGAAAGATGAACAGGATTAACAGTCAGCAAGCAGTGGTAGATAGTTAAGAAGATAATTTATGACTCTCAGCTAAAATACATCCCAGTAAGGACAGCAAGATTCTAAAAGAAGAATAACCAACTATGGTTAATCAAAAGAGTTACAGAGAGTATTGTGATGATGCTGTGTCTTTAAGAGGCATATTTTGTCCTGTTTTCTTCTAAGACAGAGATTGAATGAGAGGTGATGAGCAGTCTGTGGTAATATAAACAGCTTGTGAAGCATTGTGGTTTCTTTAAAGGCTGGAACAATAGAAGCAGCCTGAATGGGTGTGGTCGAGCTCCCACCTACAGAACCAGTAGTTTTTAAAGTTTTAGTTTTAAGTTTTTAGTTTTCAGCAGCAATTGCTGTTGGGATCTTGAAGAAGAAGCAGCTATTTTTCCATTTCTCAATTACAGCCAAAAGCTGGGGGTTCTCTTTCTAGGCTGCTGGATTGTATGTGAGACAAAATCTGTTTTCTGAAGCTGCGCTCCGATGCTTTCTCATGCTGTTTGAAAAGGTGCTGACATTGCTGTCTCTTCCATTCTTTATGAAGTTGCTATCTCAACCTTCTCTTCTCTACCTCACTCTTTTCAGTCTGGTTTGGTGAGCAGCAATGTAGAAAAAGTTATTTGAAATGTATCAGAACAAAATGGCAATGTTGATTCTCAAATACATGCTGCTCCTATGCAGAAGATATTTTTAGTATGCAAGAAATTTGGAAAATTAATGTGATATGTCCCACAATCTGTACAACTTTAAGAGATACAGTATGTTAGTATACCATTAACATATGCTCACGATATCACCACTCTATCAGTGGATGTTACTTGATGGTATAAAGGTCTAGAATCCAATTTAACTTTGATCACTTGAAGCATGGCATGCTATGAGAAGCATGTTTTTCTGTTTTAACTGAACAGCCTAATTGTAGCCCATTAGATGGGCTTGTGATTGTAACATTTATATAAGCATGAATAAATGTCCATTGGATCTTTCAATATCATATTAACCACTTCTAGTTTCTAATGTTATGAGGGATAATATAGCATTGCAGCAGCATGAGGAAAAGCCCACACCATTGTTAGCAGTGGTGACCATCTATAAAGAAATGACTCGAAGATCTTAGTAATAGACATTTGGAAAACTTTATGAAGATCAACTGGACAACAGCTCTGGACATCAAAGAATCTGGACAATCATCAGTATCAGATCCTGTGAGTAGAGATAGTTATACAGATCTAGATAAAGCATTGACTAATAATGAAAACAATGTTAATTTCTCTTGCTCAGAAGGAGCTAGAGTGCTTGATATCATCCTGCAATGATAACAATCTCTCTCTCAATGTCAGCAAAGCAAAAGAACTGATCATTGACTTCAGGAGGAGAGGAGGAGAACATGGCCCCATCTACATCAATGGAGTTCAGGTGGAGAGGGTTGAGAGCATCAAGTTGCTAGGAGTGACAATAACCAATAATTAGTTCTCGACCTCCCACGTAGACGCAATGATCAAGAAGGCACAACAATACCTCTTTCTCCTCAGGAAGCTTAGGAAATTCAACATGTCCATACCGACTCTCACCAACTTTTACAGATGCACCATAGAAAGCATTCTATCTAGGTGCATTGTGGCTTAGTACGGTTCTGCCCAGGATGGGAAAAAACTACAGGTACGTTGTGTACACAGTCCAAACCATCACGAAAGCTAACGTCCCATACATGGACTCCATCTACACTGCTCATTGCTACATTAAGGCTGCCAAGATCATCAAAGACCCCTCCCCAACCTCACAATACTCTCTTCCAACCTCTTCTGTCAGGCTGAAAATACAGAAGCTTGAACAAATGTACCACAGGTTCAAGAACAGCTTCTTCCCTGCTATTATTAGATTACTGAATGGACCTTTCTAATTTCAAATCTAATATTGATCTTACATTTTGCACCTCCTGTGCAGCCTTAACCCTTATGCCTTGCTCTGTCTAAACACCCAACAGTCTGTATGTCTTTGCATGTTATGATCTGCCTGTGCTGCTTGCAGAACAAAACTTTTCACTGTATTTAGGTACACGTGACAACAATAAATAAATATCTTTTGACAATAAATGGAAATCCAAAATTGCCACAATTAAAAGATAAAGTAAACAGCTGTAGTCAACTCTTGTTCCGAAACCTAATATTACAGATAGCTGAAAGCATAGAATGCTTTGTTCATAAAAGTGAAACAAACAAATAAATCTTTCTCAGAGCAATACCAGCTTCAGAATCTATTCTTAATTTATAAGTACCACTGAAACAAGAAGGTGGAACTGTGGAAATTAGAAACCTCATTGTGGAATGGGCATCTAGTGACCCACTTACTGAACTGCATCGATTTACCAACAGATGTAATACCATGTTACAGAGCAAGCAATGGATAGCTTTAAAAATCTTGCTTGCCACTAGAAAGGAGGGGCTTCACAGAATTAACACATTCCACTTTTTGCAGGCATTCAGGAGATTCTGAAAAGATCTGGCAGGGTCTTGAAGGCCAGCTCAAAGTAAGAATTAGCTTCAGGATTAACACTTTAACTCATGACATACAGACAGCAACCCCAAGAATCTATCAACCAGTTTATTGGAAGATACTACAGCAATGGACAGGAGTGTGACTCTTCTGAGAGGATCTATCAGAGAGGCTCATTGAATTAGTGATCACCTCCAAATGAATTAAAGCCTTAAGGAAGGATCTGTTGGGCAAGTTAAAGGGCTATACCACTGACAGATGACTCAATGATGGATGCATGTATAGGCTAACAACAATTATATGTTTTACGTTTAACCCAACACTGTTGCTACAGTCAGCAAAGTGCACTAAACCAACAAAATCTGTAATTGCTATCCAAAATCTATTCTACTTTTATTGATATCTGGAATATATGTTAAACCAAATTACACTGGGCATGGTGGTGTAAGAAAACTGGTTCTAAAGGCCAGGACAAAACACAGGTGACCAGCAAAACAGTACAACACAGGCAGCAAGGAAAGTGTTAAGAAGGTGTACTAATGCGAAACACAAAGTCGTTCAGAACCATCCAAGCAAAAGGCAAATGTCAGAATTGGACCAATTTTTCTATATCGTCATCCTCGCTCACCATGTCAATGGTATAAGATGATCAGAATCTTTTACAACCATTAACATCATATGCTCAGGAAAACAAAAAGAGAATGACTCAAACTAAAATCTCAAATTAACATGGGAGCTAGTATCAATGTATGATGGTAAGTGTGGGAAGGCTATTTGTACATTATAAGTAGCACAATTAGATTTTATTCCTATACATGTCTACATCTGTACGTGTGCATGCACATAAATGCTGTAAAGGTAACAGCAATGCATTTATTTCTCCTCTCAGATTACTGAGAACAACTGAAATAGTCTTGCCATTATACTGGCAGGCATTAGTCAGTTAAAACAGGTCAGGTATCAAATCTGATCTCTTCCTAGTCTACACAGCTCAACATCATAGCAAGAGGTTGGTTTACCCAGCAAGTCATAAAGGATCTACTTGAGGTATCCACAACTTCTAATGACATTTTTGAATTTGTACTGTGCTACAACACATATTTTTAGAGCCAATTCTAAATACCTAAAAACCGAATCCTACTGGTGTTACTTAAGTTTTCATATTCATAATAATTTTTTGGACAGAATGAAAAAATAGCTAGGCAGTATTTTTGTACAGAAAGAAGCTAGATGCTTATGAGGTGCTATTTGGCATTTTTATGTTGAACATTGAAATATATATATTACAAAGATGCTGATTATAAACATGGAACAAAAACAAAGTTGCTGGAAAAGCTCAGCAGGTCTGGCAGCATCTGTGAAGGGAAAATCAGAGTTAACGTTTCGGGTCCGGTGACTGTAGCACAGTTCTGAGGAAGGGTCACCGGACCTGAAACGTTAACTCTGTTTTTCCCTTCACAGATGCTGCCAGACCTGCTGAGCTTTTCCAGCAACTTTGTTTTTGTTCCTGATTTACAGCATCGGCAGCTCTTTCGGTTTTTACTGATTATAAACATGTTGCCTAATTCAGATGAAGAGAAGCTTATTAAGGGCCAACAAATATAAATACCACTAAAGTATTATACTCAAATCTGCCATTACTGTAGGATCCACCCTTTATAGACTACTCCAAATGTAGGATGAGTTCTACCTTCGTCACCTCCACTTCACAAGGCAACTTGCCATAGAATCGCATGATCTACTACTGAGGGACTTGCTAACCACATCTGGATTCAGAATGGTTGTCCCTGTAGAACTAAAGGTTTTATTCCTACTAGATTACTTCAAGCCATCCCAAGAAACACTTTGCACATCAGACAGCCAGTAGTGCCCACCTTTATTAACTAATTAGTTTTAAATTTTGCAACAGCTGTGTTATATTCCTGTGGAAAGAAATTATGAACTGGACAGGAAACAAAGATTTCACTGATGGGGCAAGTTTTGCTCAAGTGCAGAGTTCTATACTGCATCTTTGTGGGCATCTACAGGGCTCTTGAATTGACCACATAGTCTTAGCGAACAACAATTGCTCTTATTTACTGTTCAGGTGGTATTTGCCACAGAAGCAACACTCTACATACCCAGGTACCAGCACTCAAAGTATTGGTGTGTGAAACAAAATAATCTTGGTGGATGTCTATTAGAAGAACTAATACACGGCTACCCCATGCTTCCACTACCAATGATATCACTATTAGTGAGATAGCGGGTGAAGCATAATAACCGGTTTGCTTTTGCTGAGCTGCTAATAATACCTTTAAGAGAAGTGTCTTGTACAAATTTGACACAATGAGCATTCATTTGTAAAGGAGTATTAGTTTGAAGAATGTTCAGATTGTATATCCTAGGGCGTGCAAGAGTTCCAGCTTGGGCTTGCGACATGCTTGATTTTTGTGTAGTGAGATACAAAGCTGAGGAACTGATCTACATTTACCTTTCTCTAGATCCCAACAAACACTTTCTTTTATTACATGCAACTAGCTATGATAGTTTTGGATGACTGGATTAATACTGCTGAACAAGTCAATACTTTCAGTAGAAGCCCATTGCCTTTACTGGAGGTTGACCTCTATCCTCAAGTAGAGTTGTTATCATTTGTTGTATTTTCAACTGAACCTTTAAATCTTCAGCTAAGTGGGCAGTGCTGCTCACATTACTCCATTGTGCTGTGTTCGTGAAATAGTTATCCAGCTAGTCCCATTCTCCAGCCCTATCTCCATAGCCCTCTGAATTCATCACCTTCAAGTACATATGCAGCTCTCTTTTGAAACCTCCTATGGAATCTGCCTCCACCATTCTCCCAGGCTGTGCATTCCAAATCTAACAAATCTGAGTAAAGAAATTTCTCTTCAACTCACTCCTAGCTCTCTTGCTGGCAATCTTGAAATTGTGACCTCTATTATTGACATACTAACTTGTGCAAACAGTATATCCTCTTTACCCTGTCAAAATTGTTCATAATATTGAACATCTCAATAATGTCATCTCTTAATCTTCTCTGCTCAAGGAGAATAAGTCCAGTTTCCCTAATCTTTCCTTGTATCTAAAATCCTCATTCCTGAAATTGTTCTAGTTAATCTCCTTTGAACTCTCTCCAGGGCTTTAACATCCTTTCTTAAATAAGGTGTCCAGAACTGAACACAATACTCCAAATTTGGTCTGACCAATGATCTCTAGAGGTGTAACATCACCCCCTTAACTTTTATACTCTGTAACTCTATTTATAAACCAAATGATCCTATAAACCTTCTTAATAACTGTTTCAAATTGCCTGGCCAGGTTCAGAGACTCATGCACATGAACCCGGAGGTCCCTCTGCTCCTGTATTCCCCTCAAAGTTGTACCATTCAGCCTGTATTGTCTATGTTTCTTCTACCAAAAGCATTTCCTCACATTTCTCTGCATTAAAATTCATCTGCCAGGTGTCTGCCCATTTGGAGAACTTGTCAATGATCCTTTAAAGTCGCTCAACATCGCCCTCACAATTCATTATTTTCCCTAGCTTAATATCATGTGCATATTTAAAGATTTAAACACCCATCTCCAAATCATTTATATAAATCAGTAAAAGCAAAGGTCCCCAATCTGAGAAATGTCTCTTCCTACCCCATTTTCTAACTTTTAGCAACTCCTGATCCATGCTGCTAAGGACCCATCAATCCTAAACATTTGTAATTTGCTAACCAACTTGCCATTCTCTTAGAATTCCATACTTAGTATTTCCTGTGTCAACTGAGATCTCATTTAACTGCATTGCAGAAGTGACCGGCCCACTGTAAACGTAAACAAAAGGTTGATTGGGTTCCATACTATCCTATTATAAATGCAGTGTTTTCAAAAACAAGAATGCTTTTGATCTTAAACAGAATGAAAACTAATCTTCAAATGGGACCATCCTGGCATCATGAATGGCTGTCCATTGTCACTGGCCGACAAGGTTCAGACAGATGACTGATACAACATAGACTGCCAGTCCCCAAATTAAGGTACAGCAACAGGGATAGGAGGAGTAAGAGGATTCAGAGGAACAAGTCACTATCTTCTTAGGAGAAGACCAGGAGTTCTCCGAAATCAGTCTGAGGGAAAATAAAGACTGTTACCACAAAGACTGAACAATGCCAGAAGCAAACACTCTACCATTTCAAAACATTGCTACAGAACAGCTTTGGGATCAATATAATACAACATAACATCATTTTATTGTCACATGTACTCCATCATAGGAGTACAGCAAAAAACTTTTACAATGTCTGCTTTCTAATGGTGACGTCTGAGGTACAAGTACAATTCTTGGATACAGCAGAGGAATAAAAGTAATTGCTTAATTATAGAGTTGAAAATAAGTTAAAAATAGGAAAATATTAAGAGGTTAACATTACAGCGTTCTAAGGTAAGGATTGTGCCCTCACACTGGTCTCCATCCAGGACTCACTGCCTGCGCACTGCTGCGGAGCTTCTTCCCCTCGCTGCTCTGGGCTTGCAGCCCATGTGCTGCTCCAGGGCTCACTGCTCACATTGGTCTGGGGCTCACGGGGCATACCTGCAGGCCCCAGACCATGCTTTCCACGCTGGTTCCACCATAGGATTTGACCTGTGCCCGCTCTCGTCCGCCGCGGGACTCAGCCCGCTCGCTTCGCAACTCCACACTCTAGGGGAGTGGTGGGGAGGGGAAGAAAACCACAAGGGGAAAGAAAGAAAAGAGGGATAAAAGTTAAAGGGACTGGTGAGCAGAGGAGCTCTGACCAGAGGCAAGGCTTTCTCATCTGCCACAGTTATATAATTTCTTCGCCTAATTAACTAATGTATCACATGTAAACTGCTGCTTCCTAACCAACTCAATAATCTTTCAGAAAATTGCTACAAGTTGTTGACTGCCTTCATTATGTAACTGTGTTCACAAAGTTCCCCACTCATCCCTGCCCCAAATCAACACAAGGAAATAGGGATGCAAGCTCCTAGGATGGTGTTGGGGTGGAGAGTGGAGCGGGAGGGCTGGTAGAATGTTGGGACAATAACGTGTGTGTGTGCGCATGTTAGCATGTATGCAAGTGCATGCATATGCATATGTGCACGAGTGTGTGGTGTGCATATGGTGTGTGTATGCATGGACTAATGTGCACATGCTTATCAATGCAGCAGAGCCTGGTCTGCAATCACGCCCTGCCAGGATTGCGTGGTAGCCAATGTGCAACAGTCAACTCATATTAAAAGAGCCCATTCATAAAAAATTTCCACCTCCTGAAATACTCCAGTTTGGAAGAAATTCACCCTTGGCCCCAAGGAACTGCCCGAAAACTGAAGGAAGAAGGCAAACAGTTAACTGTCAGTGGTTAGCACTGCTGCCTCACAGCACCAGGGACCCAGGTTCGATTCCACCTTCAGGTGACTATCTGTGTGGAGTTTGCACATTCTCCCCATGTTTGTGTGGGTTTCATCCGGGTGCTCCAGTTTCCTCCCACAGTCCAAAGGTGTTCAGATTAGGTGGAGTGGCCATGCTAAATTGCTCCATAGTGTCCAGGGATGTTTAGGTTAGGTGGGTAAGACATGGGGAAATGTAGGTGTAGGGGAATGGCTCTGGGTGGGATGCTCTTTGAAGGGGCAGTGTGAATTTGTTGGGCTGAATGGCCTGTTTCCACACTGTAGGGATTCTATGATTTACGATATATGGTAAGCTGCAGGACTTCAATAGTTAGTCAACTGTACCAGAAGCCAAATTCTCAAGGTCTCTAGCTTCTTTCTATTCAAAATGAGAGAGGTAGTTAGATGAGCATTGCAAAATTTGATATAGCTTGCCCGCTCAGCTATTGTGCAGGAGCATCTGCATTCTGGGTCAGCATAATCCTAACTTTGCCCCTCTCACTGAACCTAGGTTTCAGTCTTCAATATATCTTAAACTTTCAATCTCAGTGGACACACAGAGTGTAAATAGAGCCAGTAGTTTGTGATTGATTACAAGTTGTAGCATACTCAGTACCCCAGGGACTGACTACAATCAGTCCGAAGTGTAAAAGTACCAAATTGTACATGATTTGACATGAATGTCAATAATTAGGCATATTATCTTCATAGACAATCTTGAAGCTTGAATGGTAATTTACTCATGTTGCTCAATATTTTGTAAAGATGTGATTCAGACCTGCTAAAGGTGGATTGTCCCTGGAGGCCAGTGTTTTAATTAATATTTAAATTTATGGTAATAGCACATCAACTTACCTACAGCATCAAACAGATGCTGCCAATGCTGTAGCATCCCATTACCTAATTTTCATGTCAACTGCAACCAACAAAGTGGATTTGTGAATAAAAAACATTTTCTAGCTGTGTGTCAAGTTTTGATTCCCCGTGTCCAATATTTCATACAGTGGAGTCGCTTTCAGTTCATAAAGTTCCCACCACTAGACAATGAAATCTGAAAACAAACGAAATCACTGCCATCACTACATTTTTTCCAGTCAGAAAACGTGTTAAATAAAATGAAATTTCCATGCCATTGTCTGTGACAATACATTCTGCCAGTCCTTCCAAGAACAACTGACAATTGCTGTAAGAAAGAAAACAATTTACCCGAGAACTGTACAAACAGAACGGGGGCTTTTGAGGTGCAGCAGCAGACAGGAGGAGGAGGATTCAGGAGCAGGAAGCCCATGTTCAAGTTCCCCCCTGCTTCAGAGGTATGTAACATTATCTCTGAGCAGATTGTAGATATTTTCGAATCAACCAGAATGGGAGAAACATTTCTACTTTGAAAGAATAGAACTGGATTTTGTGAATGGCTTCGTGATTACCATCCTCAACAACAATGTCAGCAAAGGTGAAATACACAAATTATTATTTCAGCTGGAGTGTGTTACATTTGTAATGGTGTTTCACTTCCAATTTAAAAACATGTGACGCAGTTAATTGAGTCAAACACAGCTGCCAGTATGATATGGTCTAAGTACTGCCCTAAACATTAGATCACCTAAAATAGGTATCTTGTTAAGACCACATCCTGAAGTTTATTAAGAACACTGATTATTCATATTGCTATAATATTGCAGGCTTTAGGCACTATCTAGGTTTTGAGTTACTGATGTTACTGTACACTACAAACATGTAACTAACTGATCAAACAGTCTACACTAGCTATATTACAAAGAAAGAGTGCCTGAAGGTGATGTGGGTATCTTAACACTAGAATATCACGTCAGAATGTCAACTAACTGTCTTAAAGTTACACTGCCTGTCTCGCCTGGAATCCATAGAATAATGCAAAACCCATCCTCCCCCCTTTTAATTTTAAAAGAATGGAAATTCATTTCTGATATGTGTACAACGATGCATACCATGACATGAACCTTATAGGGTCATGGATGAGTGACTATAACGAGATAGCTGGGATAATGACATGAGCAATTGGGTGAGGCCCTTTTTGAGACTGAAAACAAATTGTTGCATTTTCAAAGACAGTTCTCGGCATTGAGATGAGATGTTTGCTAGGTAGCAGCAAAACGTCTACTAACAGGGATTATTGCTTTTCATCACCTCATTAATATGCAGCCTACTATCCCATCACCCACCATGTGGAAACCGGATGTCATCAATTCCCAACATTGAAGTCAGAGCAGGTAACTTCAGCTCATTGCTCCTCTGGTCCATCATCTTTGCCACAACACCTCAAGGTACAATCTGGGGAACCAGCTGGACTTTCCTTCCTTTCACGCCCATGCATAGATCCCAGCTTCTCAGGACCTTCATGGCACCTCTCCAATCCACTTACAGCACACCTCTGCACTTCAAAACTGCACCTCAGGACACATTGGCAACCAACATTGCAATATTGCAGCAAGGACCATTTGTGTACAGGAGCATGCACCCAGTTTCACACTGGACCAAGGTGTATCATGGGACTGCCATCTTAGGTCTCAATCACTTAGTGCCTACCTGCATGGTCACTGCACCCCCTACCCAGCATTCCTTTTTGATGCAATCACAGAGCTAGGCAGCTTGTCTTGCTGGTCAGCAGTTCCTCAGTCATGGTGTATTTACCTTTTTGTGCAGCTCATTGCTGCATCAATCTAGTGCCTACACCACATGCCAACCATGTACATAGTAAAGACACTGCTTGTGCTGAAAGCCAACAAATATGTCTCAAAGCCCAAAGGTAGTGTCCTCGCTGAAGTCTTGAAGTACTCCTCAGTCAGGAAATCCCAGCACAGCAAGGCAAGAAGAGACTCTGATACCAGTGCAGGGGCTTGGCCAAGATCAGGAATGGATCTCGGTCAGGGGTCTGTGACTCTGTTGTTTGGGTAGTAGGACACAGCCAGCCCTGTGGCTCCACACTGGCCAGGCCTGGGGTTAGTACTAACAGAGTCAGGGAGATGCACAGTCACTCGTCAGGGGTCTGGGCACTTCCCCTCTGGGGCTATTTGGTTACGTCCCTCAAGGATGTGCCAATGGTCAGTCCAGAGTCTATCCAATGTAGGCAAGGAGAAAAGGTGGTGGGTGTGGGATAGAAAATGATGCTGTGAGGAGGAGAGTGGGCATGTGCAGGCTGGGACGAAGCAGGGATGGCAATTGTGATAGAGCGCAACTGTACCCGTAAGGGGGAGATCCTGAGGGATTGTCTAAGAGAAGATTACAGACCATGTGGGTTCTGTACTACCGAACACTCTACACTGACTCCATTCCATTGAGAGTGTGACTGAAGGGGAGGCAGGTACCTATTATGAGATATTTACTATCACGTATCTAGAAAGATATGGTGAGAAGTGTTTGTTGCCACAATCAAGCACCATTTTGAGTTACAAAAGAATAAAAAGAAATTACATAAATAGAGTTCATCTTCTGCACAAGGGGTCTTCAAACACCGCTCCAGGTACAGCAACAACAGCCACACTTTAGACAGATCATAGCCAGGAGCCCCCGCTCCAGGCACCACCACTGCCATAGACCATGGCCCAAGTCCATGCTTGTACATTGCATGCTCTGATGACATCAAACTCTTAAAAGGTCCACTGCTGGTCTGGAACCAATGCAATAGCCCAACAGTATGATGAGGTGATACTTTGCTTATAAAGATGTCAAATGGTTGACATTAAATTCTGTTAATATGCTAATACCCCATATAAAACATAATTAGAATTACTGCATAAAGCAGTTTTTATTATTTTACATAGAGTCATAAAGTGATGCTTACCGTGCTCTGCTCAAATGTATCATAATTCACTTGACAAGCCTTCTTAATCTAACAGGCTACATTAGATCTTATTATGATCTACTTGGAAAAGTGCACTAATTTGTGATTCCCATGACTCTGGGGGTCATCACAAAAGTTAATGATTTAATCAAAGTATGCAAAGTCTCCAATTCACTGGTCTGACGGAATCAGATTAACAGAAAACACAGACCAGGTTCCTGTACTTAACGAGAACCTCTGTTTATTGCAAGTAAATAAGTTCCAGTCATAGGTATATAAAACTATGAACTATCAACATATAACTTCACCTATTGAAACTTTAACCGCTTTTAAGCCCTTTTTATGCGTACATACAGATACAAACAAAAATACACTGATGTTATAGGTGAATGGGGAAATAAAGTGGGCCAAACAGTTTAATAGCACCAGTCTGCAGGATTTGTTAGATGTTCCTTTTGCTTCTCAAAATGTTCTGTTCTTTGATCTCCTTTCTCTGGGTTCTTTCATTTCTTCAAAGGATGCACAGAACAATTGGTACTTTAGTTACAGTGTCTTAGGTTACAGATTAAGCGAAACAGCTTATAGCAAATAGTAGGAGAAAATAACTGGTATTCTTCAAGCATTATTGCGGCAGAGAGATAGAAATACAAAACCTGCTCTTTCAGCAGCCCGGAGGCTTCTCACCCTCTAATATAAACTCTTAAAATTGGCCTCTGGACAGGGGTGTATCAGAGAGCTGTCCTCAGACTGATAATTTCTAGCACTTACAACTCCTTATAACTGTGCAAACCAATCAGCTACCTGCTGCCAGCAAAGTCTCACTCTGCACACATAACTCATGTCATGTTGTCTAATCTGTCCTGCCCCACTGCTTGAACAAAGCACTCATGTAAACACAAATCACAATGAGTTCCAGTAACTTTCTTCTAAGACTGCAGAGAGACCTTCCACAGTCCTTGGTTTTAAAACAGCCCCATTCCTATTTCAGTCCACAACTGAAAATAAAGCAAACTAAAAAGATGTGGTCTTTAAGGTCTGTCAAATGTGCAGAGCTGATTCAGTAGGATGTTACCAAGCCAAAGCATTTCAGATTTGAAGACAGGCAACACAGTCCAAGGTTGTTCTCCTGAAAGCAAATAAGACCAAGGGGAAACCTGACTGAGGTTGACATAATTATGAGGGGCATTGATAGGAATAAGCTTTTTCCCTTAGTAGAGGGGTCAATAACCAGTGAGTATAGATATAAGGTTAGGGGCAGGAGGTTTAGAATGTTTTCAACTTTTTTATCTCACAGAGAGTGATGCGTAACTGGATTTCTCTGGAGGCAGGAACCATTACACTGTTTAAGTAGTATTCAGATGAACACTTTGCAATGCATGCCTTACAAGGTCATGGGACAAATGGTGGAAAAAGGAATTAGAGTAGACAGGTAGTTCCTCACCAGCATGGACACAAAGGGTCAAACAGCCTCTTTCCAGGCTATAAAACTCTATTCCACATAACACCACAACAATGATGTTGAGAGATTAAAAAGATCTGGTGGAATGGGAAATATGTAGAGGTTTAGTAAGAAAAAACAAGCTGTGATTAAATGATTTACCAAAAAACAGCATACTGTCAGAGTCAGTCAACTTGAAAAGAGAGTTACACTCCATTGTTACAAAACTGTACAACAGGTATTTTTCACCTGCCTCCTTCCAATTTATGCATTATTAATCTTTTGTTTTGCTGACACTCACATTGTTATAAAGCACAAGTGTTTTTCTTGCTAATTCTATATATCATTGGCATTTGCAGTAGCAATGATCAATGACATCATACTTAATTAAAGACCAAACATGTACAACTTCTTCCTGCCTGAAGAAGAATAGGCTTAGAATCACAATTCATTGGGAATGAGTTAAGATAATCCAAAATGGTGAACCTAAGCCTAGGAGTTGCCCGGAATTCTCTTACATGGATTGGATGACTTCTGCTTTCAGTTGGGCTTTATGATAGAATCCCTCAACTGTACTTACATTTAGATGTTTAAAAAAATCAAAAGTTTTAACAATTTCAAATAATGAAATAAATAGGAACAGAAAGACTTTTAAAAATGTCAAAACCATAGTAAGAAGCCATATCTGTAATATCTCTCCCGCTCCGAACAGAGACCAAATGTGTTATTTACAAAATTATTTTACAAGATGACCTTTCTTGCCAGCAGCACAAAGTGGGCCAAACAGTTTAATAGCGCCAGTCTGGTGTGTACCAGAAACAATTTCTTTTTTTGTGTAATTGATAAAACAAGGCTCCCATTGGAAATATCATCCAAAAATTAACCTTGAAATTTACAGAAAATGATTCACATTCCCCTCACACATATATGGCATAAATTTAAGTGTAAAACTGTTGACAGGCAGGCTGCAGATTCTCCTTCAAGTGCACATGAAATACATTGCAGTCTACAAATACATCTTTCCCCCAAAACTCAGCAATGTTTGGTGTACATTTCTCACATTGCGGAAACATCTCATTGAATATTTACTTAATTTTTGAAGCGCTGAGAAAATCTGACGCATTTTATTCATGCGGTTAATACACTATGACTGCAATTAGTTTCAAAAACAATGATGGATGGGCCATTGCACCAGTCCTTTCAGGGCTCGCTAAGAATATCTTTGAAAATAATGGACTTTTAATGAGCACATACATTAATAAGAATATTCAGTGGCACAGAACACTTATTTAGGGAGAGATCTATTTCTAAATTCAATGCCAGATCCATGTTGCATCAAACCTGACTCAGCATTCTATTTACTTTAAGCTTTTCTGCACACACTGAATCTCAATCAGATGCATTAGTATTGAAATTGCAACTAAATTGAACATTATATCATGCACTTTCGAACACATTTTAATTTATGTTATTTCTGTGAGACCTGCCCTTCATACTTTAATATGCATTTTTGATAACTCCCATAGAATCCTCCATTTTATTCATCAAAGCCAGTGACATTATTTATCAATGCTACCTGTTATTAGCCTTTGTGGAACAAAACAAATTATCTGATGGTCTTCCTGTGAACCCTGTATGTTTGCCCCGCCCCCTCATCACCTTAACTCCATAACTTTTGTGTAAAGGAGAGAAAAGTGCTTTAATAGCTGAAACCCCATTTTTTAGAAAGATAGCAACACGTTATTTTTCTACAAAATGGGTAGAACTTCCTAAAGGATTTCAACCCCACTGAATGCAGAGGGAACCTTCTGTTATATGAACTACAATTGAAGTTTCCCACCTGACACAGCACAAGATCATTGTGAAGATAAAATGCTCATCCGTTCAGAACCAGGACATTATTTCAGAAGATCCTCAGGTAAGCATTTATAAAACTATAATCAGCGGTCTTGTTCCTTCATAAATCCAGGATTTGGGTGGTTTGCTGATTATTCCAAAGTTCAGCTCCACATATACCTCCACTGATAATAAAGCAGATCTGGAAAACTTTCAGGCTTGGTGTAAATATTGGTCCATGTCAGCATCAGGTCATGACTGCCTCAAACAAGAAAAAATCCTACAATTATCACAAACCTTTTAGAGCACCACCATTGTTAGATGCTTTAGCCAGATCACCAAGATCTTTTCTCCCCAAATAGTGTGATGATAACTATGTTTTTAAGAGGTTATTTTGTCCTTTATTTTTGAAAAGTGGTTTTAAGGCAGAGGTGTAGAGCAGTCTACCAGAACCACTACAGTAAACAGCTTGTGAGGCCTTGGTTTTTATTAAAAGTTGGAACAATAGAAGCAGCCTGAATGGGTGTGGTCAAGCCCCCATAGAATCAGGATTTTTAATTTCAGCTTTTACCAGTTGCTTTTTGGATCTTGAAGAAGTGGAATCTATTTTCTCTCTCTTTCAGGTAGAGCTAAAAGCTAGGGGTTTCTCTTCCTGCCCTTGGAGTTACGTGTGAGGCACTGTTTTCTGAATTTCTCTTTTGCCAAAGGTGTGTTTGTGGAACAGTTAACGGGCAATAGTTACTGGATCTATTATTTTGTTATGTTTTCTAATAGAATTAAGTTATTCCAATTCCTTATTTCTTTTGTTATACTTCAACTACAGTGGAAGTGTGCTTTGCTTTAAATCAAGTAGTTTGACCATCAAATTGCATGTGAAATGCAATATCTTACATTTACCTTTAAAATAAGAAAAGTTAGAGCCTAGGCTTTCTTCTGAATATTTTGAGGGGGTTTGGTCTGGTCCATAACAATAGTGAAATGTTTAACTAGACTAGTTAGCTCAAAAATATAGCCCCAATAGCATAGCAAAGAGTGGGTCCCTTGTGATGAATGATTCATTCCTAAATTCTCAAAGTCTTCCCATCATTTACAGAACTCCATTTAGGAGTGTGATATATACTTGTTGACTGTGTGCGTGTAGTTGCAATGTTAGTCAATTACTAGTAATGTTTGATTGGTGGCCTGCAAATCTACAAAACCAACTTACATCGGAGTGCTGTGCAGTCTGAATGTACAATCTATAAGATGCATTGCAGGAACACATCAAAGATTATTTCAAAGGCACTTTTTGTCCCTTGAAAATGCAATTTCTACAGCTAAGAACAAAACAATTGTGACCTTCCGGGCTCACCTGCACCCAAAGAGCAAAATGAAGTAATTTCGGTGTTCCACATTAAATCAACTGATATCTGTACTGATAAGCTCAGTTTCGCATCCCAGTTTGTGGATGACATCAATGTAGGTGCAGAAAGGTTTCTGTAAATATGAGTATGGTGTTGCACAGAGATATAGTGGGGAAGTGCAAGACCAACCATTTGGGATTGGGTAAACACACATTGGAATATTGTTTATATGGCAAGACAGTAGGAGTCATGGAGCAGTAAACTGATTTAGGTATCCATATATACAAATCATTAACAGTTTGTGGATATGTACAGAATATAATTTTCAGATTCAGAAAAACTTTGACAAAAATGCATATTATCTTTACCTGAGAAAGAATAATCACCACGTAGAATATGATAATATTCAAGATAAACAAAAACCTTAAATATTTCATATTTTAAATTTATATTGTAACTTTCCAGGTGAGTTTGAATCAGAGCTGACAACTTGGACGAATTTGAGACAACAAGGTGCAGAGCTGGATGAACACAGCAGGCCAAGCAGCATCATAGGAGCAGAAAGGCTGACGTTTCGGGCCTAGACCCTTCTTCAGAAATGGGGGAGAGGAAGGGGGTTCTGAAATAAATAGGGAAAGAGGGGGAGGTGGATAGAAGATGGATAGAGGAGAGGATAGGTGGAGAGGAAACAGGTCGAAGAGGCGGGGATGGAGCCAGTAAAGGTGAGTGTAGGTGGGGAATTAGGGAGGGGATAGGTCAGTCCAGGGAGGACGGACAGGTCAAGGGGGCGGGATAAGGTTAGTAGGTAGGAGATGGGGGTGAGGCTTGAGGTGGGAGGAGGGGATAGGTGGGAGGAAGAACAGGTTAGGGAGGCGGGGACGAGCTGGACTGCTTTTGAGATCCGGTAGGGGGAGGGGAGATTTTGAAGCTTGTGAAATCCACATTGATACCATTGGGCTGCAGGGTTCCCAAGCGGAATACGAGTTGCTGTTCCTGCAACCTTCGGGTGGCATCGTTGTGGCACTGCAGGAGGCCCAGGATGGACATGCCGTCTGAGGAATGGGAGGGGGAGTTGAAATGGTTCGTGACTGGGAGGTGCAGTTGTTTATTGCGAACCGAGCGTAGGTGTTCTGCAAAGCGGTCCCCCAGCCTCCGCTTGGTTTCCCCGATGTAGAGGAGGCCACAACGGGTACAGCGGATGCAGTATACCACATTGGCAGATGTGCAGGTGAACATCTGCTTGATGTGGAAAGTCTTCTTGGGGCCTGGGATGGGGGTGAGGGAGGAGGTATGGGGGCAGGTGTAGCACTTCCTGCGGTTGCAGGGAAAAGTGCCGGGTGTGGTGGGGCTGGAGGGGAGTGTGGAGCGGACAAGGGACTCC
>NC_063334.1:65588127-65651693 GCF_021869965.1 Rhincodon typus
CCCTTGTCCGCTCCACACTCCCCTCCAGCCCCACCACACCCGGCACTTTTCCCTGCAACCGCAGGAAGTGCTACACCTGCCCCCATACCTCCTCCCTCACCCCCATCTCAGGCCCCAAGAAGACTTTCCACATCAAGCAGATGTTCACCTGCACATCTGCCAATGTGGTATACTGCATTCGCTGTACCCGTTGTGGCCTCCTCTACATCGGGGAAACCAAGCGGAGGCTCGGGGACTGCTTTGCAGAACACCTACGCTCGGTTCGCAATAAACAACTGCACCTCCCAGTCATGAACCATTTCAACTCCCCCTCCCATTCCTCAGACGACATGTCCATCTTGGGCCTCCTGCAGTGCCACAACGATGCCACCCGAAGGTTGCAGGAACAGCAACTCGTATTCCGCTTGGGAACCCTGCAGCCCAATGGTATCAATGTGGATTTCACAAGCTTCAAAATCTCCCCTCACCCTACCGCATCCCAAAACCAGTCCAGCTCGTCCCTGCCTCCCTAACCTGTTCTTCCTTTCCACCTATCCCCTCCTCCCACCTCAAGCCGCACCTCCATCTCCTACCTACTAACCTCATCCCGCCCCCTTGACCTGTCCGTCCTCCCTGGACTGACCTATCCCCTCCCTAACTCCCCACCTACACTCACCTTTACTGGCTCCATCCCCGCCTCTTCGACTTGTCTGTTTCCTCTCCACCTATCCTCTCCTCTATGCATCTTCTATCCGCCTCCCCCTCTCTCCCTATTTATTTCAGAACCCCCTTCCCCTCCCCCATTTCTGATGAAGGGTCTAGGCCCGAAACGTCAGCCTTTCTGCTCCTATGATGCTGCTTGGCCTGCTGTGTTCATCCAGCTCTGCACCTTGTTGTCTCGGATTCTCCAGCATTTGCAGTTCCTACTATCTTGGACAAATTTGATATGGATCACGTGTTTACTGAAGAACACTTATATTCAGCTTAACACAGTCAAATGTTCTGCATGTGCACGCCTGCAGTTATTGTATTTTCTGCAAATTGACTGGTCATGGTAGGTAGTAATAGCACTAGTTTATTTTAGAAATGAGATTGTTCTTAATTCTATCCAATATTGTGTGCTATAATATTGAAAAAAACACGTCATTGATGCCTGGCAATCCAGAGGAATTGTACTTGGCCTACATAATTGAGATGAATTTTTGGCAATAAGTATAACATTATACCAACTCAAAACCGAACAACTTGATCTTCATTTACAGTTTTGGAACAGAATTAATCTGCTATGTACACTGCATCAATAGCAATGACTTGACTTATTTCTTTTCAATGATAAACTTGTACAAAGTCATTAATGTAATAAATCACCCCCACATGCTTTGCAGGAGCCTTAACAAACCACACTTGACCCACACTGTCACATTGGAGATATTAGAGCAGAATACCAAAAGGTGTCAAAGTGATAGATTTTAAAGAGTGTCTTAAACAAGAGAGGTAGAAAGATGAAAGGTGTGAATTTCAGAATTTTAGAAACTTGCCAGTTGAAGGCATGACAGCTGGCAGCATTCAAGGGGCTAGAACTGCAACAGCAGATATCTTGGAGGGTTTCAGGGCTGGAGGTGGCCACAAGAGAGAGGAATGGTGAGGTCATGGAGGCAATTGACAACAAAGATGAAAACTTCACAAGCTGATGCATCATTTAACTGGGAGCCAAGGTAGGTCAGTGAACACAGGCATGATGTGAATGGGGTTAGGTGTTTGCAAGTACATGGAAGCAATGTTTTAGCTGATTTTAAGTTAACTAAGTGTATAGCAGAGCAGCCAGTTGTTTATTGGAACAACAAAATGAGAGCTGACAAAAGGCAAGGGGCGGGGGGGGAGGGGCAGGTGGGTTTCAACTGCGGATGTGCTGAGAATGGGGAGGAATCAGGGTGATAGTATGGAAGGACTGAGGAGCCAAGGATTACTTTTCCGAGACAAACCATGACATGGCAGACTCAAAAACAGAGAGTGATATTATTTGAAGAAAAAAATATTAAATGTCAGGTAACAGGACAGAAATTAGGGTGGTCAACATCTTAGTGTCAAAGAAGCAGGGCAGGGTTCTCATAGATTGGTTACATTCAGACAGGGCGTGAGGAGAGATAGGAGGTAAACTGGACATCATAAGATGTAGGTGCAGAAGTAGGCCATTCAGCCCATCAAATCTGCTCCACCATTTAATGAGGTCATAGCTGATTGATAATCCTCAAATCCACTTTCTTGTTTTATCCATATAATCTTTGATGTCCTTACTGATTAACATCTTGTCTACCATAGCCTTGAATATACTTAGCAACCCCAAACCTCTGCAGCCCTCTGCAGTAAAGAATTCCACAGATTGACTACCCTCAAAGAAAAGAATTCCTCTTCATCGTAGTTTTAAATGGACCACCCCTTAATCTGTGATTATGCTCTCTAGTCCTAGATTCTTCTCCAAGAGGAAACAACCTTTCCACATCTACCTTGTCAAGCCTCTAATAATCTTACGTGCTTCAACAGAGATCACCTAACATTCTTCTCAATTCTAATGGTATAAAACCCAACCTACTCAACCTCACCTTATAAGAAAACCCCTCCATATCCAGAGTCAATCTTCTCTGGACTGCCTCCAATGCCAATATATTTTTCCTTAGAAACAGAGACCAAAACTGTCCATAGTATTCCAGGTATGGTCTGGCTGATGCTTGTATTGTTTTAACAAGACTTTTCTGTTTTTAAACTTCCCTCCCTTTGAACTAAAAGGTCAATAGTCATTTTGCTTTCCCTATTATCTGCCAAACTTTCTGCAGTCTTTCCCCATTTAAATAATATTCAGCACTTCTACTATTCCTGACAAAATGCATAACCTCACATATTCCAACTGTCAATTTCACCCATTCACTTAAGCGGTCCAATTCCTTATGTAAACTCGTGGAGTCATCCTCATCTACTTTTAATAACCTTCGATCCTCGTGCCTAACAAGAATCTATCCACTTCTGCCTCAAAAATATTCGAATGATCTTGCTTGAGACAGAATTCCAAAGTCACACAACTCTCAGCAAAATAAAATCTCCCCCTCTCGGTCCTAAAAGCATTACCCCAAATTTTTAAGCAGGGCGCTTTGTTCTGGACTCGTCCAGAAAACATCCTTTCCACATTCACCTTTTGTTCAAGGCAGTTAGGATTTTATCTACTTCAATCAAGTCACCCCTCACTCTTCAGTGGAAACAAGCACAGTCCATCCAACTTTTCTTTGGCAGTCAAGCTGTTTGGGATTTCAAAATCACTTGAGAAAATTCCACGAAACAACATCACAGAAATAAATGTGATTATGTGAATGGATGTCAACATTTGTAAACATTTTAAAAGTTGAACAACATACAAACAGAGCTTGAAAAGCTGCTGTGGAAATAAATGACTATTAGTATTTTGCAGTTGAAACATTTTGTGCCATAGTATGTATTATATGTAAAATATTCACAATGCAGCATATTTATATTCCTGCAATTTTAGGAGAACCAATACTTCCTGTTAAACATTTCATTTTTATAGCAGTTTCTCGGGTTCAAGAATGACTTACTTACACTCTGGTTCACCGGTTCTGAGATGGCTGATAGGTCTAACGCACAATCTGCAGTCTCTGCCATATGCACATTCACTCTGATGCCTTGACTTTGCCTCTGCAGGTCTCTGATTGGACAAGCCTGTGTTTGCTACCTACTCAAATTAATCTTCTCTATTTTGGTTGGTCAGAAACCATTCAAGGACTCTCATAGATTGGTGGGTATGTTTGATCTCTTCAGGGATGCTTTGAGGATACCCTTAAAGCATTGTCATTGTCCTCCTGGGAGATACCTGTCACAAATGAATTCCAAGTACAACAAATGCACAGGGGGCTAGTTAAGAGACCTGCTTATTTTGCATTATTAGCATCTTTGTTCTTGGGAGAGGATAGAGCTTATGGATCACATTTTTGCTACTTGGGACTTTGCAAGATTCTCCAAGGCAATATACTTTCTCCAGCGTTCAAAAATATTTGTGCTGCGGAGAAACAGTCAGTTGATTATTTAAGAGCCTTCCATAGAGTCCCTCAAGTGCTAAGAAAGGATCACGAACCTGAAATGTCATCCGGCTGACTTCTGTTTTTCCACAGGTGCTGCTGACCTGTTGAGCATATCCGGCTTTTTCTGTCTTTGCTTTCAAAGATTTCCAGCTTCTGCAGCATTGTCTTTTCATTATCTTTTCATATCCTTGATGTGCCTAATTACGTTAAGAGCACCACTGAAACGGTCGAAAATAAAATGCAGAATCCTCTCCTATCGGTTTTGTTTCCTTTGTTTTACTAAATATGTTGGGCTAAAAGTCAAGTTTTTGGAAAAGAAAACACCACAATTAATTCTATCATTTTAATCAATATGATGTTATCAAAATATTTATCATTGTTCTCACAGTACTTCACCTCAAAAACCTGACCATCAATAAAAGCATATATCTTTAAAGATTTGCTACATTTTTGCGGCTGATTATTCTTTGAATTGATATGAATATGTATAAATTAAATGGATTAGCAATAAGTGATAACAAAGAAGTTACATTTGCTAACAAAATTCAAAGAGGTCACGACACCACCTGGGGATAGAACAATAGCAATCAGCAGGACTGTGAAGGCATGGGCCATACTCTGCTGCCTAAATAATGTGATAAATGCAGAGAGGCACTGACATGATGGAGAGCTAGAAATCAATATTACAGCAGCACCATTGGATGGATCAAATTATTTGTACAAGTTATGAGTTATTATGCAATATCAAACAATACTGTGGTTTCATAATCACATCTTAAAGAACCAGTGCCTGCATTTTCCAAGAATTGCTTAAGTAGAGCAGAAATTTAATACAATCCCACAGACTCGAGCACCAAGCCAACATGTTATCGTATTAAAGGTCACGATCCCATACTACACTGTCAACAAATCCATTCTGAATGTAAATTTAGTTACCAAATTAGAACAATTGTTGCAGCAATATTTGGCTGTTTAAACAAATCAGAAAGAGAGTGGTAACATTAGGTGTGTATACAACAGCAATGGCTAAATAAAATCTCATTAAAGAACACATTTCACTTTTCATTGTGGTTTTTTTTTAAACCTACTTAGATGGAAGGATATAATTTAGTTTTACTTTGAAAATATTCTCTTCAGCAGAATCTTACAATTTTCTAATGTTTTTACAAGTGCATCTCTTTAAATTTGCACAAATTGTTTATGCATACAAATATTATTTTGTTCCAAATTCAAGTTTGAAAACAGTGAGAAATAATAATACTGTTGATTACCAGAAACATTCTTAAGGAAATGGATAGTCATACTGCTTTGTAATATGGTACAGAAAAATGCCACAGCTCCCAAGAAGGTCAAGTTGCATCTCTCTCCTCCTGCATTACAATAGCTGCTGTCTGCTTAACCGAACTCGTTTTCAACCAGAGATTGCTCATTTTCTGATCAATACCAAGGCTAATTGGGGTGATAGGTGGCCATATTCAGCAGTTATAAGCAGATTTTGCACGTTATCAATCTTTTATATTAACACAGCCACAATAAAGTCAAGAAATGCAGTTGGAAATGGCTTCACCCACTCTTAACATTCCAGATGCGTAATAGCAATAAAGTTAACTAAAAGACAGTGAACACTGCCCTCCAGAGGTAACTTTTTTAAAACAACTAAACTTGCTTCAAAGGACATTTATTATCCTTAACAAAACTTAATGTGTCGTATCACAATGTTGATTTGGAGGAAATAAATAACATTGCTAATCAGTCAGTACCCATCCCTTTCTACGTCTGAAGGATCAGTAAATACTTAATTTTGAGGTATCTTTATGTGTACTAGAATATTGACATAGCTACAAATGACTATATTCTAACAGCAAACCCAAACTGGCAACAAGGACTTCACACTAAAACATATAAGTCATTTGCACAGCAGTTATTCAAGGAGGGTGCTACAAATTAATCTGGTCTTCATGTGTTTTTTTAAGAATGATAGAAAATTACAGATTACACATCAAACTACCTCAGTCCAAGAATTATAATGGTCCAGAACTTTTTTGATTAAATGTAAATACGTACTTTCACATGCAATTCCACAGGGTCTACACCAGAGAATTAGTACATTAGAACAAAGAAGTTTTTTCCCCTCATCTTTTCAGGGTTGCAAACTGAGTTTATAAAAGGCATGACAAGGACACCTTGGGACCTTGATGGATAACAGGGCTAACGGTCTAATGCCTTAAATTATGAGACTTGAGGATAAAGGAAAAGATGACCAGTGGATAAGGGAGCAGGGTGAATTAGAAACAAATCATATATAGAAACCTAAAATAGATTCTTGCCCTGTTAGAAGATTCTTCAGTGTCAGGATTATAGTAGGATCCCAAGCCCATTGCTGCTAGAGTGCTGTCCATCTACACAATCTTCCTAGAGGAAGCCAATTAACAGGCCATTCTCAGTAGTCTTGTACAATTGGGTACAGTGTACATGCTTGTGGTATAGTGTAGTGTCCCTACCTCTGGGCCATCTGGCCTGGTTCAATGCAAGATGGCCCAGAACATATTTGAACACGTTGATTAAAATAACTACATATTTCACCTGATGAAGGAACAGTGCTCCAAAAGCTTGTGTTTTCAAATAAACCAGTTGGGCTATAACCTGGTGTCGTGGGACTTCTAACTTTGTCCACCCCAATCCGACACCAGCACTTCCACATCACTACATACTCAAGTCGAGGAGGGGTGATCAGAGCAGACAAGGCTACGGGAAGCCAGAAGCTCCACCAAGAGAGGTGGGCTAAAGAAGGTGGAAGCTGAGAGGGCATTTCCTTTAGAAGATGTCATCAGTGGCTAAACTCAAGTGGAGCCATAGCTTCCAGAACACTGCTGTACAGGGAAGTCAGCCACCAGGCACCTTCCAAGTTTTGGATTTGGGTGAGCACAGGATTGACATACATTGATAAGATTAATGTCACCAATTTACTCCTAAGTGGGCACTTGATTGACAGTAATTAACAACTTGCTGCAGCCAATCGGGACTGGCAAAACACTTAGAGTGAGGTCTTAGAGGCAGGAACACATGAAGGAACCAGCCCAAGTCCAGATGCCGGATTTTACTACCAGGATCTTTTCGAAACTATCCCATACGACAGAGAGGATTCCATCCAAAGTCAGGGTTAAAACAATTGTTTCAAGAGAAAAAGACAGAAATTATTTTTTAAGTTATTCATTTTATGAAAACTTCTACCTGCAGGAATAATGTGCCACGGTTTCTATGGTTCCTCTTTGGGCCAGAAACGATTCATGACTTTGTATGAAAATAAACCTAATCATTAACTATCACACTCACTCTGCAACAAGTTCAATAACAGTATAACAATTACAACAATATCTTTCAACTCACAATAACATTCAGAAAGTTTCCAATTCCATGAGGCTAATGGAAATTCAGTAGTTTTCTCTTTGTCATTCATAACTTATGCCAGGTTTCTTTGTAACCACAAATTGTTGGGACCATTACCACTTTTCTTTTTAATAATTCGTGGGATGTGGGTGATGCCAGCTGGGCAGCATTTCTTGCCCGTCCCTAGTTGCCCTTGAGAAGATGGTGGTGAGCTGGCTTCTTGAAATGCTGCAGTCCATGTGCTGTAGGTTGACCCACTATGCCCTTAGGAAGGGAATTCAGGATTTTGATCTAACAAAAGAGAAGGAACGGCAATATATTTCCAAAACAGGATGGTGGCTTGGAGGAAACTTGAAGGTGGTCGTATTCCCACGATTCTACTGCCCTGGTCCTTCTAGATGGAAGTGGTCATGATTTGGAACGTGTTATAGAAGGATCTTTGGTGAATTTCTGCACTGAGTCTTGTAGATAGTACACACTGAGCATCAGTGGTGGAGGGGATGATGCCAAGCTTCTTGAATGTTGTTGGAGCTGCATCCATTCAGGAAAGTGGAGACTATTTCATCACACTCCTGACTTGTACCTTGTAGATGATGGTCAGGCTTTGGGGAGTCAAGAGTTACTCACTGTGGTGTTCCAAGCCTCTGACCTGCTCTTGTAGCCATTGTGTTTATGTGGCAAGTCCAGCTGAGTTTCTAGTCAATGGTAACCCCAAGAATGATGATGGTGGGGGATTCCATGATGGCGATACAACTGAATGTCAAAGGGTGGTAGTTAAATTGTTTCCTATTAATAATGGTTGTAGCCGTGGCGTTGACGTTATTTGCCACTTGTCAGCCCAAGCCTGTATATTGTCCAGATTTTGTTGCATTTGAACATGGACTGCTTCAGTAACTGAGGAATAGCAAATGGTGCTGAACATCCTGCAACTGTCAGTGAACATCCCCACTTCTGACTTTATGATGGAGAGAAGGTCATTGATGAAACAGCTGAAGATAGTTGGGCCTAGGACAGTACCCTGAGGAACTCCTGCAGAGATGTCCTGGATCTGAGATGACTGACCTTCAACAACCATGACTATCTTTCTATGTACCAAGTATGACTCCATCCAGTGGAGATTTTGCCTCCTGATACCCAATGATTCCAGTTTTGCTTGGGCTCCTTGATGCCACACTTGGTCAAATGCAGCCTCAATGTCAAGGGGTGTCACTCTCACCTCACCTCTGGAAGTCAGCTCTTTTGTCCATGTTTGAACCAAGGTTGTAAATGAGATCACGAGCTGAGTGGCCCACCCAAACTGCACGTCACTTAGCAGGCTAATGTGGAGCAGATGCTGCTTGATAGCACTGTTGATGACACCTTCCACATTTTCCAGACGATTGAGAATAGACAGATTGGGTGGTAATTGGCCAGGTTGGATTTGTCCTGCTTGTTATGTGCAGAGCATATCAGGGCAATTTTCCACATTGTTGTGTAGATGCCAGTGCTGTAACTGTATTGGAGCAGCTTGGCTAAGGGAAGCAGCAAGCCCTGGAGCACAAGTCTCAGTACTATTGCCAGAATGTTGTCAGGGCCCGTAGGCTTTGCAGTATCCAGTGGCTCCAACTATTTCTTGATATCACGTGGAATGAATTGAATTGGCTGAAGACAGGCAGCTGCGGTGCTGGGGACTACTGGAGGAGGCCAAGATGATGATCCACTCAGCACTTATGGTTGAAGGTTGCTGAAAATGCTTCAGCCTTATCTTTTGCACTGATGTGCTAGGCTCTTCTATCATTGAGGATGGGGATATTTGTGGAGACTTCTCCTCCAGTGAGTTGTGTAATTGTCAACCAACATTCACAGTTGGATGTGGCAGAATTGCAGAGCTTAGATCTGATCCATTGGTTGTGGGATCACTTAGCTCTGTCTATCAATTGCTGCATATGGTGCTGGACATGCAAGCAGTCCTGTTTGGTAACTTCACCAGGTTGACATCTCATTTTTAGATGTGCCTGGTGTTGCTCCTGTCATGCCCTCCTGCACTCTCCATTAAACCAGGGTTGATCCCCTGGCTTGATGGTAATGGTTGAGTGGGAGATATGCTGGCCATGAGGTTACAGATTGTGTGGGAGTACAATTCTGCTGCTGATGATGACCCACTGTGCCTCATGAATGCCCAGTCTCGAGTTGCTAGATCTGTTTGAAGTCTGTCCTATTTAGCACGGTGATAGTGCCACACAGCATGATGGAAGTTATTTTCAATGTGAAGTCAGCACTTTGTCTCCACAAGGACTGTGCGATGGTCACTCATAACGAGACTGTCATGGGCAGATGTATCTGCAATCGGCATATTAGTAAGGATGAGGTCAAGTATGTTTTTCCCTCTTGTTGGTTCCCTCACCACCTGCTGCAAACCCAGTCCAGCAGCTGTGTCTTTTAGGGCCTGACCTGCTTGATACTTCAAAAATATTGTGCACGTTAAATTTGAATTTCTTCTTCAGCAAATTTTGGATCATTATAAATACAAACTACTGACTAACCTACCAACATTGAATTAGTACCTAGAACGGTTTGGAATAGGGTAATTAGACAAGGGAACTCCCATTCATTGGTATAAATTTATTGACATTTCACTGTTTGAAATTTTATTTGAAATAATTACTTAATCATTACTAAAAAGAGAATAATGTTACTGAAGTTCATCGTCTGAACTCACCAGAGAAAAGCAAGCATGTCAACTTTTAAATGATCACAATAATTTATACTGCAGGAAAAAAATGCTTTGATTAGTTGGTAAAACCACTCTGACTGGCTATATAGAAAGAAAGGGAGAAGTATTATAGTTTTCTTTATAGTTGGGCTCACTTGCCGAATAGTCCAGAATATGTTAATAGTTACACTAACAACTAATTTAAGGGAATCAGTCAAGTAAGATGGTGTCACAGAGATCTACAACATAGAAAAAAGTTCCTTCAGTCCATCTGTTCTGTGCCGGTTAACAATCACCTCTCTTCTAATTCAACACACATCTATTTTCTGCAATACTTATATTCCGTACTATTAAGCAACTGATTATTACATTCAAATTTTGTGATTTTGTAAATACGCAACGGTGTTTGAGGCAGGATAATATATAGCAATAAATGTGGAAAAAAAAATCTACTAATGCAAAAGCATAAGGGAAAATAGCCTTGATAACCAGTTGTGTTAACTCGCTCTGAAATGAGAGTCAACCACAGAACGGTGAAGGCAGCTGGACAGGTGGGTAAGGTGCTCAAGGCGTATGAAATACTTGCCTTAATAGTCAATGCAATGAATAGAAGAGCAAGGAGGTTAATGATAGAGCTGTATACACAACAGTTCAGCCAGAGGTGGAATACTGTGTTGGCTTCTTGTCACCGCACTATAGGAAGGATGTGATTGGAGTAGAGAGGGTGCAGAGGAGATTCACCAGAATGTTCCCTAGACTGAAACAATTCACCTGTGAAGGGAAACGAGATAATCTGGGTTAGTTGAGGGAGTAACCGCCCACATTAAGGACCCCGCTGCCGACACTGCTCCTGCTGCCAACATCAAGGACAACGACGTCACTTCCTCTGACGATGCCAACAGCGACGCCGCTGACGCCGACATTGCTGATGATGTCACTAACTACGCCCCCACAGTCAGCTCCAACCCAGCCACCAGCTCTATGCCCAACCCCAGTCCCAAGCCCTGCAGGTGTTCACTATCCCCCCCAGACCTCCCCCTCACTGAAGGCAAATGGTCAGTCCTCAGCAAAGGACTCACCTTCATTCCCCTGCGCCGACGCAACGATGAATTCCGTACATGCTTGGACGTAGAACCCCTTTTTTTGCCGCCTCCGCGCTTGTTTCTTCAACCGTGAGTCTAACCCACCCTCTATAGAGCCCTTCTCCCACCTCTAACGCACCCCATCCTCCTGGACACCACCCCAAGGCCTCCTACCTTCCCTCGACCTCTTACATCTTCAACGGCCATTGAGACATCGATCGCCTCAACCTCTCCACCCCTCTCACTCACTCCAACCTCTCCCCCACAGAATGTGCAGCCCTCCACTCCTTCCACTCCAATCCCAACCTCACCATAAAACCCATGGAGAAGGGGGCAGCGCAATAGTGGTATGCTGCACTGATCTTTTCGCCGAGGCCAGGCGCCAGCTCTCTGACACCTCCTTTTACTGCACCCTTGATCATGACCCCACCCTTGACCACCAAAACATCATCTCTCAAACCATTCACAACCTCATCACCTCAGGTGACCTCCCACCCACAGCCCCCACCTTCATCATTCCCCAACCCCGCACCGCCCGTTTCTATCTCCTTCCCAAAATCCATAAACCCGACTGCCCTGGTTGACCCATTGTCTCTGCCTGCTCCTGCCCCACTGAACTTATCTCCGCTTACCTTGACTCTGTTTTCTCCCCCAGGTCCAGGAACTCCCCACCTACGTCCAGGACACAACCCACACCCTCCACCTCCTCCAAGACTTCCAATTTCCTGGCCCCCAACACCTCATCTTCACTATGGACATCCAATCCCTAAAAGCCCTCCGCTACTTCCTCTCTCGCAGGCCCAACCAGTCCCCCTCCACTGTCACACTCAACGGCTTAACCAAACTCGCCCTTACCCTTAACAATTTCTCCTTCAACTCCTCCCACTTCCTACAAAGGGGGTGGCCATGGGTACCCGCATGGGCCCAAGCTATGCCTGCCTCTTCGTAGGATACGTGGAACAGTCCCTCTTCCGCAGCTACACGGGCTCCATCCCCTACCTCTTCCTCCGTTATATCGATGACTGTATCGGCGCTGCCTCGTGCTTCCACAAGGAGCTCGAACAGTTCATCAACTTTACTAACACCTTTCACTCCAACCTCAAGTTCACCTGGATCATCTCTGATACCTCGCTCTCCTTCTTGGATCTCTGTGTCTCCATTTCTGGTGACTGCCTCGAAACCGACATCTATTTCAAGCCCACCGACTCCCACAGCTACCTAGACTACGCCTCCTCCCACCCACCTTCCTGCAAGAATGCGTCCCCTATTCCCAAATCCTCTGCCTCCGCCACGTCTGCTCCCAAAGTGGGGCGTTCCACTCCCGAACATCCCAGATGTCCCCCTATTTCAAGGACTGCAACTTGCCCCCCCGCTGGTGGTCAAAAAGGCTCTCGACTGCATCTCTTGCATTTCCCCCAATTCTGCCCTCACATCCCCTTCCCCCCCAACAAAAATAAAGACAGAATCACCCTTGTCCTGACATATCACCCCACTAACCTCCATATCCAATGTATCATTCTCCACCACTTCCGCCACCTACAATCCGACCCCACAATCAAAGATATATTTTCCTCCCCACGCCGAGCTGGTAAGTTTGTTCACCAATGTTTCGTCACCATGCTAGGTAACATCAGTGTACCTCCAGTGAAGCATTGGTGTTCTGTCCCACTTACTATTTATGCATCTCGGTATGTTGGGGTGAGTGGCATCACTTCTGGATTT
Source organism: Rhincodon typus (assembly GCF_021869965.1). Lineage (NCBI taxonomy): Eukaryota > Metazoa > Chordata > Chondrichthyes > Orectolobiformes > Rhincodontidae > Rhincodon > Rhincodon typus. The sequence goes on from NC_063334.1 coordinate 65,601,075, forward strand.
TTTTCTTAGTGGTTGTTATGTGATGACACCCACCCCGACAAACCAAAACACACAAATCGCAAGCGGGGACAGAACACCGGCACTTTACCGGAGACGCACTGATGATGTTACCTAGCACGGTGACGAAACGTATGCTTACAAACTTACCAGCTCGGCAAGCAAGTCAACAACTGCAATTTCTGTTATCATTTTAGAACAGATGGATGTTTGATGACTGGTGCATACACAACAGGCTGAAGGGTCTCTTTGTGTGCTGTAAGGGAAAAACAGGACTCTTTGACATAATCAGTAGCACTCTTACCTGTTGGTCACAAAGTCATGCGTTAAAGTCTACCACAAGTGTTGAGAACCAAAATCAATGCCCAATCTCTGGTACAGTCGTGAAGGAGCACTGCATTGTTAGATGTGCCATATCATAATGATACTTTAAACTAAACCCCCATCTGCCTGTTTGGCAGACAGTATTGCAGAGAACAGGAGAGTTATCCTATGTGTCTTGGTTAATATTTATCACTCAGTCATCACAAAAACAGATTATCTGATCATTGTCATGTCAGTATTTGTGGGAGTTTGCTATGAGCAGATTAACTGCAGCATTTCTTATGTTACAAAAGTTCAAAGTTACTTCTTTCGCTCCAAAGTTCTTTTGTGTTGTTTGGTGGTTGTGAAATGTGCCATGTAAATACAAGTTGTTTGGATTGATATCTACCCTGCCATATATTCTGCAATTTCTAGTTTCTTGAATGTACATGGCATAACTATATATACCTGAACCATCCCTATGCAGCTTATCACACTGGTGCAGTTTGCTGTACATTTCATCCATTTCTGAATTCCTGAAATTGATATTCCTTAGGAGCTTCTACCCAATTACGGACATATTACAAAATTACTACCCGCAGATCTATTTTCACATTCAATAATAGCACAATACTCTTCGAGTAAAATCATTTGCAAACTTGCAGGTGAGCAAATTCTCTCTCTGCCAGAATAACAGAAGTTCCTCACATGATCTTGTAAGCTACATTTTATAATACTGAGCAATAACAGTCAAAGCAAGGCACAGGAAAATGAAAAAGGGTCAGGAGCCCTCAAATTAACTAATTACAAATCATTAAACTAAATAGCTTTTAGCATGACAGCATGCCAAACACGGATGACAGATTTGCTATACGCGGATTTTGAGTTAGAACTTTTTGAACAATGCTCTTATGTGTCAAATTACCTCGCGTGTAAGGACCTGGTCTTAAGCCACAATTGACAAAAGGACAAAACCATTTGGAACCCAAGAAGCATGGGGGAACTTTGCATTCATCAGTGGAGGCATCTTCTAACTCATGCAATCACCTTACAATTGTAACATTGCAAATTATTAAAGAGCATAAGGTGCAAGATGAAATACAGATCAAAATTATTACATTGAACTTTATTTTCAAGAACACACAGAGACATAAACCAATATCCTTGCATCTCATCTTACCTCAAAAACGACATTCTGCAGGCTTACTAATGGGTCTCCACTGATTAACGTGAAGTCTTTTTTTAAAAACATAAAATCTAGCAAATAGGCTGGGTCAGCCTTACCAAGCGAGCACTGCACTGATCCAAACCAAGTAGATTTCTATTTCACTGCACTTAAAGCCATTGTAATTAAAGCAGCTAATTACAGCAGGAACAGGGAAAAAATGTTTAACTGTGACATTGTGTCTGGTTATATATTTTGTAAGTATTTTGCTCCTTTTCTAATCTGATGTGTCACAGATTAAAGTGGAATGATACAGACCTTGCAGTGTCATTTCTTTTTTAATGAGTTGCTTCTGAAAGCTTGGTTGTCTTCATTAATTGCATTCAGAAACACCAGATTTTGCAACAATTGGGGTCCTCTGCTGTAACTGCAATAACAGCACCACCTACAGGCCTGAGAAGTGATGCGGGTCAGAGTGAGTAAGAGACTCCTGTAAAATAATAAAATGAGACCTCCAACAACCACAACAATTTTCCCTGCAAGGTTAGAGTTTTGATCCAGATTCCACTGTCTCCAGTTTTACTACGGTTCCTGGATGCCACTCTTGGTCAAATGCAGCCTTGATGTCAGGGCAGTCGCTTTCACCCCTGGAGTTCAGCTCTTTTGTCTATACTTGAAAAAAGGCTGTAATGAGTTCAGGAGCTGAGTGACCCTGGTGGAACCCAAATTAAGCAGGTAAGTGCTGCTTCTTAGCATTGTATTGACCCCTTCCATCACTTCAGTAATGAATGAGAATAGACTGATTTGGGGTGGGGAGTGTGGGGTAACTGGCTGGATTGGATTTGTCCTTTTTTTTTTAAAATGTACGAGACATACCAGTGTAAATTTCTCCATTGTTGGGTAGATGCCAGGGCTGTAGATGCACTGGAACTGTTTGGCTAGCGTGTGCAGCAAATTTGGAGCACAAATCTTCAGCATTATTGCTGGAATGTTGTCAACGCCCATAGCCTTTTCAGTATCCAGTGCCTTCAGCTATATTCACTGAAGACTGACATCTGTGATGCTGAGGACTCTGGGAGGAGGCCAAGATGGATCACCCACTCATCCCATGGCTGAAGATGAAGGGCTGGGCACACCCCATCATTGAAAAAGGGCCTATTTGTGGAGCCTCCTCCTCTAATGGGTTGTTTAATTGCCAACCACCAAGCACAAATGAATGTGGCAGGACTGCAGAGCGTGGATCCAAACCTTTCATTGTTGAATCACTTAGCTGTGCATACCACTTGTTGCTTGTGCTGTTTGGCATGGAAGTAGTCCTGTGTTGTAGTCTTGCCAGGTTGACAACTTCATTATGAAGTTTGCCTGATGCTGCTCTTGTGTTGATACATTCAAGCCCAGATAGCAACCTTGTGTTAAGAGTAGAGTGGGGATCTGTTGGGTCATGAGGATGCAAATTGTGCTGGAGTACAACTCTGCTGCTGCTGGTCTTATGCATGTCCAGTCTGGAGTTGCCAAATCTGTTTGGTCTATACAATTTAGCATATGGTGGTGCCACACATTATGGTGAGTCTCCTCAAATATGAAGACAGGATATTGTCTCCACAAGGACTATGTGGAGATGTGGTGGTCAATCGTACCAATATTCTCAAGGACAAAGTATGCTTTTCCATCTTGTTGGTTCTTTATCACCTGCTGTCACACAGTCTTGTAAGCTTGTCCTTCGGAATTCAACCAGCTCAGTCAGTAATGGTGGTGCTGAGCCTTTCTTGGTAATGGACATTGTTATCCCCAATCCAGAGAACATTCTGCATCCTTACCACTTTCTCCAAATTTGGTTCAATATGCAGGAGTATTAATTCAGCAGCTGAGGGGCTAGGGAATGTAGGGCAGTACATGGTAATCAGAAGGTTTCCTTGCCCATTTTTGACCTTACAGCATGAAACCTCATGGGGTATGAAGTTAATGTTGAGGATTCCCAAGGCAACTGCCTCTTGACTGTACACCACTGGATCATCACCTTTGCTGTGTGCCCTGCTGTGGGACAAGACATATCCAGGGAAGGTGATGGTGCTGACTGGGACACTGCACAAATTATGATTCCATGAGTACGACTGTGTCAGCCTATTGGTTGATTAATCTGAGAGACAGCCTTTCCAGTTTTGGCACTAGCTCCCAGATGTTAGTAAGGAGGACTTTGCAGGGTTGACAGGGCTTTGATTACCATTGTTGTTTCTGATGCCCAGATTGATGCCAGGTGGTCCATCTGGTTTCCTTCCTTTTTCTGAGACCTTTTAGCGGTATAACAGACTGGCTTTCTGGCCATTTGAGAGCAATGGCAATCACATTGCGGAGGCCCTGGAGTCACATGTAGGCCAGACCAGGTAAAGACAACATATTTCCTTCCCTGTGGGTTATGAATGAACCAGATGGAATTTTAAAACAATTGATAATGATTTCATGGTCAATAGATTTTTTTAAAAATCCCATTTTACCATTTGCCATGGTGGGACTTGATATGGGTCCCCAGAGCATTAGCTTGAATACCAGTCTAGTGACAATGCCTCCATGCATTTGTTTCCCTAAATTACTTCCCTGTGGCTCAGGGATAAAATGTGTAAAATGTCATTGTTTTGAAAAGTAATTAGAATTAGAACGATGTTAAAATTATGATGGATTAAGGATGGAAATAGACTTTCATCAATCCCCTATGACTACAAACAATAAGTTAAGACCAAGTGGCTCAATTTAATCTAATTGGCTGACAGGAAGCTGATTATATAGCATCAGCCACTTAACCTGATTCAGTCAGGTTCCCACTGTGTGTTCTTCAATTTATCATAAATTTTCCAATCATATAACAAGAAATGTTAAAAGAAAAATGGGCTCTTCCTTTGAAGATAGGATTTCATACAGACTGCTGCTGTGTCCTGTCTACAGGGTCATGGGACCATATATCATAACCATCACCACTATAAGAGAGGGTATCAGGTTAAGATACACCCCTTCAAAGGTATATGCACATCACAGTACAACACCCACCAGACAGTTCATAGTGAAATAATACATGGAGGATGTTGCGGAGTGGTATTATTCACGTAAAGCAAAGTAGCAGTTGTGAGATGATTGGACAAAGAATGAATTCATTGCCAAGTTTAAGGTGCTACATTTTCATTTATTTTCTTCTATTTTAAATTCCTATGTCCTTGATTTTTATTATAAATATTCATGTATTTATTGTCTCTCTATAATTTTCTGAGAGTCCAGAATCAGGCTTAAACAGAGATCAGAAGTCCACACTGTTTGAGTAAAACAGTCACACGCTTGAGATTTTCCCAAAGTTAGCCAAGTGCTGGCCGGTGGGCAGATTTGTCATCCAACTCAAGGGAGCACATGGACACTTTGAGAAAAAAAGATCAAAACAACGGCATTTTAAAAAAGGGAGACAAAGGCAGTGACCATATGGTGGGAAGCGAATCAATGGAGAAAGAAACCTTTAATGCTGTCTGACCCAGCAGTGAACCTTCACCAGCTACTGCCTCTGCTGTTTGATTTCAAGGACCTCTGGACACTGGAGGTTGTCTAAGAAAAAATAAACAAACAGCAAAATTCACAGCTGACCTTAGAGAAACCTGTGTGGGGAGATAACAGCAGGGGAGCAGCTAAGTGGCTAGTTTTTTTTGTAAATCTACGATAGTGAGCAGAGTGGCTTCTTTTTGATTATATGTTTTTATTGAGATCTGTGTCTTGATTAAACTTTGAAAATATAAAACATAGGTACTAAGTTAGCCTGGAGTAGTGTTTTTGGAGCAGTAAGACTGTGCTATTTTCTGGGTCTGTAGATGGTTAAGGTGCAAAGATGGCCTTTAGTAAAGTGAGGTGCTGTTCCTGTTGGATGTGGGCGATTACGGAGAGTTTCCATGTTACTGGTGATTATGTCTGCAGGAAGTGTGTTTGGTTGTGAATCCAATTGGATCGCATGGGTTAGTTGGAGTAGCAGTTAGGGGCAATGAGGAATTTACAGGAGCAAGGGGGTATGATGGATGGCACTTACAGGAAGATACAGTCAGGTAGATGAGTGACCTCCAGAAAGGTAGGAGAGGGAGGTTGGTAGTGCAGGAGTCTCCTGTGGCTATCCCCATCTCAAACAAGAATGCTGTTTTGGAAAATGTAGGAGGTGATGGACTCTCAGGAGAATGTAGCACTGACAGCCAGGTTTCTGGTACCAAGTTTGGCTCTAATGTAACAAGGGATACGCCAGGTTCCATGCGATCGACTGTGATAGGGTCTCTCTAATCAGAGGCACAGATAGACGTTTCTGTAACCAACAATGAGACATCAGAATGGTGTGTTGCCTTCCTGGAGCCAGGATCAAAGCTATCTCAGACATTGTGCAGAATATTCTCAAAGGTGAGAGGGACCAGCAGGAGGTTGGAGTACACATTGGAACTAATGACATAGGAAGAGATAAGGATGAGATTCTGAAGAGACAATATACAAAGTTAGGCAGGAACTTAAAAAAAAAAGGTCCCCAAAGGTAGTAATATCTGGATTACTTCTGGTGCCACAAGCTACTGAGGGTAGAAATAGGAGGATTGGGCAGATGAATGCATGGCTGAGAAGCTGGTGCATGGGAGAAGGACTTACATTTTTGGATCATTGAAATTTGTTTTGGGGTAGAAAAATGACATGTATAAAGATGGATTGCATTTAAGTTGGAAGAGGACTAATATACTGATGGAGAGATTCGCTGGAGCTGCTCGGGAGGATTTAAATTAGTAAAAGGGGGGTGGGGTGGGGGGGCTGGGGGAGGAATGGGACCCAGGGAGATAGCGAGGAAAGAGAGGTTACTGTTGGGAAAAGGAAAAGACAAACAAACAGTCAGAGAAGGCAGGAACAAAGAAGTGAACCAGGTAGGCAGATGAACGAAGGGCATGGTTGGGAACATGGGACTGGGATATCATAGCAATTACAGAGACGTGGCTCAGGGATGGACAGGACTGGCAGCTAAATGTTCCAAGGTATAGATGCTATTGGAAGGACAGAAAGAGGAGCAAGAGAGGAGGGGGAGTAGCATTTTTGATTAGGGTTAACATTACACCTGTACATAGGGAGGATATTCCTGGGTAGAACTGAGAAATAAAAAAAGGATGATCACCTGTTGGGATTGTACTACAGACCCCCCAGTAGTCAGCGGGAAATCAAGAAACAAATCTGTAAGGAGATCTCAGTTATCTATAAGAATAATAGGGTGGTTAATGGTAAGGGATTGCAATAGTGTTAAGGGCTTGGACAGAGAGGAATTTGTGAAGCGTACACACGAAAATTTGAGGTTATAGTCAAGTAAAAGAAGGAAGCATATGTCAAGTACAGACAGCAGGGATCGAGTGAATTCCTAGAAGACTATAAAGGCAGTAGGAGTATGCTTAAGAGGGAAATCAGGAGGGCAAATAGGGTTAAGGAGAATCCAAAGGGATTCTAGAAATACATTAAGGACAAAAGGGTAACTGGGGAGAGAATAGCGCCCCTTAAAGATCAGCAAAGCTGCCTACATGTGGAACTGCAGGAGATGGGCGAGATACTAAATGAGTATTTTGCATCAGTGTTTAGGTGGAGAAGGATGTGGAAGATAGAGAATGTGGGGAAACAAATAATGACATCATAAAAAATATCCATATTATAGAGGAGGAGCTGCCAGACGTCTCACAACACCCAAAGATGGATAAATCCCTGGAACCTGATCAGGTATATCCTAGAACTTTGTGGGAAGCTAGGGAAGAGAGATTGCTGGGCCCCTTGTTGAGATATATCATCAATAGCCACAGGTGAGGTGCCAGAAGACTGGAGGTTGGCCAATGTTGTGCCACTCTTTAAGAAAGGTGGTAAGGAAAATCCAGGGTACTATAGATTGGTGAGCCTGACATCAGTGGTAGGCAAGTTGTTGGAGGGAATCCCGAGGGACAGAATGTACATGTATTTGGAAAGGCAAGGACTGATTAGGGATAGTCAACATGGCTTTGTGCGTGGAAAATTGTGTCTCACTAACTTGATTGAGTTTTTGAAGAAGTAACAAAGAGAACCGATGAGGGCAGAATGGTGGATGTAATCCATATGGACTTCAGTAAGGTGTTCGACAAGGTTCCTCATGGTTGACTGGTTAGTAAGATTAGATCACATTGAGTATAGGGAGAACTAGCCATTTGGATACAGAACTGGCTCAAAGGTAGAAGACAGATGGTGGTGGTGGAGGGTTCCTTTTCAGACTGGAAGCCTGTGACCAGCGGTGTGCCACAAAGATTGGTGCTGGGTTCACTGCTTTTTGTCATTCATATAAATGATTTTGGTGTGAATATAGGAGGCATGGTTAGTAAGTTTGCAGATTACATTAAAATTGGAGATGTAGTCAGCACCGAAAAAGTTACCTCAGACTACAACGGGATCTTGATCAAATGGGCCAATGGGCCAAAGAGTGGCAGATGGAGTTTAATTTAGATAAATGTGAGATGCTGCATTTTGGAAAGGCAAATCAGGGCAGGACTTATACACTTAATGGTAAGGTCCTGGGAAGTGTTGCTGAACAAGGCAAGGCCTGAATGACATTACAGGACACTAAATGAAACAGTGTAAGATAGCAGACAATGACACATCTCTCCCTGACACGCTCAGTGCTTTCTAAGCTCGGTTTAAGCAGAATAACACCGGTGCGGTGATGCCCTCCCCGACAGCCCGAGACACACCTGTTCCCTCTGTCACCGCTTCAGAAGTCAGATCAGTCTTCCTGGGAGTCAGCCCAAGGAAAGCAACAGGCCCAGACGGTGTCCCCGGCCGAGCACTCCGGTCCTGTGCAGAGGAGGTATTCACCAATATTTTAAACCTCTCCCTCCCTCAAGCCGAAGTCCCCACTTTCTTCAAGAAAACCACCATCATCCCCGTACCCAAGAAAACACATGCAGTGTGCCGTAATGAATACCATCCAATAGCTCTGATTTCAATAATCATGAAGTGCTTCGAGAGGCTGTTCATGGCCCACATCAACTTCAGTCTCCCAGCCTGCCTCGATCCCCTACAGTTTGCCTACTGACACAACAGGTCCAGAGGATGCTCTTCACTCATCCCTGGAACATCTGGTCAACAAAGATACCTACGTCAGATGCCTGCTTGTTGACTACACCTACAACACCAATATCCCCCCAAGACTGATCTCAAAACTGTATGACCTTGGTCTCGGCTCCACCCTCTGCAACTGGATCCTCAGCTTTCTGACCCACAGACCACAATCAGTGTGGATAGGTAACTGTAAGTCCTCCACAATAACATTCAACACTGGAGCTCCCCAAGATGTGTCCTCAGCTCCCTACTGTACTCCCTGTACACTTACCACTGCGTTGGGAAATTCCAAATGAACACCATCAACAAATTCGCTGACACCACAGTAGTGGGATAGATATCCAACAACGACGAGTCAAAACACAGAAGGGAGATAGAGGGCTTGGTGATGTGGTGCAATGAAAACAATCTGTCTCTCAACGTCGGCAAAACTAAAGAACTGATCATTGACATCAGAAAGAAAGGAGGAGAACACGCTCCCATCTACATTAACGAAACTGAGGTTGGGAGAGTGAACAGCATCAAGTTCCTCGGAGTGACAATAACCGACGACTTGTCCTGGACTTCCCACGTAAATTCGACAGTCAAGAAGGCACAACAATGCCTCTTCTTCCTCAGGAACTTCTCACCAACTTTCAAAGATGCACCATTGAAAGCATAATGGCCTGGTATGGCAACTGCTCTGCCCAGGACCATAAGAAATTACAGAAGGTTGTGTGCACAGCCCAGACCATCATGGAAGCCAGCCATCCATCCATAGACTCTATTTATACGACTCACTGCTGTGGAAAGGCGGCCAACATCATCAAAGACCCATCACACCCTGGTAATGACCTCCTACAACCTCTTCTGTCAGGCAGTAGATACAGAAACCTGAACACACGCACGAGCAGTTTCAGGAACAGCTTCTTTCTGGCCGTTATCAGGTTGTTGAATGGACTCTAGCCTCAAATAATGTAAACTTTATGCCTCTAAGTGTCTTTGATTTGTACATGCTTCGCTTGCTATGATCTGCTTATACTGCTTGTAAACAAAGCTTTTCACTGTATTTTGGTACACGTGACAATAAAATCAAAACCAAATCAAAATCAAAACCAAAAGAGACCTTGGAGTGCAGGTTCATAGTTCCTTCAAAGTCGCAGTAGATAGAACAGCGAAGGTGTTTGGTATGCTTACGTTTATTGGTCAGGGCCTTGAGTATAAGAGTTGGGAGGTCAAGTTGCAGTTCAAAAGGGCATATGTTTGACTACTTTTGGGGTATTGCGTGCAATTCTAGTCTCCCTCCTACAGGATGTTGCGAAACTAGAAAGGGTTCGGAAAAGATTTACAAGGATGTTGCCAGTGTTGCTGGGTTTGAGCTATAGGGAGAGGCTGTATAAGCTGGGGCTATTTTCCCTGGAGCATCGGAGGCTGAAGGGTGACCTTATAGAGGTTTATAAAATCATGAGGGGCATGGATAGGGTAAATAGTCAAGGTCTTTTCCCTGAAGTGGGCGAGTCCAGATCTAGAGGGTTTAAGGTGAAAGGGGAAAGACATAAGAGGGATCTAAGGGGCAACTTTTTCACGCAGAGGGTGGTGCATGTATGGAATGAGTTGCCAGAGGAAGTGGAGGAGGCTGGTACAATTAGAACATTTAAAAGGCATTTGGATGGGTATATGAATAGGAAGGTTTAGAGGAAATATGGGCCAAATGCTGGCATATGGGACTAGATTTATAATGGGATATCCGATCGGCATGGATGAGTTGGACCAAGGGTATGTTTCCGTGCTGTATATTTCTGTAACTCTGACTTGAAGCTGGAGGTCCAACAAGAATATTACAATAATCTCTAACTTTTTAAAATTTCAAAAGCTCTCCACTATTGATGGGGGTGAAAGCATGGAACCAACATGCTGGCCAGTGGCATGAAATTCTTTGCCCATTACCCACCTTCATGCCCACTCCCAGCAGGACCTGAAAATCCAATCTTCCCTGAGGTGTGGTACCACAGCGCCACTATTTGGGGAAAGATGCAATTACAGGACAAGTTCACAAATTCTTAAGTTTGCTGTCAGCATTTTTCACTCAAAATACAAGTGCGTGCGAATGTATAATTTACAGCAAAATACTAATCAATCTTCTGTAACATCTACATAGGGAATCAATATTTAACCTAGTCTTCAGATGAAACAGCAAGGCTGAAAGTGGATTGATAGAAATCAGAGAACTAGGGTTGATTATTAGCGAAGAAGGAAAATAGAGTGAGGATTGAAGCTGAGGAGTGATCCAAAAGAAGCATTAAAAGCAAGGAGGTGGTAAGACTTTTTGATTGCAAACAGTTAAAGCCCAAGGATGTGGAGGGAGGTACAGCAAAATTACAATCCTGTTAGAGTTCAAAGTATTTTTGGATGCAGAATGTGAGGTGGTATAGATTGCCCATCTGATGTATATTGAAGATGGACTGCTGAAGGTTGGTGGATTGTTCCAAGTGCTGGAAGAGGAGGAGGCAGAGAGTTACAAGACTTTATTCTGAAAGGTGGATAAATCAAGAGCTGTAATCTTTTGATCGTGTTAGGTTACCAAAACTAGGTATTGAAGATGATGGTCCTGAACTGGTGATCATCCCACGTTAATCCTCACATCCCTCTTCCCACAGATCCTCTAGGGAAGAACCTGGGGGCATTCTTCTAACTCAAATCATGCTTTGTTGCAGGTTTAGACGATTATGCCAGCAACTGAATCCAGTTCCCGTCTAAGAGCTGCGCTCCTGTTGTAAATATCCTTCTGGAAGCATGTTGGATATCACAAGAGAGTGCAGAAAACACAATCTGGTGGGAAAGAAGTCACCAAAATGAGGGCCCATTGTTAGCACTGGATATGAAATTTTAGACGTGTAAAGTTTGGAATCATTTTGCTGCCTACCTGCCTGAAACTTGCTGTTGGTTAAAATTATGCTTCCTATCCACAGCCTCTGATCAGTTATTGGTAAATTAGAAAATGTGTTTGCAATTAGAAAACTGCAGAACAATGGCTACTGAATCACTTACTTTATCTCCATTGACTCATTTTTAATTTTAGCAGTATTTTAATATGTATATTATCCATATTATTTTTTAAATAATTCGTAATCTTGTGTTCAATGAATAGGACATGGTAAATATCACAAAAATGAGTACACCACAGAAACGTTAGTAAAGAAGACTAATATGCTGATGTGTCAACAAGTTGCATACTTGACAAAAGATGATGCAACTTTGAAATGAGAATTTCCAGAAAGTGAAACCTCAGCCATTTGGCCAGCAGAAATAAAAGGCAAGGGATGGATTGGAGACTGGTACCTACCTGTATGACAGAGGAAAGTCTGCTTTGAAAGTCACCGTGAGGCATGCCATATTTTCCACTGGTTGGAGCCTGGAGCATACACTTACAAAAAGAAACCAAAAAAAGAAAGCCCTGCTGGATTGACAATGAGTCACTTTAAGCACTAGGGTGATGCACTAGTTGAGAATAATGGGCCATTCCAGATGACAAATTTACAGGTTGATTGAAGTTTTGCCATCTGAATCAGTAGATGACTTTACTAAAAGTTAAAATATAAAAAGGTGGAACAAAGTAATAGTGATACTACATTTTTAGAGCATTACCATCTTCAGAATTGATTCAATTCTTCTCAAATGCTTGCTGGATTGTTTTAACCACTTATCTAAATGACACGACCACAACATAAAACATGTTCACAGTGGTGATGATTCTTTCATATACATCAGTTGTCAATAAGATGTGAGATAAACATGTTATAATGATAACAACTTAAAATGAAGGAAGTGTTTTCAAGAAATCTAAATTAAATAATAACTCTTAGGTCTCCACCCTACTTGTACTTGATTCATTAAAAGACAGGGAAAAAAAAATCAAGACTACAATTTCTTGTACACAGTTCTGGTGCAATACAGTGATCATCATTAATTCAACATGCTTAGTCCAAAATTATGCAGTATATTCTTAGGGTAAAGCAATCAGAAGAGGAAAAGCCACAACAATTAAATAACATGATTGGCTTGGCTCCTGCCATGACAGAAGTTATAAATCTAAATAGGATACTGGAAATTTTAACAAATAATTTCAGTACAAAAATAAAAATGGGAACGTTAATACAATTCTGATTTATTATATTGTAGTTTTTTATTGCAAGTCCAAAGCTAATCTAGTTAGTGCTGCATAAAACCAAGCTATTCAGAATGTGTTTGTGTTGCCTCAGCTGTCAATCAATGGCAGATTATAAACTAAAAGAATAGCCTATAACATATTTGTGAGAAGACACAAAAAAGAAAAGCTTCAGTGCAACATATCCCAGTGTGCAGGGTATGGGTTCATTCATCCACTTCATGAAAAGAGAACTTGGATTTATATAGTGCCTTTCACATGCTCAGGATTGCAAATTGAGCCTGCATTGCAACAGGTATTCTTTTGGGCACCAATAAGCACTATATATGCAAAAGCATTTTTGCCAAAGAACAGTTCAGGAATTATATTGGAAGACTACAATATACATATGTGCATAATGTATATTACTTAATTGGAAAACTGAGATTTTAAGTAACAGCCAAGTTTAGGGTTTTGATGGATGTGGGAGGAGGAGGGCATGGGTATTTTCTCAACTTTTTTCTGTGTGGATCTTGATCTCTACTTCATTGCCGATCCTAGGATATGTGGGAAGAAATGATTGAAATGGGAATGATTCTGTTATTTAAGACAATTAGTACCTCAAAACGTTAACTGACATCACAAGATTAAGCTCTGTCCTCATGCTATAAAGGATTGTTTCTGGGAAAAGTTAACCAGGGTTCAAAGAGGTTTTGCAAGTACTATTCTGCAGTGCTAAGTGTTATGTAGTGAAAGGTAATATGTACTTACTCTTTGCCTAACATCTTAGAAACGACTCTAATTTAACTTGGTTATAATTAAGTTAGCTATTAATTACTCTGTAGTATGCCTATTTTGCTTATCAAGACTGAGCCTCACTTCTGAAGACTTTATGTGGCCAACCTTCCCACTTGGCATCTATAACTTAGAAGAATATCAATAACAAGGCTTGCTGACAATGGATCTGTCCAAGGCATCTCAGATAATTCTAAGTGACACAACCACAATATAAATCATGTTCACAGTGGTGAGGATTCCTTCATGTATGTCATATGTATCAAAAAGATGTGAGATAAGCATGTATTACCCTGGTGATCTTTTTCTATCCAGATAACACAACATAAAATATACAGTCAAGAAAGAGTGTTGGCCTTCTATTTGACAATGGAATAACCTTTTTCTTTTGTCCTTACCTGAAATCCACAAGTTACAGGGCAGTTAAAGATCTGGAGCAGTGCCACTGGTCTTGCTGTAGCCTTGAGGGCAATGCAGCCAAATTGAGTTTGGTAGTTCAATGCTCAGGGAAGATCAAACCTGGGATACTTTAATCTGTACAACTCGGCATAACATGGGCATTGTAGTAACCAATTCATCCATCAGTGGAGTAAGTTATTTTCACTGTTGTTGCAGCTTCTTCCTCCTTGGATAACAAGAGAGTGTATTAGCATTCCATTCTTGTATATTAAATGCACACATTATCCATATTTTATATGCACAAAGTAAAAAAAAAAGCTGAGCCATTTTCACTCCTGGTGTAAGTTTATCTCCAAATACCTGAAAAGTAATAAAAATGATCATTCTTCTTGATAATAACATCCATTTAGGTTCTGCTCCTCAATGCTTCCAACAGAATGATATTCTAAGCTTACCTCTTTTTTAAGCAAGCGCTCAATATTGAGTTCAGGTACCCAAAGTGATATATACCCTTGGCTTCCTCTCAATGTGAGTACCACACTCTTGCTATAACATTCCTGCTGATTTGTCTTTCACAAACACACAACTTACTTGATTAACCAATTTGCTTTTACTGATACATGCTGCAACTCGCCTAAGTGTAGGTTTAGTCAACCTATCACTGATAGGATGTGTCCATTGGCTCAATATGTAGCACTCCTGCTTCTGAGCCAAAGAGATCCAGGATCATGTTCCATTCCAGGTTATGAAAGAAGTGTTAAGTCAGTTCCTTCTAAAACTTACCCAATATTTTCCAAAGGGAAAAAAGTATGCTCAAAGATATGCAATAAAGTAACTAGATCCAGACAGTCATAGCACAGGAAAAGATTTGGCTCATTGTTTCTGTGCTAGTCAACAGAGATCAGACTACACAAATCCCACTTTTTAGCTTTTAGCCCATTCTATGGCAACAGAAGTGAATATCTATATATTGTTTAAATGTTACAGGAGTTTCAGTCTCAACCACCCTTTCAAGCAATGAGTTTCAGACTCTCATCACCCTTAGTGAAAAAAATCTCCTGAACATTTCTCTTACCTTTCATCTATGCCGCTTGGCTATTGACCCATCTACTAATGTAAAAAATGTGTCTTCCCATCCACATGAATATGGCTCCCAATGATTTTATACATCTGAATCAGGCCCACTCCCAACCCTTACTTCCAACGACAACAACCCCAAGGTACCTGATCTATCCTCAGAACTCAGACCCTTCAACCCAGGAAGAATTCTCTATAGTTTAAACACATGCTTTCTATACTGTGGTGACCAGAACTACACTGTGACCTAAACAGCATTTTATACAGTTCCAGCAAAACACCCTTGCTCTTCTACTCTAGACCCTTGCTAATAAATGCAAGCATATCATATGACTTATTTACCAACTTAACTACCTGCCTTGCTACTTTCAGGGATCTATGGATATGCTCAGCAAGGTCCCTCTGATCCTCAGTGCTTTCCGGGGTCCTACCATTCACAGTGTAATCCCTTGCTTCTCCTCAAGTACAATAACTCTCATTTTTAAGGGTTGAATGTCATTTACTAGTGCTGTGCCCAGCTGACCAGCTTGCTGATATCCTCCTGCAATTTATGGCAATCATCTTCACCATTTACCACCCTATCAATTTTCACATGATTCCATTCTTTATCACATCCACTACTAAACAGTTGGGGAATACCAGACACTTATGCCCAAATTATTTAGGTAATCTTCATTCAAGAAGAACAGAATATTGCACCAGACTTTATTATTTCTCTTCGTTCTTGTGGGAAGCTAAAATTCACCAAGGTTTTTGACAGCACCTTCCAAACCTGCCAATTCCAACACCCAGAAAGGACAAAGACAGCAGACCATATGGCAACACCACCACCTGCAAGGTCCTTTTAAGTCACATACATCTTGCCTTGGAACCAAATCACCACTCTTTCACTGTCGTTGGGACAAAACCTGAAACCTCCTGCCTAATAGCGTTGTAGTTCTACCTATACCAAATGGACTGCAGTGGTTCACAAAGGCAGCTCAATGCCACCTGCTCAGGGGTAACTAGGGATTAACAAATGCTGGTCCAGCCAGTGATGCTCATATCCTGTGAAAAGGTAAGAAAGTCACACTATCACAAACATATGGTTGAGCAGAACACTGGTGGGTTAAAACAACGCTTCAGCAGTGTGGGCTGCTCTGGAATGTGCCTGAAGTACTTACCAGAGCACATCACAAGATTTGTGATACTCTGCTGTTTACTGCACAATTTTGCTATTATGTTATATGATAGTGAGATAAGAGGAGAAAGGAAGAAGAGGTAACCAAAACAGTCATTAATAGCTCCACACCTTACTTTCCATTTCTTACTGGCCAACACAACATCTCAGAGACCACAATACAAAAAAATTTCAACTCAAAATAAATGCTCCAATGCAAATTTATAAATTAGGTATTGTCATGTGGCATTCAAGCATCAACTAAGTTCTGTGTCAGCCATGGCTCAGTTAGGGTAATTTCACCTCTGAGCCAGAAGATGGAGTGTTTAAGTGCCATACCAAGGCTCGGGCACAAAAATCAAGGCTGATATTCTAATGTCATACTGACAGTGTGCTGCATTATCCATAAAATCATATGACATGGGAGCAGAATTAGCCCATTTGGCCCATCGAGTCTGCTGGGCCAATCAATCATGGCTGACATGTTTCTCAACCACATTTGCCTGCCTTGTCCCTGTAACGCTTGACCTTAACAATCAAGAAGCTATCAATCTACCTCTGCCTTAAATACACTGAATGACTTGTCCTCCACAGCACTCTGCGGCAATGGCTTCCACAGATTCATCACCCTCTGGCTGAAGAAGGTCATCCTCATTGTAGTTCTAAAGGATCGTCCCTTCATTCTGAGGCTGTGCCCCTGGGTCCTAGTCTCTATACTAATGGAAACATCTTCTCCACGTCCAATCTAACCAGGCCCTCATTATTCTGTCACTTTCAATTAGATCCATGCCTCATCCTTCTGAACCCCCATCAAATACAGACCCAGAATCCTCAACTGCTCCTCATATGACAAGCCCCTCATCCCCAAGTGCCATATTTTAACTGCATGACCTGTTGATGTAAAGAAGCCCGTAACAAGACTTCAAAGAGGAGCAGGGAAGTCATCCCCACTGTACTGGATATCATTATCCCTTCTTCATCATTAAAAAAAGATTGTCTGGTCACTATCACATTGCTATTTGTGGGATATTGCTGTGTGTAAAATTGGTTGCCATGTTCCCTATTTTATAACAATAACTTTAAAGCACTTTCATACATCTGGTGGTCATGAAAGGTGCTATATAATTCATTTTTAAAAATCATCCTTTTCCATTCCCTTAGTGCCTATCATCTCTGTGCATTATCTTGTCCTAAGTAATTTTGCCTGCCTTAGTGCTCTGAACAGTCCCAGTGGCTTCAGTGTAGCTGGTGGAAGGCTGCTAACTTCCAATGGAACAAGACTGCAGCTGTCCATGGAGAATGACCTAGAAAGCATGGCTTTGGAAAGTTCCCATTTTCTTTTGAAATGCAAGATTACATTTGCTACCTTCCAATCCTTGGGAAGCATTCCCGAATTGAAGGATTTCTCAATGTGTCCATTATCTTTATTGCTAACTCTTTTAACACTAGGACGTAGGCTACGTCAGGTCCAGAGAATTTGTTGGCATTAATTCTTAATAATTCCTTCAGATTTATTGACAAATTCTAATTTCTACAAATGTTGCATTGTCACCAGAACCTTGATTCTCAATTATTCCAGAA
Organism: Rhincodon typus; assembly: GCF_021869965.1. Lineage (NCBI taxonomy): Eukaryota > Metazoa > Chordata > Chondrichthyes > Orectolobiformes > Rhincodontidae > Rhincodon > Rhincodon typus. The sequence continues at coordinate 65,618,778 of NC_063334.1, forward strand.
TGTTTTGTACTTCTACTGTGATAATAATTGCAAAGTGTTAGATTAACAGCTCGATTTTCATATTCCTTTTTATAACTTAGTCTGTCTTAATGGCAGACAGGACAAGTTTTGTTCATTATCTTCATGTTTATATATCTGTAAAATCTATAATCTATTATCCTGCCTTTTGCTAGTCTACTAATATTTTGTATTCTTTTTCAACTTCGTAATTTTGCTATGCTGATTTCTAAAATTTTCTCAAATCCTCATTCATGTTCCTATATTCAATAACATTACGAACCTCTTTCTCTAATATATTACTATCATTAACTTCTCTCATTAGCCACAGTTGGCCACTCTTCCTGTAAGAGTTTTAATTCCTTAAATGAATATACATTTGCTGTGAATTACGATTTTTCATTACACGTTTTGCACGCCTTATTTACCAGCCTAATCGTTAATCCTGTTTCCTGATCTACCCCAGTTAAGTTGTCCTTCATACACGCGTAATGTGTTTTCTTCTCAAGACCTGAGTTTCAGATGAAACAAAGTGACTCTCCAGCCTAATATCATTTATTGCTTTATAGTCAGAGGTTCCTTCACAAGGTTGTTAATTAGACCCGTCTCAGTGCAATACCAAATTTAAAGTAATCTGCTCCCCACTTTCTCCCTTGATATACTGCTCCAGAAAATTATCTCGAAGGAATTCCATGAACACAAGAAACAAGCATTAGAAGCGGGGGGCCATTTGGTCCTATTAATGCGCTCTCTGATTCAACATGATTGTGCCTAAGACAACTGCGGCCTCAAATTCAACTCCTTCAAGACAGATATTCAGAGTGTACAATGCCAATTTCAAGAGAACACGTAACATGAAAACAGCAGACAGAGCAATAGAAGAGAATGGTTCCAAATGAGAAGTCTCAATCAAAAGAAAACAGCCCTTGATTACATTCGACATCCATGCATTCGCAACAATCTCCTGCCATTAATTCAAGTGGAAGATCCCTCTTGGCCTCCTCCAGAGGTCATCATTATCACAGATGCCAGTCCACAGCCAATTTCATTCACTTCAAGTGATACCAAGGAACACAGTTTTATGGATTCCTACAAGATTAAGGCAATAGTTCTGAAGATTTGTGCTCCAGAACTAGCTATGCCCTTGGCAAAGCTGTTCCGTTTAGCTACAACACTGGCATTTACCCGGCAAAAATAGAAAATTGCCTAGTGATGTCCTGTGTACAAAAAACAGGACAAATCCAACCTGGCCAATTACCACCCCAGTCTAGTCTGAATTATCAGTGTTATCAAGTGGGACTTGTTCAACAAAAGCCTACTCACTGACACTCAGTGTGGCAAAATAACAATCAATCAGAATCAGAGGGAAAACTCTCTGCTGGTTGGAGTCACACCTAGCACAAAGTAATTGGTTGTTGGAGGTCAATCATTTCAACCACAGGGTAGCACACTACAGGAGTTACTCAGGTTAGGTTCCTTGGCCTAACCATCTTCAACTGCTTCATTAATGACCTTTGTAACATTAGGTCAGAAAACAGCTCTCCTTCTGACGATTATAAAACATTCACACCATTCACGACTCTTCAGTCATGCAATTCGTGTCCAGATGCAGCACGTCCTAGATAGTATCCAAGCCTGGGCCGATAAGTGGCAAGTAACATTCCTGCCACACAAATGCCAGGCAATGATCACCTGCACAAGAAAATCCACCCATCACCTCATAGCATTGCTGATTAGCCGATGTATGGCAACATCACCACCTGCAGTTTCCCTTCCAAGTGTCACCCCAACTTGACTTGGAACTACATTGCCATTTTTCACAATCACTGGTCACGATCCTAGAACTGCTTCCCTAACAGCACTGTGGGTCTACCTACAGCATATAGACTGTAGCTGTTCAAGAACATAGCTTGGCACCACCTTCTCAAGGGCAATTATGGTGACAACAAACGATGGCCCCATTAGCAATACCCACATCGCTATTTTGTTTGTGAATGAATAAAACAAAAACTGACATTGTCCATACTCGGTTATTTTAAGACTCCAAAAACTTGCTCAAAATTAATACTAAACCAGTAATTTCCTGTGAGTGGATTTCACTCACCCCCAGTTTGTGGGGTTGCGGCAGGACAATTGTAAAATAGTAATTTCCAACCCACCAGCTTCCCATCTATTTCCAAGCTCACTGCCATAACGTGGTCCATTTCTGAATAAATATTTTAGGATAAATGGTACTTGTTAACAGGTTAATTAACTCCATTATCACATTGACCGTGTCATAATATGGTTGGTGAGAGCAGGTAGGTGGGAGTGAGACACATGTTTTAAAAATGCTAGGAAGTAAGTAAGTATCTTCAAGTAGCATCTTCGACTGGATGTCAAAGATAGTATCCTACTTCCTTCCTACCTGCTCAGTCTCCAAAAGCTATCCCTCCAAGCCTACACCCATCCAAACTGGCCAAACCCTCCCTATTCAATATCCTGGACCTACCTCACTCCAGGAATCTGTGTGGCTTTCTTCTTCAGGCTGGTTGCAACAGCATCCAGTAATGTGTTTTTGGCACTGCTGGCCAACCTCACTGGCTAGCTATCCAGAAATTGGGATTTCTTCTAAGTGAGGGGAGTAAATCCCATTCCACACCAATTTAGGTTGCCCACAGTGTGTTGGCAGGCCTTCAAATTTCCTTCTGAGGTGGGGGTCCTGGGCAAGCAGGTAGTGATGTTGCAATGTATATGCAGCCCATGTCCCTCGAGTTATTACAGGTTTTGCCTTAAGAAGGTATTGTCAAAAGAGCCTTGATGAGGTGATGCATGACTTAATGGCCACAGTGGTACATTCTTAATGTGGCCAAACAGATCAATTGTCAGCCTGCAAATTCTCCCAACATACTTATGGCAAGCAGTGGTCAGAGGAGTTTGCTGTACAGTGATGATCCATAAGCTATAGTCTCTGGCTTCAGGGTGGAGACCTGTTCAAGGAAAAATAGAATGTAGATAATTGCTGGAAGCATGTGTTTTGTGTGCCTCATGTATCTGTAGATGTGGGAACTCTTCTACATATAGAGTAAGGAAGAGGAAACTTCTAATTTTAGCTCAATTTAAAACCAATGTCTTCATATGTTAAAATACTCAAAATTATTTCATCAGTAAAGGGATGAAAAAGGATGAATTCTCCATGAAAGGTTCATAAACATTTGAGGAAAGCTCAGTTTTCTTTAGTCTTCCCTTTGATTAATCTTTCAAATTTTGTTATCGTTATTTTCTGATTGTCTCAGTAATTTATTTTTACCTCTCTGGAATACAGTTTGTGTGTTTTTCTCTTACTAGAAGCAATTAACTAAACTGGTGATTTTGGAATGTTTATTGCCAGCTTAGCTTATTTCATCTCATGTAAAGTGACAGATAACAGCAGGGAATAAAGCAATACAATATTTTAAAAAAGGCATTCAAATGAACAGAACAGACAGGAAAGGTATGCTGATTTACCTCATCTTCAGTTATTTCTGCTACATCAATTTTCAAACAAACCCTTCTGTGGTTTTCATTTCTGTCACTGCAATGGTTGACATGGCCTTTGGGAAGGTTGCACTAACTAGAATTACAATTAACCTAAAACCTGTTGCAAACATCACAGTTTAGTACATCTGACTGCATACTCAATGTCCAATATAGGTCAGAATGCTAAAAATAACAGTGGCAAAGATGCATATTAAGCTATAATACATGCAAAATAATATGATTTGCTAGGAGTCACATTAAGTAAATATGACCGTAAAAAATAAAGTTTCCATCTGTCAATATAAACACAATAAAGTGGATCCACGTGGAGCTTCCTATCCTAAATAAACCAATATTACAGCTAAAATTTATTCTTTGTTCACTTCTAACTTGCTCTAACTACATGAATTGATGAGCTTTCATTGTCTCAATATACTTTCCAAAAGGTGGTACTTTTACATAAGCAGAATGTTTTTGTTCCACTTTCAGCTTTTCTCTCCTTTGCTCGATGTACCAACTCATGATAAACCACAGTATAATGGATTCTGGTATCAGTCATGCAAATGATGATACATTATGACAGAGCCTAGATAATCAATATGGTGGGTTGTTGTTCAAGTATGAGGAGGCGACAACAGCTCAATGTGATTTGCATCCATTAACATGTTCTATGAAATGTGACTGGTGGTCCATCAATCCTCCCTCTAACCCCCAGGCAATGGGTTAAACCAGAGATCTTCCTAATCTGTATCCTTTGGTCAGTTCAATGTTGAGCAATGTGTTTAAACCTTGATTCACTGAATCTCAATATGGAAGTGCACATTGTGTCAAATATGATGCAAAACAGTTTACAACTCATTTAAGGTAACACAAATCTGAAATTACTATTACTTTTCATACCTCTAGTTTTTTTATTATTTTGCAGTGAAATATTAAACAATTGAAAATAGAGCAACAATTCCACAAATCAGTCAGTATTTCATACAAATCTTTACACGAAGCTTGTGGGATGATCCACCTTAAAGATTATCTCTTGCTTCATAATTTCTAGAAAGTAGATCCATTGTGCTCCTACAGAAAGTTGAGACATTCAACATTGGTTGATATGTCTGTGCATGACTAAACCTAAATTAAACTTTCAACAATGCTTTTTAAAGGCTTTGTAAACCTTCATTTCTTCTAAATGAATTTTAGGTTATAAATCAAAGCTAGAATAATAAATAATTCTTTGCTTCTCATACTACTGTCTAGGAATAAAAAGACTGTTATTAAGTCAAGCTAACGTAAAGCACCGATTGATAAGTTATAGAAAAATATTTCATATGTTAATCTTATCAGCAATAAGCACATGAAAAGCATTTCTGGAAGCTTCAATCTACTGTTGTGATCACTTCATCTATTATTAATTGAGATTTTCAATAACATTGGCTGTTTCAGATTGACATTCAAGTTCACCTTTCACTAGCTCCCTTGAGAAGCTCCAAATTTAAAGATAATATCTCTTCACAAGAAAAGCTGAAGCATCTAATCCATTGCTTCAAAGGAAAGTACAGTGAAATGTATACCAGAAGTACCCATTACATATTTGTAGTAACCATAATATTTATATTTAACTGTGAACTCAATGAATTTCAAAAATGTACCCCATCAATTTAACACACTTTTAACGTTTTACAACCAAAATGACAATTCATCCACTACTTTTATTGAATATGTACTGATTTTCAACAATGCATCAAGGGCCACTATTCTCGTTTGCTGAACTCCACGGAAGCAAATTAAAATCTGATGGAAAATTTTCCTTATGTTCAATGACCACTGTAACCTACAGTGTGTTTAAAAAAAAGACAAATACAGAAATGTTTTAAAATATTACAAGAAAACTTGTTATAAATGAGTAAGAAGTTTTGATTACAATGTTGCTCAGTATAAATACTGGGTATTCCATTTTCATTGAAATTGGTTTCACCAACTTGTGTTTTTATTTTGAGGCATTCTGCTTTTGATGTTGTTTACACATATATATCATGTTTTTCAGATTGCCTATTAATAGGGCTAATTTATAATCTGGAGGGTTATTAAAGCTCATAATTTATATTCTACAGTTTTTAATGGACCTGTATTTGACTTCAGAACACTTAGATTCATGGAATCCTTACAGTGCAGAAGAGGCCATTTGGCCCATAGATTCTGCTTCGACCCTCCGAAAAGCATACTACCCAGACCCGCCTCATACCCTATCCCCGTAACCCCACATTTACCATGGCTAAATAGTCCAAATATCCATATTCATTTTATGACGTTTGATCCTTTTTAAACGCTCACACCCATTCTTTTCTAATGCTGTCTGTAATTATTAATACGAGATTAGTGAAAGTTGGAATTCAGAACACACTCGTTGGACAGAATTTAACACATGTCCTGCGGGCAGGCTAAGAGGTGAGGGTAGACTGATAATGGAGCTGGTAGTTTGAGATGGAGAACTCATGACCTTCCAAAACCCTGTAGAGATCCCCAAGTCCTAGAGGGGGTCTAGCGAGCGCTGCTGTCTTCTGATTGGCCAGCAGGTCTTGGGGGAAGGAAATTCATCCCAAAACCAGGAAATCTGTTACAAATTTCCCTGATGGATTGATGGGATGTAATCCCAAACAGACTCCCGGAAATGGGAAATACAGCAAGTTTTGCCACTGGCTGGAGAGCCAGTGACGGTGATGGGGGAAGGTGGAGGATGAGTGGGTGTGTGGGAGACTGGGAGGGGCATCACCATGACAATTCAGTTTTGCCAAGTATGTATCATCTTAACATTTCCACTGTGATAGCAGCTAAATAATCATTTTTTGTTAGGATATTGATCAAGGGATAAAGGTTGGTCTGTACAAGAAGAAGTCTCCTGCTTTTCTTCAAAATAATGTTACAGGATCATCTAAGCAGAGGACAGGTGGAAACTAGATTTAAAACCTGAAAGACTGCACCTCTGAACGCAAGGTACAGCTTAATTCTGCATTGCAGCGTCACGAGAGTTACTGTCTTCAAATCTTTGGATTGGGACTTGTACTCTCAACCATCATTGAATCCCCCACCTCTGACATCCTGGGGGTTAACACTGACCAGACATTGAACTGGACTCGCCATATAAATACCATGGCGACAAGAGCAATTGGAGGCTTAGAATCTTGCAGTGAGTAATTCACCTTGCAAAGCCCCAGAATCTGTCCATCATTTACAAGGCACAAGTCAGAAGTGTGATGGAATACTCCCCACTTGCCTGGTTGAATGCAGCTCCAGTAATACTCAAAACATTTGACACCATCAACGAAAAAGCAGCACATTTGACTGACATCACATCCGTGAACATTCATTTCCTCCAACACTGATGCTCAGTTCCAATTACAAGATGCACTTGCAGAAATTCACCAAAGATCCTCAGACAACAACTTCCAAGCCCACAACTCCTGCCATCTAGAAGGGCAAGGACAGCTGGTACATGGGAACAACACTTCCAAGTTCTCCTCCAGGCCACTTATCACCCTGACTCAGAAATATATCGTCATTCCTTCAGCATCACCAGATCAAAATCCTGGAATTTCCTCCCTGATGGCATTGTGGGTCGACGCACACCAAATTTACTGCAATGGCTCAAGAAGGCAGCTCAGTATCACCTTCTCGAGGGCAACTAAGGACGGGCGATAAATGCTGGCACAGCCAGCAACACACACATCTTATGAATTAATTAAAAATCTTTTCTGAGGAGCTATGCTCCAAAGTGAAGAATGGTGGACTGAAACCTTCAGCCTCCAACCACCATCTTAACTGTGCCCTGCACAGTGATAACACCGGGCTTTCTTCCTATGAGAAAGGGATCAGAAGCAAAGTGGTAATCAAAGGTAAATATTTCATTCTGTTTTCAGGTCACAATGAGAAAGGGGTGCATCAGAAACTGCCCTTCAAGTGCTGAGACATTTCAAAACCATTATGATCACTTCACCTTCTTCAGTTTTCTCAGGCCTAAAAACCACCCTACCCTGGTGGGTCCAGCATGAACAATTCTCCCCAACATTCCAGTATCACCGGATCCACAACTGTAACACACACTTCTCTTTTAACCTCTCTCAAGTTTTTTTTTAATGATTTTGTAGTAGTCTCATAAAAAACAAGATCTAACTCTCATTCTCCAAGTCCTATCTCCACCCCATTCTGCATCAAACATCTTTCACAGCTAAATCTCTGAATACAAAAATCACTCTGTTCCTACCACATTGTACCATCCGTTCTCAGTGCTCTCACAATGCAAGACCAACTTCTAATACTAAGTTAACTATATTGACACTCATTGCACCATCAACTTTCAGTGTGGGGTATCTTCCTTGCAAGCATCCTCTACATTTTGTGCTTTTAAAAAAGAAATGAGCTCAATTTAACCATCTCAGCAAATAAAAGAAAGCTGTGTTCATCAATTTGCAAAATGTTATAGAATCTTTTAAGTTGAAAATATTATTAATTATTGTAGTAATGTTGTACACCAAAACATTAATTTCATTTAATCATCAACATAAATCAGCTGCCCTGATATCATGTTGCATGACACTTGGCATAAGCAATTCTGCCAAATCACCATCAGCATCACTAAGAAATCACCAGCAAATTAACGAAAGGTGTCCTGCATCAAATGCACATGTTGCAAATGCACAGCAATACTAAACAAAAGCTCTCTTCTCTGAAATCTGCAACTGACATTGTTCTATTTTTACTTGTTGACTCATCAAAGTAACATTACATTTTAAATGAGGACTTTAAGGGCACATCCTCACCTTAGTAGCATAATAGCATGCTGTAAACTGCATGTCAATATAGTATTGTTTTAAGTTGAATATCACCTGATTTATCATGCACAATGTTTGAAAACACTTCCAAACAATTTGAAATCACTGGGGAAACGGAAGATGATTCAAACATCGGAACACCTTTTTTTCCCACTAGGTACTTACATATTCAGAAGGCATGCATTCCATATTAATTCATACAATTACTTGTGTGACTTCACATCTCTCTGAACACCATTCAATGTAAATAAAAAAGACCCTTCAAAACAGAATATCACAATATGAATGTGCAATATCTTGGCTGTCCTCTTCGCTTATCACAGCACCCCAAACTAATCAACCAAAATGATATTCAACAAACCAGCTAATTTCATTTTAAACCGGCACAGAAATTCATAGAAACATCTTTCAGCTTAAGTTTTAACAAACTCAACAACAATTATCTACGATCCACACTGTTACCCCACCTTTTTCACATATCTGAGATTTACTCCATAATATAAACTCTCGTCAACACAATACAAAATGCATAGTCCAATGGAAAACAGATTTTTAAAATAGTTCATCTTGTAATAAATGTCACTCGGAGATATGAATTAATAGTGGAAATTGGAAAAGTATTTGATCAGCAAGCATGTTTTGTCACTAATTTTTTTGTCTGCAGAAGCTAATTCAATTCATCAAAAACTAAAGATTTCCTTCAAAAACAAATTGAACATTCATCAAGAAACTTTAACCACATTGTTGCTCAGACTAATAATAGTATTATGGTAACAAACCACTGAATACAAAGCAATTTTTAAGTGACTCACCTGGATTGTCCAATCTATACATAAAATAAATGTTTATTGTCTTAGATTAATACAAATACCAGAGCATAATTGTCAAAAAAAATGTAAAACAAAATCAACCAAATTTTTTGGGTGTTAAGCAGTGTCAATTTTTTTATTGTTTTTCATTTATTCTGCAAATATTTATTAACATCAGTATGCAAGGGAAGAGCTTCACTTCCTGGAGTTTGAATGGACTTACAGCTGTCAATCCTTTCTATGCATCACTATGCATCATTAACTTGCATACCACCTAAAGAATTACTTTTAAAACATACCTCACTGTAATTAATGCAAATGAACAATTTATTAAAAACCAACTTGTGTAACAGATTCCAAAATAATCTTTGCAAGATAATAAGCCAACAGTGGAAGGTGCCACACAAAGTAGCTTTACAAAGCATTAACCCATGAATATTAACCAAGCAATTTTGATGAAAATTCAGCCTCAATTCTTCTGATCTGAAATATACAGTCTTACTGGTTTTACTCCCAACTACTCAACAGAGTACTCTTAACACTGCATATCAAAAAATCTTTTAATGGATCTAAGAAACACTCAAATTTTCTTATACTAGTAAAATACATTGTTTAAAGTCTTTAATGCGCTACTTGCAAACTTGGCTCATATTTTAATTTTAGTACCCTGCTTGTGGTCATGTGATTTGTTATTGTACCTTCTAAAATAATTCCTCTTTGCACTTTGCCACATTTTTAGTTAGTTGGTCCCAAATTTGCTGTTTTTCTCATGATTTTGTACATCTTCTCCATTTCATTTTTTCTGTCCTCATTTAACTCATCCTAAACCCTACTAATGCCCAAAGAATTGTTTATTCTAAAGTTACTTATGATTTTTAAAACATTTTGTACTTTTGTTACAGTGTATTGCACCAAAAAATATCAAATATTACTCCCTCCCAAACTGCATTATGAATATACCTACATCACATGGAATGCAGTGACACAAGAAGGCAGTTTTTCTAGGGAGATTAGAGATGGGCAATAAGTACTGGCTCCGCCAGTGAAATACACAGCCCTACAAGAGTAAAGAAAACCTTTTGCTAGTGCAAAACAGGCTCTGTTCAGTATTTTTTTAAGCTTGTGTTTCAAAAAATGAGACATATAGTAAATGTACTGATGTGTATAAGACAACTGACACCCAGAACATACTAATTTCAAAAGAATGCCATTTTTCATTTTACTAATATTTCAAACAGTAAAGCAGGAATGACTTCATTAACACATGATACCAATTAAATTCTGAACAGTGATGTGAATCATAAAACAAATAAACTTCTTTGAAAACTTCTAACATGCATGGTCAGATGGAACAATAGATAAAATATTGTGATTAACAACATTGCCAGTCTAATTTTAAAAAAAACTACTTTTATTTTTTTCACTTACATATTGGGAAACAGGGATGTATTACATCACTTGTACAGTCAGGCAGAGTTCATTTTATTAGTATTGACAGAAAAGCGGTGACTGCGTAAAACTGTTGGCCTAAACTGAACACAGCTGGATTTATAACCATGACCAGCCTGTATCACCAGAAAGAAACTTCTTCCCAGGCGTAAAATGCAGCACTAGAAATCTTGCCAATAAGCTTGTGTAAATGCACTGGTCTTCGTTGCAGACAACGAAGGGTGGCTGATTCGTTTGTAAAGATTACAGTCCATAATTACATTAATATACAACACACTTTCTTTGCTATTTGTGACAACTTCATGTTGTACACACTGTACAGGCAAAAATAAAACTACCAATTAAAGTCAATCGAAAGTGATGTTCAAATTTATGGAGGTACAGAAATAATACTGTACTTATTTACACATATTATGCTATTAAAGAAAAAAAAATTTGGTCAAATACTGCAGACATAGAAGTGGTTCCCTGCCATTATGATTGCAGTTTCATGTTAAAATATTCTGCCTTGTATTCCAGTCTTTCTCACACAAACGCTAAGAAGTTTGCATGCAACATATCATCATAAATTAATACATTGCATCAGACTAATCCAGAACATGACATTGCTGATCGAACAAAAAAGGTTAAGAATATCCAGCGCAAGATTGAAACTAAAAACAGTGTATAAAACAGTTGATAAACACTGCACAACATTGTATTTAAACGTCTGTGGAAACAAACTGTTGATCAGAGGATGGAAAACGGAATGAGATGTTTTATAGAACAGCTGGTTTGTTCAAAATGCAGGCACTTCAAGGGTTTATTGGGAAAGTACCTGACCCATCTCCAGCATAACGTCTTTGAACAGCTGTGATTACGATAAGAAAGGAATGTTTCACATACAACTGCACAGTTTGGGTGCCACAGCTATTAAATGCAAAAGGCAATATTATCTGACCAATTTCTTTCACATTCTTATTTTAACTTTCCATTAAAGAGCTACTTTATGGATTAGACATTCGGCATCCAAGTTCCCTGGTTGTACAGGGTACATTAAAATTAGCCAGGACTTGCCTAAAATCCATTTAGGCCTAATTAATTTCTCCAAGATGCATTTTTCATTATTCACCATCACAGCTTTACTCCATGTCTTAACACATAGTACACTTCAAGGCATGATCAGAATGGTCTCTTACCTCCTTCATTATAATAACTCTCAGAACATTCAGCATTAATCTGTCCAAACAAAACACCAGGAAGCACAGTTTACATTTTACAAACATGTCATAATATCAGACAATAAGCACATGCTGCCCTTTCTACTACACTGCTTCTCCTTTAGGAGGTAAATAAAGCAAGTATTGTTTGTACACATGAATGTCTACAGCTGTCTCATGTTGTATATATTGTAACAGTGCAACAGCCATGAAATACCACCTGCTGAATCAATCCTTTCCTTCCACGGTATTTCTGGTCAGTGACTTCCGAAAAGACAGATAAAGATAGCATAAAATTTAATACTGAAAATTCTGTGCAGATGTCTTCAACTAAGACAAATGAAGGGTTAATGTACAATTCAGACTTTTTTTGTGGTTTGTTTTCTCAAGTTTCTCCATTTGATAGGACAGTGACAATCATGTCTTGAGTCCCCCAGTTGGCAGACCAAATACCTGACTATGCAGTTACTACAGATCTATTCAAAGCAGCTCCTGTGTAGGCAAAATTCATTCTTGAATTGCAACTGTTCTGTAGTTACCATCACCAAGCACATAGAATATTCCTGCCTTCCACATGTTGGGACCAAATCAATCCTTTTTTTAAAAATTGCAGTTTGATTTGGTTGAAGTCAAGTGAACTGTTTTTTGTTTCATACATTTACCCTGACAAGAGGTCCCTCTTTTAACCTCAAAAATATGAACACCAAATTTCTGATGAAGCCTAGTTTCAAGATGAAGACTGATGAAATAAAAACAAAATACCCACATAGGACAACCACCCAAATCACTGGGCAAAAACAGAAGGAAAACATCTTTTGATAAAAGTCTGTTGTCACTGCAGAGATGATTTGTTTCTTGGTTATGATGAGACAGCAGATGAACAAGTAAGTAACTCTCCATGATCAGACGATTTCCAGAGTCATTTGTGACGTTGAATAGTTTTCCTTTTTCTCCGCTTGAAGAAACAGCAGCACCTGTGATTGTTTGAAAGGAAAATAAAATTTATATTGGGAAAGTGAACAGAACAGAATTCTAATTGATCCAAATATGACTATAATTTAGTCAAAACTAAAATGTAGATTAGGACATATAGATATACTTTGTGAAGTTAGATTCTTAGATCAAAGGCTTGATTTATATTTGATTGTATACATTTTGGTTACAACACAAATTGAGAGAAAGCAACCAAAGGTGAATAGAATAAGAAATAGTTCCTCAAATACAGAGTCTTGAGCCAGCCAAAGAGATAGAGAGAGAACTGAGAAAGGTGTTATAGGGAGAGGAGAGGGTGCTAGCAAAAGGAATGACAGCAAACAGATGAGGTGGGGGAGAATAAGAAATCACAAGAAGGTGAAAGTGAGGAAAGGCAAGAATGAAAGCAAGCAAAAGTAACTGATGGCAAAAGCAGAAGGAAGGAATGAGCTCGAATAGAACAAAGAGAATAGGAAGTGTTTGACAACACGGAAGAGATAATTCTCAGAAAAGTTAAACAGGGTGAAGGAGAAGTACTAAGTAGAGTAAGTTAGAGGTCATGCTGGGACCATTACTGTTTTCTGGTTATTAACTGTTTGCATTCAAAAGTACAACACAAGTTGGTCAAATTTGAACATAACACCAAATTAGTGGTGGCAGAGGCAATAAGAGAGAGCAAATCAGAATTATAGAATTATTTCAGCAAAACATGGAAGCGGATAGATAATAACTCATGAAATTTAATTCCAACAAAGGTGAAGACAGCAGAGAAGAGAACAAAGAAGCCAAGAAAGGCAAGAGGATAAGACAGAGGGAAAGAATGGCAAAGAAATATGTAAAGTTTTGCTGGGGAGTTAAAGCAAGGCTGAAGAAGACAGAGGATTGATAAAAGGGCGGGAGAGGATAAGAGTGAAGAAAAGGAAAAATAATGGTTTAAAGAGAGGGATGAGGTAGAGAAAACATTTTTTAAATCAAAAGAAAATTGCAATAAACAAAGAGAAATAACTAAAACATGCATCCAAGATAACTGGATTTGGAGAATTATCCAAAGGCATCCATATTAAGATCATAATTGAGTTTCTATGACTCACTTATCTATTCCTAGAATACTTTCCATGGGATTAGATCTAGTACAATGCACTCAGGTAGTTCTCTACTTGAAAGACTGTATTACAGTCAATATGCCACAGCATGCAACGGGTTGATCTCTGCAGGACACATGGTATATAGAACCAAAGTTGAGAAATAACTTATTAGCATGGGAGAAATAAATTATGTAGAGTAGACTGTTGCTTTATTCAAATTTTGGAGTTGTTACAAAAAAGAAAAAAAAATTGAGTACTTACTGTCCTCTTGCTACCAAGAAAATTGAATCAAAACATGCCTACACAGGAACAAGAGTAAGTCTTTGAAATTCTAACCATTTCTCCTTGACTTTCAAAGGATTATCATCACTCAAACACCTACTATCATCCAGGTTTGTCATTGACCAGAAACTGGACTAGCCACATAAATACAGTAAAATCATACAAACTTGAATCATAGGGAGCCCACCTACAAATTCGTATTAAGCCGTGCTTTGAGATTATTACGAAGCACCAATGTAACCAACTTGCCTAGAAACATGCTCTATATCAAAAGGAAAGTTGAATAAAGTGGTGCAGTAAGTATCCAAAAAGTATCTTTTTAAAAAAATTGTTCATATTTCACAATGTTTTGCAGCAAAAAAGATTGGAAAATATTAGGAGTTGGCTCTGCAAAATCTCTAATATTTTTCTGCTTAGCATGCTGTCTTTGGACGAGTCAGCCAAATCCTCAAATGAAGTCAAACATGTTTATCACTTTCTCATGATGCAGTGTAAAGCACTGATGCATTTCAATGATATTTGCGGCTTTGGCTAGAAAACAGGCAAGTGAATGGGTGGGCAAACATCGGAGTCTTCAGGGTCATCGGTGATAATATTCTTTTTCTTCCGTTGATACATTTTGCCCACTTTCCTGATCCATGCCTCAAAAAATACTAGGTGGTGATTCTGGTGTTATTGTTAGCTTCACAGTGCCTAGCTAGTGTCTTGATATTCATGAAGCAACGTGACTTCCTGGACTTTCCTAATGCAAGAAACAGCAACCTGTTTGTTTGTGATATCCACCTTGACGAAGACCATAGCAGTGACACATCGCTTGCTTTGCTTTCTACAATTAACATTTAAAGATGAAACAAAAAACAAGGTGCAATCCAGTAGAACAGTCTGTGGTGTTATCCAAATTAAAAAATATTCTTTTGGTGTATACTGGTTTAAGGTGTGAGTGTGATCTTTTTTGTCACCATCACTGCAGACCTGTCTGTGCTTTTGTGTTCTGGTGTGGCCTCTAACTCAACTCTAATTGGTTAGCGCAGTCATATGAAATGCATGCTGGATTTGGTTAATGTACAGTTTCCAGCCTAGGACTTCTGTTCATCACTGGATTACCTCTGCAACCAGCGAAAATGGTTAACAACTTCACCACAAATGGAATTTCAGGTTATCCAAATTTGAACTCATTGTAACTTCACTGTACTACAGGTAAAAGATGAAAAGGCAATCTCAATGAAGTTTCTATCCTTAATACACTCGAGCCCCTTCTCAGATTGGAATAAATGTATCTAAACTCTGGTTATGTCTGCCCCAAACATTTAGCAATGACAAGAAGTTGAAATGTAGAAATATGTTCTTTTTTATACTTTATTATTTGTCTCCCCATCTCCAGTTTTGGTCTCTGTACCTAAGAATACTTGTCATAGAGAAAATGCAATGAAGGTTCACCGGACTAATCCCTGAGATGACAGTACTGTCCTACGAAAACAGACTAAAGAGACTGGGCCTATATTCTCCGAAGTTCAGAAAAATAAGAGGTGCTCTTTATGAATCAGGCAAATATCTAATAGGGTTTGACAGAGAAGATGCAGGAAGAATGTCTGCCCTGGCTTCAGTCTAGATACAAGGGGCGCGGTCACAGAATAAACAGCGGGCCATTTGGGCTGTGAAATAATGTCTTGACTCAGAGGATGTCAGTCTTTGGAATTCTCTACCCCAATCACTGAGTAGTTCAAGATCAATAGATTTCTGAATATTAAATATATCAAGGAAAAAAGGCATACTGTAAGGAAAGTCAGAAGATCAGCCATGATCTTGTTGAATAGCTTAGGTTTGAACCTTTCAAACCTTGCACGGATAGTTGTTTGTAATGCCCCTGATTAGTTCATCCAAACAAATGCCATCAATGTAACAGTTTTAACTACTTTCACATAACGGAAGGTGGCCATGGCCAGTTCCATTCTTAGGAAACATTGATAGGTGCACTCAAGTAGTTATCATAGGATTGCTACTGCAGCTGGAACCAACCAAGTTACATAATGACCAACCTTTCCTGCAAACTTAGTTAATGCCTATTTTATGGAAGAAGATTCAAAAGAAGATTCCTCTTATTTCCGTATTCTGTCTTCAAATATTTGAACTTCTCTGCATAATGAAGAAGTTAATGGAATTAATTGGTCAATTTTCCTCAATAATCTTGTATAAGCTTCTCATTCCTCACCTACTTTGCCCATTTGTCATGCGCTAATCTCATCAGCAGAACCCTGCAGGCCATTTAACTACACAACATCACAGGCATATCTGATCTTGGTCTTAGATGATCGGAGATCCACCAAATGAAGTAATACCTATTAGCAATGATGAATGGGAATGCTGAGCAACATTCCCTTCTTTCACAGGACCGCAGATGTCAATTAACAGCCAATCTGCTCAAAACAGCTTACTCAGTTCTGCTGTGTGCAAGAGAGTGCATGGGCATGCAAAGTCAAACTCAACATCTCAATAACTGACACTTCTTAACCCAATAAGGCAAAATGGCAACTTATAGAACACCTTCAATACAATATAACATCCCAAGGCATTTTATAGAGACTTAACAAACCAAAGGATGACACTATGCTCTGTGAGGAGACATTAGGTCAGGTGACTAAAAACTTTTTTGAACAAGAACTGTCTTAAGCAAGGAAAGTAAAGTAAAGAGGTGGAGAAGTGTAAGGAGGAAATTCCAATATAACAGGCCAGCATTAGAATAAAGCACAAAATCTGAAACAACAATGACATTTATTCAACATCAAGAGGGCTTGCGCATTTTCCAAAGGCTACAAGTAGTTATGGAGGCACCATTAATTGAAAAATAAGTGGAAAAGTCAAGAATAAAATTGAACCACTTGATCACTGTGGACACTTGCGATAATAAAATTGCAGATGGTGCAGGAGGCCATTGAACCCATTGTGCTTGCACTGACTCTCCAAATGAGCATTATGACTTAGTGCCATTCTCCTGTCTTCATCATAACCCTGCATATTGTTTCTGTTCAAACAGTCATTTACTTCCCTCTTAAATGCCTTAATTGAAGCTGCCTCCACCAGACTTGCAGATAGCACACTCTAGTCTGTAACTACTCGTTGTGTGAAAATGTCACCTCACGTTCGTTTCTTTATAAATCCCTTCAAATCTCTGCCCTTGAAACTTTAATGAGTGGAACTTGTTTCTTCCCATCTACTCTTGTCCAGACCTCACATGATTTTGAAAAGTTACATCAAATCGCGTCTTAGCTTTCTTCTCTTCAAGGAAAACAATCCCAACTTCTCCAATCTATTGTCATAATTTAGGTTTCTCATCTCTGGAATTATTCTTGTAATCCTTTTCTGCACTCTCTCCAATACATTCACAATGCTCCTGAAGTGTGCTGCCCAAAATTGTACACACTACTCCACCTGAGATCTAACTATATGTAATATCTCAGACATTTATTTTAGACATTTTCTTAAGTTTATGACAATCGACACTGGAGTTGTGGATCCTTGTATAAGTATTAAGAAGTTTGTTTTTCATCTGTGTTTTTCTAAAACACTAAAAGGAAGTCCACAAAAATGAATGTGCATGAAAACAATTTTCACTGCAAACTTGACACCCAATGTTTAAAAAACAAAATGAATACTTCTCTTTGCAAGCTGATCACTTTCATTCTTGAAGACATTAGTATGGTCGAACGAGGTACCATATGTCATTGCAACCAAGTCACTACGTTTCACATGCAAGTCAGAGTGAAAATAGCTCCAGGTTGATCAACAACAAATGTAAAAGTGTCAAGCCTGTTCACATCCATATTAGTTGTTCACGTGCACATTCAACTAAAGACCAGTAAATAACATTCTATATAGTTAGACCAGTCCTGATAGTCACTGGGAGGAAGAATGTGAGTATTCCAGAAATTCGTTGAACGCAGAGAACCCGCTAAGTTCAACAAAGTTTACTCCATACATGTCCACGTTAAATGGCTGTCTGGCAGCCAGTGCATAAAATCAACGTTAAAAGTCTGCTGCTCAGGGCCTGTAGTGACAGACTATCAATTGTGACAAAGAGGGAACATTGAAATCTGTTAAGCAGGTGAGGTGAGGGCAACTAGCAAGAGGTGAGGGAAGCAAATGCAGCAAAAAATTTGCCTGCACTTCTTCAGTACTAGGAGAATTTTGCCTATCAGTTTTAAATTTAAACCAATGCCAAAAAAAATTAAGAAAGGAGTCTCATTTACATATTTTAATTACAGACCTGTCTCTCCAGAGGAGATAATTCAAATTTTCCAAATCATGCTGCAGTTAAAACAAATACATGGAGAGTTGGAATCAGCTTTGCTGCTCCTCCTCTCCCCCCGTCAACATTTCCCCACTCCACCTGTAGAATTTGCAATAGAGAAAGAGGCATGGTCTATGGTGATATAGTTTATAGTCTATGCTGGCATTAAGGTTCCACACAAGCCTTCTCCTTCCATGGATGCAAGGTTTCACTGTCCCATACCAGAATAATTTCTCTCCACCTACCTCACTTGTATAATACCCTGGCTTAAACATATTAGCTCAGAACAAGCCAGCATTTCAAACAGGGTCCTTCTTCAGTGTCAACTACGATTCAGTTTTTGTTAATGCATTTACAGGACGAGGGTCTCACTGGTTGGGCCAGCATTTAATTGCCTTAATTGTTAAGAGTCAACCACATTGCTGTGGGTCTAGAATCACATGTAGGCCAGATCAGGTGAGGATGGCAGATTTCCTTCACTAAAGGACCATTTGTGAACCCAGATGGGTTTTCCCCCTGACAATTGACAATGGTTTCATGTCATCGTTAAATCCTTAATTCCATATTTTTATTGACTTCAGATTGAACCATCTGCCCTGGTGGGATTTGGACCCATGCCCCCAGAACATTACCCGGGTCTCTGGATTAAAGGGTCCAGCAATAATACCACTAAGCCAGGACCTCCCCTCAGTTAGTACGACTCTCACCCAAAGCAGAAGCTTGTGGGTTTATGTCCTACCCAAGTGACTTTACCACAAAATGCACAATGTACCTTGAGTGCAGTATTGGGGGAGGACTGTACTGTCAGCAATGCTGCTTTTCAAATAAAATACAATCCATCTGCCCTCACAGATGGAAGAAAAACAAAAATGGTATGGCACTATTTTGAAGAGGAACACCTGAATAATTCCCAGCATCATACTAGCAACATAGTGACTCAGTGGTTAGCACTGCTGCTTACAGTGCCAGGGACCCAGGATCAATTCCATCCTCAGGCAACTGTCTGTGTGGAGCTTGCACATTCTCCCCACGTCTGCGTGGGTTCCCACTGGGTTCTCCATTATCCTCCCACAATCCAAAGATGTGCAAGTCAGGTGGTTTGCCCATGAGATTTACAGGAATAAGGTGGGTGGGATGCCTTTTGGAGGGTTAGGGTGGACTCGATAGGCTGAATGGCCTGCACCCACACTGTAGGAATTCTATAATTATCCCTCAAATGAGATTTCTAAAGCAGATCATCTAGTCGTCATCACACACCTGTTTGCAAAAAACTTGCTATATACAAACAAGTTTCTGTGTTTCCTACATTACATAGTGTTACAAAAAGTACTTTAATGGCTGTGAAGCACTTTGGGATGCCTGGAGGTTGTGAAAGGCACCATATAAATGCAAGCCATTCTCAAGTCTTAGCTGATTGTTTCTTCAACAGTTACGAACTGTGGCACATGAAGTTGAGAAGTGGCCTGTAGTCCTAAAACTCTTTAATATCCAATAACCCTGTTGGAAAACTAGGATGAGCATGTGGAGATTTGTAATAATATTAGCAATTAATTGTGTAAGATTTATTTCCCATTGAGTATATGCAAATGGATGATATTATTTCACTTAATCATCTTTCAGTTTCACTGTACCATGTTATATTATATTAGCAGAGGCCTTCAGGATAGACACTTAAGGTGACTTCTGGCAGTTACACTGAGGATAGCTCAGTCCCAATCCCATGGATCCACTTCACTGAACTTCCCTCGCCAGTATTTCAGCTTGGTTGAAACACAACCAAGGGGTATCTAGCTCAATCCTCCATTCTGTCAAGTTCTGGATTTGAGCTGCATTCAGTGAGAAGTTATATGTGGTGATGCGAGACCATGATGCAGCATGGTGTGCAGCCTCCGTGCTGCACTGTGGACCTGGGCTGACTGGTGTCTTGTCAATGTAGAGGCTAATCTTCAGAGACGGAATGAGGGAATTGTCTTAACAGTTGGTTCCAGTGAGATAATCTGCCGAATAGGGGTGGGGCAGCTCAAAGGTAATGAGCCAGGATGCTGCTGCATTAAAAGAACAGGTATTGCTAAGAAAGGCCCAGCCACTTTTAAAAACAAAAATCAGCTAACAGGTCCACATAACTGACGTTGTGACGGAAATGGGCCTCATATGACTACGACCAAGATCCTTTATAAGAGAGAGGTTGGGAGGTGAACAGGACAACTGGATCATGGAAGGAAAGAGAAGAAATAAAATAACTGCCACTGCTTCATATTTCTTTTTTTAAAACTGACATTGATTAATCAGAACTAGCCATTCAGCATAAAGAACTGTTACTGTTGGCTTGGACAACAGCAATTCCAGTGGAACCACATCACCAAGAATATCCTCAGTGGAACTGAGGAGGTTCTGCAGAAGTATGCCATTTTGTTGAAGACCATGCCTGTCGTAAATTAAATTAGTTGGCAGTTACAGTCAGATGAAAATTGGTGGTCAGGCCTTGAAGTAAATGAATGGGAAATTTTACCTGAAGCGCTGAGTGCGGTGATGATGTATCTGCTATTTAACGTGTACCTTATAGTTACATGGACCATAATTTGCCTGTTAATTCATGTTAACCTTGGTTTGACTGTTAAAGTAAAAGTTATAGAAAGTGAAATCTTGTCTATTTGTTATCCAATTGGGACCATTCAGTGAATTTGGTTCTTCTGGTTTGTTGATCTTCACAGGAACCATAACAATGCATAGCACAAGGCATGACATTTTCTAGCAGATTGGAGGTGAACTAAAACGTGATGGTAACAGAGCCTAACAGGCAGAGATGCAGATCCATGAGTAGGTGACTTTCATGCCATTTTAGCAGGAAACAGGAAGAAATACAGTGATGACTTCCACACGTCAATAAAAACATAAAAGATCCTAATGGTGACAAAAATCAGAAAAACATTCATTACTCAGTAATTTTGACGGAAAGGCAAATGAAATATACTTCAGTGCTCTGCAAATGCTTTTTATACTGAACTGATGAGAATTATCATTTCTGTTTAGCTTCAAAACAAGTGAGCAGCTACTTTGCAACTATATCATCAGTTCGGCATGAGTAGACATACAGAACTAAATGGCTTATGATCTCTTACACATCCATAATAAAACGCAAAACCAAGAGATTCCTGGATGATGCTGGGCTCGAGTTAGAGTTGCACTCATCCAAGGAAACAGAAAGCATTCCATCACACTCTTGACATGTGCCCTACAGATGGTAAACAGTCTTTGGGAGGCAAGTCAGTTACCTCAAATACTCAGTTTCTAACCTGCTCTTGTAGCTACAGTACTAAAACGGATGGCCAACTGAGTTATTGGTTGATGGTGAATGCCAGGACGTTGATAATGGAGCAATTCAGCAATCGTAATGCCATTGAATGTCATGGGTAGATGATTAGATCTTCTGAGTTGTCACAAATTGTACTGAATATTGTGCAATCCTGAGTGAACATTCCAGTTCTGACCTTATGATGGGGGGACCATCATTAGAATTGGAATTATGTTTTATTGTCATTAATGAGGTGCTGAATATGGTTGGGCTGGGGACACTGCCCTGAAGAACTCCAGCAGTAATCTTTTGCATCTACCAATAAGAGCAACCATCTTACTTTGTACTGGATGTGACTCCAGCTACTGCAGAGTTTTCCCTCCAATTTCCATTGATTGCAGTTTTGGGTTAAGTGATGCCTTAATATCAAGGGCAGTCACTCTCAACTAACCATCAGGGAGGCAATGGCCTAGTGTTATTATCGCTGGACTGTTAATCCAGAGACTCAGACAACATTCTGGGGAAGCAGGTTTGAGTCCCACCACGGCAGATGGTCGAATTTGAATTCAGTAAAATATCTGGAATTAAGAATCTAATGATCACCATGAACACACTGATGACTGTCAGGAAAAAAAACCCATCTGGTTCACTAATGTCCTTTAGGGAAACTGTCATCCTTATCTGGTCTGGCCTACATGTGACTCTAGACCCACAGCAATGTGGTTGACACTAAACCCCACTCTGGGCAATAAATGCTGACACCCTCATCCTGTGAATGAATAAAAAGAAACTCAAGTTCAGGTCTTTTGCTCATGCCTGGAGTAAGGCTGTCATGAGATGAGGACCCAAAATGTGCAAAGTATTGCTGTTTAGGTGACTTTTGGTAGTACTGCAGGTGACACATTCCACCACTTTGAGAGTAGATGGAGGTAAAATAATAATAATTTGCTCAGCAAGCTGTTCAAAACAAAAACATTAAGTATCATTGTTCCCCCGCATTTCAGTTTTCATCTTATGTCATTACTCTAGACGAGCAAATTGAGAGCTCTGGCTCCCAGGAAACCACTCTAAGCTCTCTCTTTCTCCTCCAGATAAATCACAGCAAGAAAAGTTGGTCTCTTTATCAAATGAAAGCAGCCCTTATTAGGAATCCCCAATTTTTCTTGAAAGCTCACTACCCACAATGTGATATAGTCAGCCCAGAGAAGACAGCACTGGACACATATCAATACAATGACCATGAAGAATGGGATGGGAACAAGAGCAGGAATGTATTGCTAGCTGTGGAATCAGAATCAACAGTTTGAATTTCAAGAGACCAAAACTAGCAGACAATCAAGTGCTGGTACAGAAATTGGTAATACAAATGGAACAGTCAATCAGCAGGATATGCAGAACATTTAAAGTTTAATAACCATGCAATCCATTGCAGATCAGGTAGCAGTTGCAGGGAACTCCACAGAGAGACTTATTTAGAGAGGTGAAGAACAATTTGTTCTTCCTGTATGGATGTTTAGACATCTGCTACAGTGGCTTGAGTGTTGAGTAGTAAGTATATGGCCGTATGGGGCCAATCTAACTAATGTGGTGCAACAAAAACAATCTCTCTCTCAACATCGACAAAACTAAAGAACTGAACATCGACTTCAGAAAGAAAGGAGGAGACCACACCCCCATCTACATCAATAGAACTGAGGTCGAGAGGGTGAAGAATATCAAGTTCTTTGGAGTGACAATAACTGACAACCTGTCCTACACTACCCATGTAGATGCGACAGTCAAGAAGGCACAACAACGCCTCCTGTTCTTCAGGCGGCTCAGGAAATTTGGCGTGCCCATAACATTCCTCACCAACTTCTACAGATGCACCATTGAAAGCACAGTGTCCGGGACCATAATGGCCTGGTATGGCAACTGCTCTGCCCAGGACCATAAGAAACTACAGATGGTTGTGTGCACAGCCCAGACCATCACAGAAGCCAGCCTTCAATCCATGGACTCCAGTTACACACCTCGTTGCCGCGGTAAGGTGGCCAACATCATCAAAGACCCATCGCACCCTGGTAATGATCTCTTGTAACTTCTTCCATCAGGCAGTAGATACAGAAGCCTGAACACACGCACGAGCATGTTCAGGAACAGCTTCTTCCCAGCTGTTATTAGACTGATGAATGAACTCTCTAGCCTCAAATAAAGTTGATCTTGCTAACATTAATCTTGCCTAGTGCACACCCTGTGCAATGTAACCTGTATGCCTCTGTCTAAGTCTTTTTGATCTGTACATCCTTTGCTTGCTATGATTTGCCTGTACTGCTCATAGATAAAGCTTTGCACTGTATTTCGGTACACGTGACAATCAATCAATCACATTCAGAAGGGCCAAAGGCTGACACAGGAAGTGGAAAAATGAACTGTCAAGAAGTTTTGTCAACTTTGGAATGAAAGCATATGATCTGTGCCTTCCTTTCTTGGGCAATAAGTTATGATACCAGGAGAGAGAAAATGGTACCCACTTAGCAGCTATGACAGAATGGGAACATGCCATGTTGAAACTCACAAGAAATTGCAATATAATCCATTGATTCACGAATCTAAATTTTTTTTCAAAATATACAGTCAAGTGCTTCATACTTTGTTCTTCAGCTAGAATTCTTGAACAAGTTTACATAACTTTTCCAGAGGTATAATCAAACAGAAAGCAGACAAAGAAAAGAAAAAGAGATATTAAAAGTTGTGATCAAAAAATTTGTCAAACAGGTAGGTTTTAGAGTAGGGTTATCAAGAAGGAGAAAAGGCTGAAAAGGCAGGGAGATTTATGAAGGGAGTTGCAGTGTCTAGGGCTCAGACAGCTGAAGACACTGATTGCCAATGGTTTGCACAAGACTACAGCATCAAAGGAAAGAAGAATTCTTCAGGGAGGATGAACCAGTGGTGATGGGTGTAAAAACTGGATGAAGTTACAAAGGTACAAAGTGGTAAAGACGCGCATATGATACTTGGTATTTAGTAATATTTGATAAGAGATAATCAGCAGAAGATATTGATTTATCCTTCACTACCCATAAGGTTTCATTATAAATATTGCAAACAGTGAATCTACGGAATTTATTAGCGCCTGACCTACAATAAAGATTTTGCAATTTAAAGTGAAAGTTTTAAGTGACCAAATCTTAAACCTTTGTATTAAAAAAAAAGTTCAATGCAACATGCCATGCTTGTTTCATTGCCCAAAGTGCTTCATTAGTCTAAAAGGAAATAGAATACTGATCAATGTTCATTAAAAATAAGCTCACAATTGTCAACACAGTGGAGTGCTGGGTACCAAAAACTAGCAAGCAGTAGGAAAGCAGAGAAACTAGTATAGTGCACAAGACCACAAGTTCAAGAGCTCCCAACTCTCTCAGCCTCAGGGGCTGAATCTTTTCATCATTTAAACCAACATAACTGGCATCTTCTCTGGGCATGAAAGAGTTGAAGACTCTAGAATGAGGTGGTGCAGGTAAAGCACAAATTCATAATAAGCACAATTTTACAATAAGCAAGCTCAACATTACACCACTTTAGAGAGTACACTTAAGCCTAAATCAAAATACAAGGCAGAAGAGTGAAAAAGCAAGCAGAATAGTTCAACAACAAGGTGTCACCGGTCATTATGCTCCCAATTTTATTGTTCAAAAACATTTCTAAGGTATAAAACGTTATGATCAATGGATTATCAGAATTCTAAAGATTGCTATTATGAAAGCAATATGTAAATTTATGTACAACCAATTAAATTCATGTACAACAGACAACTTGGTGTTTTTAGGGAACAGACCGGGCAGCTCTCGTTTGCTGAACCTATTCCTGTCTGCCTGCAGACTGAAACCACTCACCACATGTTCAACACTTTCTGGCAGCTATACAAAAAGGGAAGAAACAAACAGAAACAAAAAGGAATCAAAACCAGAGGCCATAGTGAGAAAATTGCTGTCACAAATGTAAACCTAACAGCTTTCTTGTTCAAGCTTTAGATCTACACAAGCAACACACAACAGACAGCAAAGAAATTCTTTATTTGTAAAGCAAAATTACAGTTAAGCAAGAACGATTCTTAGAGCCCATTTTTAACAAGGAACATCATTTGACATTTATCTTCAGGTGCTTCTCATTTGTAAATAAGGAATTCAGTTCCACTCACTGGTCAGACCTTAGATTCAAATCATTTGAATTTGAGGTTCATGAGCCAAATACACTGAAATTAGATCCATGCAAACACTTCTGTACTTTGGTTCATAAGCTGGGAAATACATAAAAACAAGGGCCTAGAAAAAAACCCGAATGACACTCCCCCTTTCTAATGCCATGTTGTGACAAACACCTTTCTAAAGGTAATGTGGACTGGAGTTACAAAGCTCATTTCACATCACTCTGTACAATTAAAATATAATTGTAAATGTTAATATCCTATCAGTCAAAAACACATTTTCGGGACTTTTATCAATTTTACAGTTTGTCTCATGGTTTGATGAAACAATCCATGCAGGCAGTGTTACAAACTATTATCAAAACAGCAGTCCATATGATGCAATCCATAATAAAATTCCTCTTTCAGCTGCTCATTTCCTGTAAATAAAGACTAATCAGAACCCATATGGGTGCTAGCTATGCTTGCCTTTCATGGATTAAGCGTTAACATACTATTCCAATTCCCTCCCTCATTTTTTTTTTTCCCCCAAATACATTGATGGTTCCATTGGTGCTGCTTCCTGCTCTCACCTCAAACTGAACATTTCAAGAACTTTGCTTCCAAACCCACCCTTTCATCATCTACACATGGGCCATCCCTTCCCCGAATTCTCCATTTCCATTTCTGGGACAAGGCTACCAACCAGTACTAACAGTAAGCTAACACCCCACCAACCTGGATGATACTTCCTTCCATATAGGTTTTTTAAAAGGACTGTATTTTATTCTCCCAGTTTCTTCATCTCCGTCACATCCATTCCAATTATACCATCTCCAATCAATGCTTCTGTTGTGCGTTCCTATTTCCTCAACTAAGAACTGTCCTCCACCATATCAGACCCTTGACCTTTCATTCCATTTCCCAAATTGCTACACTCTCATCTCTCCCCTTCTTCAATCACTATAGAGTTTTTCTCATCTTCACCTTCTAACTCATCAACTGTCACATTCAACAGATCACCTTCTGCCATTTCTGCCCTGTGCCATGTAATTGAATTGAATTGAATCATTTATTCTCATGTGTATTCAATGAAAAGTTACAGTGAGCCACTACCAAACTACTTTCACTCCTGTTTCAGCATTTGGGAGGGACCATTTACTTCTGCCACCCTGGTCCACTCTTTAATTAACCACAAAACCCAGCCCATTTTTCATTGACAGCTTCCAGAGCAAACACTGATGTAACTTTTACCCTTTCACTTCCTTCTTTCCCACTGTCCGAATTCTCTGTCCAGCTGAAACAGTGACTAACATGCACCTCTTTCAAATCAGTACGTTGTTTTTGCCTCTCACAGTGCTTTTCACACTGCGGAAATCAAACGCAGACTGAGCACTGCTTTTCTGAATATCTGTGTTCATTCCACAAGCATGATCTTGAGCATCCGGTCACTTGACATGTAAAAACTCAGTCTAATTGTCACTCTGACCTCAAATGTCCTTGCACTCCTACATTATCCTATTGAAGCTCATTGGGAGTCTTGAGGAACTGCACCTCATTTTTTTTATTCGGCACTTTTATAAACTTCCACAGTCAACAGTGGTTTCAATAACTCTGGATTATAATCAGTTAATTGTTATAATATCTTTTGAAAAAGATAGCAGGCACTGGTAATGATTCTAATTTTGCTATTATAACTTCTCTATCCAACTTTTGTTTCTTTTTATATCCCATTACCATCTCCTTTTACCTTACACCATTATTCTTTTTGTTATTTAATCACTCCTACCTTCCACCCTATCACAGACCTTCCCTTTTGTTCTTTCCTCCCCTGTTCCTCCCCGCCTCTGTACTTGCTTTAAAAGCTGTTATATCGCTAACTTCTTCCAGTTCTGACGAGAGGTCATCGACCTGAAACGTTAACTTTGTTTCTCTCTCCACAGATCCTGCCTGACCTGCTGAGTTTTTCCAGCATTTTCTGTTTTTATTTCAGATTTCCAGCATCCGCAGTATTTTGCTTTTGTTGTAGTATAATTGGCCTAGAAGACAATTGAAAAATACCCTTGTTTTTAAGTTCCAAAGAAATGATTTGTTATCTAATGACAATCTACATCTTCAAGGACTGGAAGATATTACAGAAGTATCAGAAAAGAGATGACAAAGTTATTTAAAGACTATTGGATTCTTTTCATGGAATGTTTCAATTTACAGAAACAATCCTTAAGCAACTGTAGTTCAAGAATATGCAGCAAAATACACAACATAAAGATGCACATACTTTGTTTCATCCATAACTTCCACTTCTGCTGGGGCTGTGATTGGTGCATTGGAGTGTCCTGCTGTGGGATCATCTGTATTCAGTTCTCCATTCGTTGAACTAACCACCTGAAAAGTAAGTAAAGGCAGCTGAAATTATCAAAATTGTACAGTTATTTAATCAAACATCTCTACTAAAACAAGCTGAATTTAAGCGACCCTTCCAAGTGCGAACAGTTAATATCTAATAATAGTTAATATCTGGATGGTCAGTTAGTTGGATGGTTGGTTTGTGATGCAGAGCGAAGCCAACAGCATGGGTTCAAATCCTGCACTGACTGAGGTTACTATGAAGGACTCTCCTTCTCAACATTTCCCCTCGCCAGAGGCGTGGTGACCCTCAGGTTAAACTCACCATCAGTCATCTCAGAGAGAAGTCCTTTGATCCAGCAGGAATATGGTGACTTTTCTTGTAGTTAATATCTGCTAAGTAATACATCTCTTAAAACACAATAATTTAAAAATAAATTGCAATGACTGATTTTTAACTTGCTGTCACTTTCTTAATTCATCTGCTCCACCATTAACAGGAACAAGAAGATGGAGCTTTACTTAAGATTTAGTAGCACAGCTGATTTTAAACAATGAGGACCTTTACCTTGTGGTATAAAAAGCAAGATAATTACTCAAACATCTACATAATTGTGTGCTTCTCTTGACGCTGTTGACGAACATGCTTAACCTAGTCACTTTCCATTTGCTATATCATCAGAGACTGATCCTGTTATGACAAAGTCAGAATCTTTCTTGTTTGATTGAATGGAAATCGAGCAGTTAAAATCATTTCTTAGCCAAGTCTTTTAGGAGTCCAAAATTGCAACTGGAAGGGATTTTAAACTTATCAGCACTGCACATCAACCCTGCAAGAGCTGAATAACTAAAAACCCAAGAAAACAGGAACGTCAACCAATAGGATTTTATCTTTCCAGTACTGAATTTCAATAAATGCCATCTTGGTTGTCAGAATCCACAATTTATGCTGTTAAATTTGCATTTTTAGAAAGTCATATTAAATAAGTAAAAACATCTTAATAAAAAGAAGAAATGTGTTTTACATCTAATAGCTCCCTTTATAATAGCTCCTCAACTCAAAATAAAGTAATTCTAAGGAAAGACTCAGCTGCTAAATCACAGTAGTTTTTAACATAGTTACTTCAAATTGTGTCAAAGATAGTGTAAATTTCCCCAAATTCTTAACACCATTTTAATCATTAATGGTTACTTGAAGTAAAAAAAATTGAAATGAATCAATCTTTTTATTAGTTAGCCTAAATGAAATTCCATTCTCTGCCAAGCTAACACAAAGGTCTTGTTCATACATGTAATCTTGTACATTGCACGGTGCTCTCCCACATACAATTTATTTACATTATTTTATCAGACATGTAAGGGAAAGTAAAGGAGGAAAGACAAAAGTACTGTTCTCTGCTAATTCATTAATAGGTCAGTCAATTACTTTTATAAAATTAAACGTATTCAGAATTCAGTAAGTAATTATGTATACGTATAAAAGAGACTCTGTATTAAAAAAGCTAAGCCATTATGGGAACATGTTGCCGTAAAAATTCACAGCTTCCAATACTGTCCGTCGAAATGTTTGGTAGCTGTGAAAATGCTGTATAGATTTCTTTTTCTGT
The DNA here is from genome assembly GCF_021869965.1 of Rhincodon typus. Classification (NCBI taxonomy): domain Eukaryota; kingdom Metazoa; phylum Chordata; class Chondrichthyes; order Orectolobiformes; family Rhincodontidae; genus Rhincodon; species Rhincodon typus. The sequence goes on from NC_063334.1 coordinate 65,648,584, forward strand.
ACATTAAGCTAAAAGTAACTAAATATCAAATTATCTTCTATACACTTCAACCTAACAAAGTGTTTAAACTACTGCAAGAAGAGAAAGTAAAAGACATCAAGGAGATCAATGTGATTTACACAAAAGGTCACTTATTAACAACAATCTGTTTACAAGCTTAACACCAGGGATTCATTCAACTTTACTTCCAAAATCTCAGCTTATCACTATTTCAGAGACATGGTTACAAGGTGACCAAGGTTAGGAAATAAACGCACAAGTGCACACAATAGTTCGAAAAGAGACACTCTAGAAAATGCAAGGTACCCCTGATAATAAAAGGATGACACAAAGGCAGCAGTAAGAAACTACTCTGACTCAGAAAATCAGGCAGTCGAATTAGTATGGATAGAGATTTCGAAGAGAAAGGTTGAGAAATCACTGGTGGAAGTTGTTTATAGGCCCGTGATGGTAGCTATACCATTGGACAGAGCATGAAACAAGAAATCATTTGGGTTGTACCAAAGGCAAAGGCAATGTAATTGTTATGAAGGACAATCCTGGTAAATATGTGTTACTCAAACAACCCCTTAAACAATAATGGTCTAGTCATTTGCTTATGTTTATGGGATCTTGAATGTGAACTGAGTTTCTTGTAGGACAAGAACTACATCATAAAATTAGTGCTCTGACTGTAAAACTCCTTTGAACCCCTTTTCCTGATATACAATTCCTAAAGTGCTTTTAGCTTCCTTTAGAGAAAATGTCACTTAGTGACACAAAACCTCTATCATTTCTTTGCAGAATTGAACAAATTATATCAAATTAGACTCTTTTGTTGACAGTTATTTCGCATAGGACCATTGGTGTTAACTGTTCCTAATTATCCTTCAGAAGGTAAAGTGTTTAATTCAAGTGGATTAACCAGCCTCTACAAAAGGAACAGATATTGGACCATTAACCCTTACAATAACTGGCATTTACATTTGTGAATAATCAAGTGTAAACTTTGTACCTCATCATGGTAAGCAATGAGATATGCTGTGATTTATTTAAAATCGACAAGGGCAGATCACACTGATGCAGGAAATAATGTATTCCTATAGCTTAGCAGTCAACAGCATTACAACTTAAAGCAACTGAAGCACATTCTTGTCATTTCTCTGATGCAATGACATAAAAATGGTAGTGAAGAATGAAGAAAGTAAGGCAAATTATATTGCCACTGCTGTTTCTATTCTCCATACCTAATAGATGCAATATGAAGGACATGCATGCATTCATTAATCATTCCACTAACATTCATGCTTCAATGACAGTTAGTATTAGCTAAGAAGAAAACATCCAACATCTCCTCATGCACCTGGGAAGTAATATTGGACACAGTGAATCAGAGGTTTAAAGTGTTGGGGCAATAATAATTATTTTCTACCCCTACATGTCATCAGAATGCAGTAACTAATGTGGTTAAAAATATATTCGATAACTAAGCGTGTGAACATTTTAATTATTGTATATGTAGACAGATAGCTGCAACTATCAAGTGTATAGTGACAGATGTATGTACAAATGCTAACACATACGTATATGGCATTGTTTTACAGATCTTAACATTTCAATGCACAGAAATAATGCTCTTCATCTTCCGTCTAATCCTTGCTAATTGTCTTAAATCCAAGTCCTGTGGTTAATGACAATCCTTCCAGTGCAAACAGTTTCTCTTCATTTATTGTAACAAGAACAGCTCACAGGAACATTGGAATTAGGAGTGGAAGTAGGCAATTCAGCCGTTCAAACTCACTTTGCCATTTAACATGATCATGGCTGATCTAATCCTGATTTCACCTCCACTTTCCCGCCTGCTCCCATAGCGCTTTCGTCAGAAACACATTTATTTCTTTCTTGAATTTGTTGATTGATTTTGCCTCTACTACTCTCTGGGACAGAGATTTCCACAAATTCTCAATCCTCTCAGAGAAGTAGTTTCTCCTTATCTCAGGTTTGAACCTACCTCCTCTCATTCCAGATCTGTGACCTCTTGTCCTAGACTGTCCAAGAAACGGGAACATCTGTTAAACATCCACTATATCAATCCCCTTTAGAATTTTATATGCCTCAATCAGATCCCCCCCTCATTCTTCTGAACTCCAGCGGGTACAAGCCCATGCTATTCAAACCCTCCTCGTAGATAGCCCTTTCATCCCTGGAATCAATGTGGTGAGCCTCCTCCAGCGCCACCACATCATTCCTCAAGTAAGGAGACTGAAACTCGACACAATATTCCAGATCTGGCCTCACCTACACCTTATGTAATTGTAACAACATTTCTTTATTTTTATAATCCAGTCCTTTTGCAATAAATGCCAAGATTCCATTTGCCTTTCTTATTAAAATGTTGCACCTGCAAACCTACTTTCTGTGATTCATGCACAAAGACACCCAGATCCCTCTGCACTGACGCACTTTGAATCTCTATCCAATTTAAATAATAATTTGCCCTTTTATTTTTTAGCCAAAATGGATCACCTTGCACTTATCCACATTAAACTCTATCTGCTAGATTCTGGGCTATTCTCCTAGCCTGTCAACGTCCGTCTGTAAACTCTATCTCCTTATCGCAGCCTCTTTCCCATCTATTTTAGTATCATCCTTGAATTTTGCTATGTTACATTCTCTCCATTTGTAGATTATTTATGTATATCATAAGTGAGATCCGAGAACTGAACTCTGCAGCACCCCACTAGTTACAATTCACCATCCAGAAAAAGGACACATTTATCCAACCCTCCACTTTGTCATTTAATCAATCCTCCAACCAAACCAATATTCGCCTGGGATCTAACCTTCTAGATCAGTCTTTTATGCAGCACCTCATAAAATGCGTTCTGGAAGTCTAGATATACCACATCCACCAGTTCCCAATTATCTACCTTGCCAATTACGTCCTCAAAGAACTCCAGCAAGTTTGTCATGCATGACTTGACCTTCATGAAACCATGCTAACAGCAGTGAATGAGGTCTGTTTTTCCAAGTGTTCAGATATCTCTTCCTTTATGATTAACTCCCTGTTACAGAGGTCAAACTAGCTGGTCTACAGTTTCCCACTTGTTTCCCCTCCCCTTTTTTGAATA